>NC_041399.2:139913289-140513289 GCF_900747795.2 Erpetoichthys calabaricus
CCTTCAGTAAAACTGATGCTTTCCTCATTGTGATTATGTAATCTTGCTTCTATTTATTATTTATTTTATTTATGTTCATTTATTTTATTTCTATTTGTTATTTATGTTAATTGTATGTTTTTTTCTTCTTTTATTGTAAAGTACTTTGGCCACAGCATTCTTATGTTGTTTTAAATGTGCTATATAAATAAATTGACACTGACATTTTGGGAATGATTTCAGGATTACACAATTGCTTAAATTGTATCAATTTGTGGACCTGGAAGTCTTCAACACAAAAGTGTGAATATTCGCTGAGAATGACCTGACCTCAATATACAACAGTCCAGTATGTTCAAACCTGACATCAAAGCAGACACTGCCAAATATAGGGAGTAGTCATTGTCAGACATTGTAATGTTGGCATGAACAGATTCCAGTCTCAGCAGGTCATCAGTTTATTGTTTGAAACATTACCCAGTGATCAAAAAAGGTTATTATATGTGGGGCAGATTATGGAAAGCATTTATATTTAGAGAAAAGATAACCTGTCTAATGGTGTGCCTTTCATCTCATAGTGTTGATCCTCTGGCCCTACCTAGATATGTCCCAATAGATATTATGAGGTCAATGCAAAGCATCAGTCAGCTGTCATCTGTCAGAATTAACAATGGTCCAGCACCCTATCAAACTCACTGACAGGTTTGAGCAGAGAGATGGGATGCAGCAGACAGTGGGGTTACCTGCAAAAAATAAACCAGGCTAGCTACAGTGGTGTGAAAAACTATTTGCCCCCTTCCTGATTTCTTATTCTTTTGCATGTTTGTCACACAAAATGTTTCTGATCATCAAACACATTTAACCATTAGTCAAAGTATAACACAAGTAAACACAAAATGCAGTTTTTAAATGATGGTTTTTATTATTTAGGGAGAAAAAAAATCCAAACCTACATGGCCCTGTGTGAAAAAGTAATTGCCCCCCTTGTTAAAAAATAACCTAACTGTGGTGTATCACACCTGAGTTCAATTTCCGTAGCCACCCCCCAGGCCTGAATACTGCCACACCTGTTTCAATCAAGAAATCACTTAAATAGGAGCTGCCTGACACAGAGAAGTAGACCAAAAGCACCTCAAAAGTTAGACATCATGCCAAGATCCAAAGAAATTCAGGAACAAATGAGAACAGAAGTAATTGAGATCTATCAGTCTGGTAAAGGTTATAAAGCCATTTCTAAAGCTTTGGGACTCCAGCGAACCACAGTGAGAGCCATTATCCACAAATGGCAAAAACATGGAACAGTGGTGAACTTTCCCAGGAGTGGCCGGTCGACCAAAATTACCCCAAGAGCGCAGAGACGACTCATCCGAGAGGTCACAAAAGACCCCAGGACAACGTCTAAAGAACTGCAGGCCTCACTTGCCTCAATTAAGGTCAGTGTTCACGACTCCACCATAAGAAAGAGACTGGGCAAAAACGGCCTGCATGGCAGATTTCCAAGACGCAAACCACTGTTAAGCAAAAAGAACATTAGGGCTTGTCTCAATTTTGCTAAGAAACATCTCAATGATTGCCAAGACTTTTTGGGAAAATACCTTGTGGACTGATGAGTCAAAAGTTGAACATTTTGGAAGGCAAATGTCCCGTTACATCTGGCGTAAAAGGAACACAGCATTTCAGAAAAAGAACATCATACCAACAGTAAAATATGGTGGTGGTAGTGTGATGGTCTGGGGTTGTTTTGCTGCTTCAGGACCTGGAAGGCTTGCTGTGATAGATGGAACCATGAATTCTACTGTCTACCAAAAAATCCTGAAGGAGAATGTCCGGCCATCTGTTCGTCAACTCAACCTGAAGCGATCTTGGGTGTTGCAACAGGACAATGACCCAAAACACACCAGCAAATCCACCTCTGAATGGCTGAAGAAAAACAAAATGAAGACTTTGGAGTGGCCTAGTCAAAGTCCTGACCTGAATCCAATTGAGATGCTATGGCATGACCTTAAAAAAGGCGGTTCATGCTAGAAAACCCCTCAAATAAAGCTGAATTACAACAATTTTGCAAAGATGAGTGGGCCAAAATTCCTCCACAGCGCTGTAATAGACTCATTGCAAGTTATCGCAAACGCTTGATTGCAGTTATTGCTGCTAAGGGTGGCCCAACCAGTTATTAGGTTCAGGGGGGCAATTACTTTTTCACACAGGGCCATGTAGGTTTGGATTTTTTTTTCTCCCTAAATAATAAACACCACCATTTACAAACTGCATTTTGTGTTTACTTGTGTTATATTTGACTAATGGTTAAATGTGTTTGATGATCAGAAACATTTTGTGTGACAAACATGCAAAAGAATAAGAAATCAGGAAGGGGGCAAATAGTTTTTCACACCACTGTATATACACTAGTGCAATATTTCAAGTTATGCCCAAGGCCACAGATAGCAGGTCAGGCTGTTACTGCATGCTGCTGAATGAGCACATGAATAGCACTTATTTTGCCTCCATGTTTTAGAACAAATTTATAAATGTAAAAACTATATATTTTTTATATATTTTAATGTATAGAAATTTCATAAGTTTTTAACCAATTGATTGTGTGTGTTAGAAAGTAGTTTTTTCCTCATAAGAATTTAAGAAAAAACATTAAATCAAGATATAGCCAATTAAACTAAATGAACTGAATTGATCCTTCTAATTCTATTGACTTCGTGTGTAGCTCTAAACAAGTAAGTTAACCTTCGGTTTTCAATGTAAAACTATGTACCTTTTTAGATTATACTGTGATGGTTGCAATGGTGGACAGATAGAGAGACTGCAGGGAGCAGGGCACTGTCAGAGGACAGTACATCCTGTACCAGCACTTTGATGTACTAAGCTGGGCTGAGCCATCCAAGAGAACAAAACCTGTTAAGTGAGGCCCAGAAAGGCTACAGACTTGTTCTCTACCCTTGTTTATTCCTGCCTGTAATTATTTTCCATAAGAAAACTATTTATATGTGATATGTTTCTTTGCATGATTTTGGGTTTGGGGATGATATGAGAACATTCCTACTTATTCATACTATTTCACTTATGAAGTACAACATGAGAAATATTAAGTAAATATTTTTAATTATTCCTATGTACACTGTAGTTCCTGTGTATGCTGTTTAGTTAATTCCAAAATAAAGATACAGTACATTTGATTTGACCAATGAAATACATTTTATTGCTAAGCAAGTACACATATATGAATTTAAATTGTTATAAACAACAGTTGAGTATATATTTTAGGGTATTGCAGAATGCTTTCTAAACAATATTATAACATCACTGTCGTGTCAACACATTTTCAAATTCTAAAACATTTGGTCTGTTAGTTTGCAAAACATATACAACTGTTAATAAAATGTCTGAACATATATCACTGCATGCATAATTGTTTTTTTTTTCAGGTTTAACAATACCAAAAAGTAGCTTTAAAGTAGAAACTATACCTCTGATATTTTATTTTTTTTAATTCAATTAGCAATCATCAATGTCATAGCTGCAGTTATACATAAGAAAGTTAACATATGATTAGCAAACTATATCTGGACTCCACTATAATCTAAAACATCAACATGATTTTGAGTATATATTTTGGAATATTGCATTACCAATAGTAACCTGGCATTTACCTAAAATGTATATTCTTTAATTGCTTTTCAATTGTTACGAGTAAAATATATGAATGCCTCGCTTCCAAATACGTTTTCCAATTTGACTAACTACTGTACATCATGACCTTAATATAAAAACAGAAAGAGTGTTCCATAAATTGCCTTTGTTGCACAGAATGTTAATTGGCATAGGACTCTTCATTCTTGGCAATAAACCCTGTACAGTATAATACTGAAAAATTAAACAAGGGGACTACATTCACACTAGGAGCTAATTTTAAAAATTCATTTAAGTGATATGGCAACTTACATGTTAGATTAACCCCATCAATATTTTACAAATGTTAAGATGCAATAATGTAAATTGAAAGGTTGTTTAGAGGGTGAATTGTGACTATATTACTGTCTGTCATTTCACTAATTATTTCATAGTTAGGTCTTTTGTGGTTCCATTAACAACCTCTTGCAATTCAACCTTCTGATCTGATGCAATTATTGTACAATATGAAGTGCAGCATAGAGGCTTATGAGAGAGCCTTGAAATGACAACATACTTCAGACTCAATAGTCGCCGCCTAACATTGTATGACCCCTTAGTGAGTTGCTTTGACGCCCTGCATTCTAGTTCTATAGTTCAAAATGCATCATGAATAGAGCTACATAAAAAAAAAATTCTAATGACTTAGTATTGAAAATATAAATCCTTCAAACATAATAAAAATTGCAAGCATTCTTAAAGAAATCCTATGTAGGCCATTTTGAATATATTGCAATTCAGTTCCTTTAAACAACATACATGTGGTTTGATCCATATGACAAACGTCATCAGTATATATTTAGTTTTAGACTTCAAAAGCCTTTGTTATGCTAATTTATAAAGATGAATAAAATTTCAAATTAGCCTAATTTGATATCAGCGTAATTATGTTTTTACTTCCTGACATTCCAACTAAAATATTTGCAAGTTAAATGTTATGTAACAAGACTGCAATCTCGTAAGTCTGGAATCAACTTCTGTGTATCATTTAACTCTTTGCTTGGTTGGTGATTGATTGCATAAGATTCCTTTCCTTCTTCAGACGATAACATTGACTTCAGTCTCTCCGTAAACCTGACGAAGAGCTTCAGAGTCCAGGCAAGCAATGAGTTTCCTCCTCCCCGGTTTGGTTGGGGCAAAGTACTCTGTCCAAGTCAAAGGGGTATTAGGAGGTATAAGGCTGGAAAATATAAATGATTACAGTTATTATTAATTCATATGGTTAGCAACTGAAATAATGCTTCATTCTTTATCTTATACTTGTGTTGTTGCTTAAATTGTTCAGTAATTTCAGAAGAAAACTTAATATTGAATTTAAGGGTATCCCAAGTCTACATCGGAATGATTTTGTTTTGAAACTGCCTTAAATAGCAGTATATAAAGTGTTTCTTAAAGCAGGTCCTTAGCTAGAGTGGTCAGCCATTTATTAAATATTTATATACTCAGTGCTCAGTTAAACCTCTTCTGAAGGAATGTTTAGGAACAGGAATATGTGCAAGAATTGAAAATGATAAGACAATGTTTGAAGAATAACCTGACATAAACACGTTGCATGATTTTAAAAAGAATAGGTATCATTTAAGAAACCTGAATAATGGCTTCCAGCATGCCACTTACTTATATTTAATACCATTCAAACAAATAAATAGCACAGCTTTTTGTCATCCCACACACTTGCCTTTGTTGAAATGGCTGCTTTTTATAAAGTTGAAGTTAAAGTTGGATCAGATTTATAAAGTTATTCATACTTTTTGGAAGACTGTGATAAAATGGTTTCCACAATTGATTTGTCAAATCAATTTACTTCTGACTTTTTGTTTTTGTAAATGTCATTTTCCACAGTACCATCACATATCCCCTAAATGCTTGAATCCTAAAATTGCAATCTGCTTGAAAGCTGTCTAAGGAGGAATATTTGCTATTCAATGCACTACTCTCATTTTTAACTATTTGGTATTACAAGGAAATGTACATCTTTAATTTTCAAAAGAAGCATAAAAGAAACAGAAAACACAAAATCTCACTGGAATGGAAACCTATTCAGTATTCATCATGTTTTGCTGTAGTAATATATTTGTCAGAGTCCTGTAGATGTGATTGATTGAGAATCTGCAAACTTAGTATGGGAATCCTTTTGACAGAAACAAATTGCACTAAGCATCCAAATTCCTATGTAGGTTGCAACATAATCTTTAAAGACTTAAATGAACTTGTCAATCAGAATTTTTAAAATGCCTGTCTACCTGTCATTCTAAGCAGAAGAAAGCAAATTTAGTTCAGTCAGGGCTCAATGGACAAGCAATGAGGGCAGTGTGTTTAAAAATGCTTTCTCTGTGTTAAAGAAAAAGCCTAGATTTAGCAAGTCTGTTCTTTAAAATCACATCTAATGCAGAGACTGTCTCCCAACTTGCTCTCCAACGCTTTAGGTCAAGTAGTTCCAGCTTTGCCTGTTGGGGCCAAAAATACTTGTTTCTTATTTCCTGTGTCAGTCTTCCACATATTTAAAGCTTTAATGCTTATTTTTGACAACAAGGTGAACTGTATAATGATCCTTTGGTAAAGCATCATTCCTGCAGTTATCTGTGATGTTGCCAGGCTCAATATTGAAAATGTTGATAGCACTTGAAAGTCATCATAATGATTTTTTGAAGAGTAAGGCGATGCAGTAATTGTTTACAATTAAATCAATAAATTTAATTCCAGGGCAGCATGGGTGCAAAGTGGATAACACTGTTGTCTCCTCATGGACGCAGTATCTGGACTTCAGATCCTCTGTCTAGATGTCTCTATGGAGTTTGCACATTTTAAACATATTTAATTTTTTTCTGTAGGCAGTCTGGTCCACGCCCACATCTCAAAGACATGCAACTTAGGTTGATCAGTGATTCCAAATTGCTCCTCTGTTGTCTGAGCAGACCAGTGTGGTTGCTGCCTTGTGCATAAGTACTGCCCTCCATGGCTCTAAATTGGTTGAAGTGGATTTTATAATGTATATTTAAAATGTTTGTATCAATTAAATACATTTCAATCTCATTTTAAAATATAAAAATTGGCTAGCCACCATTTCATTAAATTTCCCAGAAGAAGTTAAAATATTAAACCACATATTATTTAAGAATATCTGAGATAAATACATATGTTCAGGTGAATTCAACTTAGCCAAATTTTTAAAATGATCTTCATAAGTGATTTTCAATACTCCTAGGGAACTTAAATAATAAGCACCATTGTTCTGCCCCCTCAAACTTACTTGACTCCCTTACTAACAACTGGGGACTCCCACTTCATCTGGAATGGCCAGTGATGAGTCATAACTAATGACTGAGTGAGGAGATGCACAGGAAAAGCTATGGGACCAGCTGGAGTCGGTCCTCAAGGCCTGTGCTGACTAACTGTGTGGTGTCCTCTGTCACCTATTAAGGCTGCAAAAAGTGCTGCTACAGTGGGAAACATCCTGCATTGTTCCTGTTCCAAAGAACGTAGGCACCTCTGCACCTAATGCCAATAGACCAATGGTGATTACGTCTAACATCATGAAGATGTCTGAAAGGGTAATTTTGAACTATATGAGTGCTAGACCCCCTGGACTCACTGAAGTTAACCTATAGGACAAAGATTAGAGTGGAACATGCAATTATAAATCTGCTCCACAAGGCTTATTCTCACCTGGACAAAGCTGGAAGCAATGTGAGGATTACGTTTTTGATTTTTCTAGTGCCTTCAATAGAATCTGGTGTTCTGGATAATAGACTATTTGTTTGGCAGACTGCACTTTGTGAGTATCAAGGAATGTGTCTCTGATGTGAATGTAAGTAACTATGGAGAACCACAAGGAAAAGTCCTGTCTCCTTTTCTGCTCACCCTGTGTACCTCAGACTGTAAATATAATACCAGGTAATGTCACCTGTAGAAATTCTCAGATGATTATGCACGTATGAGTTGTATTGCTACAAAGTTATAGGAGTCAGGTGCAGCAAGAATTGTCTGCAACTTAACATCAGCAAAACCAAGGGACTGGCTATTGACTTTCACTGCACCAAACAGCCTGAATGCCCAGTCATTATTTAGGGAATGAATGTAGAGTTTGTCCACTCCTACAAGTACTTGTGGGTTCATATCAATGACAGGCTGGACTGGTCTTGTAACAATGTGAGAAAGGGAAAGGCATACTTATTTTATTTTTTTATATTAGGAGACTGTGTTCCTTTAATGTGGGCAATGACATCCTTCACATTTTCTTTAGCTCAGTGTTGGCAAGTGCAATTTTCTTAGCTGTCATGTGCTGGGCCACTAACATCACCTCAAGAGAAGCCCACCGACATCAACATGCTAATTAAAAGGTCAGGCTCAGTTATTGGACACACTCTAGACCCCCTGGAGACGGTAGCAAGGGAGTGAATTAAAACAAACCTGAGTGCTATCATGAAAAATGCTGCACATCCTCTCTCTGAAACACTAACATGGAGTACTTTCAGCCAACCAATTTTTCAGCAGAAAAGTGTAAAGAGGCACTACTGCTGTGCCTTTAAACAAATGGCAATTCACCTGAATAATGCCTCATTGGGACTGGGACTGCTGAGTCATAAGTTATCCTTCTTTTTAGTCATTCTTTTGCATATTTGAGAGGGGATTGTTGTATGATATAATAAATGTATTTAGTTAGTTAGCTTCTGTGAAAAGCCAAATATTCCAATGTGGTAAAATAAATATCCGTCTATCTACTTATCTATCACAATCTGTAAATATCCAGTGTGGTCAGTAATCGGGTCAGCAAGTTAACTTGTGCTTGAATGAACAGGAAAATCTTTCTTTTTATTTAATTTCATAATGATTTTTTTAAAGTTACATATAATCTTCAGCTCCTTTAAATTTAAATGTAATGCTCTTTACCTTATATATAAATGTCTACACGTGTAAGTGTGTGTGTCCATTTGGCCTGGAAGTGAAAGGTGGAGTAGGGGTAAGGGCTCCACCTCCAAGGAAAGAAAACTCGCTTAGGCACTAATAACACCAGCGGGGCCAGCACGTCAGCAAAACGAAATCTCAGAAGAAAGACAAAGTCGCTTAGCTGCTAACATTGGCAAAATGGTATCCCTTTTACTTTTCCTCCTGCTGCTAATACACAAGTGATGCAAGCACGTCGGCAAAACGAAACTTCCTAGGAGAGAGATGCCCAGAGTAGTTCCTTTCAATTACCTGACATCTCTACATTTCAATTTTCTTTTCTGATTATTTCAATATTTTTTAGGACCCCGGGCTTTTTACAGCACAGGCTTACACAGCTAGTTATTAAATAGTGCAATTTCAAATATAGAATAGAAAATATTGACTTTCTTGCTTCCTAGCAGCTCTTTTTAGGCTAATGCCTGCCGCCTTTATAACATTTTTGTTAGCTCAAAACACATCACTCATCTCTGCTAGACAGATTTTTCCCTTTTTCAGTACTTCATGATTTCACTTAGTCTTTCGCCTTCATTATCTAGAAGTAAAATTCTGTGGGGATTTTCATCTGAAATGTTATTCCATTTTTTAAACTCCCATGGGTTTTACTTTGCTGTTAATGGATGGACTTTCACCATAAAAGATATGAAACAGTGAAGATAAGTAGAATAGCTTAACGATCATAGCAAAATGAAGGATTTCCAAAATACTGTAAATTTACTTTATAAAACTGAAAATCACAATACTGCTTAAAATCAAATGGTGTATAAGTAATTTTACATTTGGATTAAAGACATTAAGGAAAAGTGGCTCTATTGTTAGTGATGTTGCCTCACAGCTTAATAGGCCCAGGTTCAATTTCCCAGCCCAGACAATGTCTTTGTTGAATTTTCACACTGACCAGCGTCAAAGTGGGTTTTGTCAGGAACTCCAGGTTTTTTCTGACATACCCAAGATGTGCACAGTTAAATCATTTGTGGCACTAAGATGGCCCAGGATGAATCAGTATGGGTTTGTGTATGTAATGGACTGCGAGTCATTACCTGCTGCCTTGTGTCAAGATACAGGCAATAAGGAGGCACACAGAAGCTGAACAAAAGTATATTTCTTATAAGAGCTTGAAAAAAAAAAAAAGTAGGACTTCACCAAATAGCTTTCTTCCAAATTCTCAATGGCATCTGCAAAGTGTTTGGTGGCTTAACAGGGAAAACCAATGCATGTTGTCTGTGTGGTGTAACAATAACTAGCAATCGTTCTAAAACAAAAGCAACAGGTTCACTGTTAGCTATGTACATAAAAAATGATTTTGCTGAAGGTCACCAAATGCATACCAAAAAAAATTAAGTACACTTTATTATTTATAAATAAATATGTCACATCCATGATTGGCATGAAAAACTATAGCTCTATGTGACACCATAATTGAAGCAGCAGATTTGGAAATTAAACAATATACTACTATTGTGGTTGGCACACTCTGGTTACAGGGACACCAGGATGGAGCTCTCTTCAATGCATACTTTTATGTCCATGTTTCCTTTTAACATCCAGATGTCCAAGGTAGTGCTGAAACTGACTACTGTGTTTCCTGGGCAGCAGAATGCCACCTATGAGGTGTCTTCTACCACCTGTCAGCTAAGAGGTCTTCCACTCCATGATGTCACCTCTCTATTTACAGGGTCAGGCATCCTTCACAATGACTAGGTCAATGACCCACCAGTGAACATCTTTTTTTTTTTTTTTTTTTCTTAAGCGCTTTTAGTATTTTTATTGATTTCAGTCATTTTCAGTTTTGTAGGATAGTGGTATGGTGGAGAAAATTCTACTACTGCCAGGGGCAGACTGGTTGTTTGGGCAATGCCCGGTGGGCCGCGGACCCTGGTCTGGTCATGGGCAAGCCATTTCATGAAATAAATTTTATGTACTGGTTACTGTTTGACATTAAAATTAATTTTCTAAACTACTAAACACTATCTGTCCAGTACTACGATTTTAAATAGTCCTATATAATATACCGTATTACATCATCAAGTTCTTTTAGTTGTCAATACACAATGTTGCAGTGAAAAATTTGATCAAAACTGCCTTCTGCCGATTTCTGTTTCGATACCGCTACATTTCGGTTAGCATATACATTACCAGGTGCTACTCCGGTTGAGCCTCTTAACTGATGCTTACAAGAGCATTGGGCTTGCATACAAGCTACTGCTAACGCTGCCTGTGTCGCAAGTGCAGTGTGAAAGATCATTCTCTGCGTTGAAGAGAACCAAAAACTGCCTGAGAAGCACAATAACTCAAGAACATCTTGAGGCATTCATGTTGATGTTGGTGGAGAAAAGTATCCTAGCCAAACTTGCCACTAACAGTATTGTTGATGATATGGCTGCTAAAAGCAGCGAACTGTGTAAGCTACTAGCCTACTAGGATATTGGCACATGGACATGACATTAACATTTGACTTATACTCTAATAACGTGTAAGCCGTGTTACTAAATTTCTATTTTTCGTTAAATTTTATTTTTAAGCATGTTGTCAAATTTTAAGTTGTGTCTAAACAACAATGTACAGATTAAGTTTGGCAACAGTTTAGATAGAGTTCATATCATAGGCTCATAGCGAGACATGTACTCATCAGAAAATTACAATGAATAATGAGTCGAGTGGGTCAACCTCGTCACCTCACTCATTGAAGGATGCCTGGGCCGATTTTGAGACCCAGTCCGCTCCTGACTGCTGCTGCTGCTGCTGCTCCATTACTTCAGTTTTTGGCCCAGGCATTGTGTACACTTACTATATTTGGATATTCTCCAAGTTCCCCTCTTGCTACAGCATACTACTCAAATTCACAAAGACATGAATGTTAAATTAATTGGACGATTAGAGTTGGCTTGGATGTAATTTTCTACGTGAAAAATGGTGTATTTATCATTATCTAGATGGATCTTCCATATGTATTAAAGCATACTATTTTATTTAGTGAATGTATAAATTATTGAGAGCCACAGTGGGCAAAATAAATTATATAATCTATTAGATAAATAAGCATATTATTTTACAATTAAATATTTAGGAAAAATAAATCTGTAAATGAATGCATTAATTCATCATTTTAATTTGAAATAATTAAAAATACATAAAATGTTACAAGGGAATCTTACTTCATAATATTTTTTTTTTTTTACAATAAAGTGATTCTACTTTATTTCATATGAATTTCAAAATAAAACTGCATTTCTGAGCAGTTTAGTGGCACTTTGGTAAATTTCGATGCCTCATAGTTCCAGAAAACAACTGGCTTTGAATTCTAGCCCTTCACTCTGTATGGGGAGATTGTATGTTCCCACCATATCTGCACCTCTAGGTATTTAATTAATTTTCTAAACTACTAAACACTATCTGTCCAGTACTACGATTTTAAATAGTCCTATATAATATACCGTATTACATCATCAAGTTCTTTTAGTTGTCAATACACAATGTTGCAGCGAAAAATTTGATCAAAACTGCCATCTGCCGATTTCTGTTTCGATACCGCTACATTTCGGTTAGCATATACATTACAAGGTGCTACTCCGGTTGAGTCTCTTAACTGATGCTTACAAGAGCATTATGCTTGCATACAAGCTACTGCTAACGCTGCCTGTGTCACAAGTGCAGTGTGAAAGATCATTCTCTGCATTGAAGAGAACCAAAAACCGCCTGAGAAGCACAATAACTCAAGAACATCTTGAAGCGTTCATGTTGATGTTGGTGGAGAAAAGTATCCTAGCCAAACTTGCCACTAACAGTATTGTTGATGATATGGCTGCTAAAAGCAGCGAACTGTGTAAGCTACTAGCCTACTAGGATATTGGCACATAGACATGACATTGACATTTGACATATACTCTAATAACGTGTAAGCCGTGTTACTAAATTTCTATTTTTCGTTAAATTTTATTTTTAAGCAGGTTGTCAAATTTTAAGTTGTTTCTAAACAACAATGTACAGATTAAGTTTAGCAACAGTTTAGATAGAGTTCATATTATAGGCTCATAGCGAGACATGTACTCATCAGAAAATTACAATGAATAATGAGTCGAGAGGGTCAACCTCGTCACCTCACTCATTGAAGGATGCCTGGGCCGGTTTTGAGACCCAGTCCGCTCCTGACTGCTGCTGCTGCTCCATTACTTCAGTTTTTGGCCCAGGCATTGTGTACACTTACTATATTTGGATATTCTCCAAGTTCCCCTCTTGCTACAGCATACTACCCAAATTCACAAAGACATGAATGTTAAATTAATTGGAAGCTTAGAGTTGGCTTGGATGTAATTTTCTAAGTGAAAAATGGTGTATCTATCATTATCTAGATGGACCTTCCATATGTATTAAAGCATACTATTTTATTTAGTGAATGTATAAATTATTGAAAGCCACAGTGGGCAAAATAAATTATATAATCTATTAGATAAATAAGCATATTATTTTACAATTAAATATTTAGGAAAAATAAATCTGTAAATGAATGCATTAATTCATCATTTTAATTTGAAATAATTAAAAATACATAAAATGTTACAAGGGAATCTTACTTCATAATATTTTTTTTTTTACAATAAAGTGATTCTACTTTATTTCATATGAATTTCAAAATAAAACTGCATTTCTGAGCAGTTTAGTGGCACTTTGGTAAGTTTCAATGCCTCATAGTTCCAGAAAACAACTGGCTTTGAATTCTAGCCCTTCACTCTGTATGGGGAGATTGTATGTTCCCACCATATCTGCACCTCTGGGTACAGAATTTTTCTCCAAAATTTCAAAGTCATGTATCTTAGAAGAAACGGTATCACTAGCATTGCCCTGGTATCACTGATAATGGGAATGAGCAAGTGTGCTCAACAATGGAGGCAATTTTGGTTTTTGCTTTACACCCACTGCAAATGGGTTTGACTCCCGTCAATCCTGTGATGGACTAAGTGTTTTAAGAAAATAAATAAACAAAACAAATTTTCTCAGTTCTGTCAGGAACATCTCGCTTACTGTGCAGGTACACCAGGTTAGATCTCCTGTGATTGTTCTCAAAACTGCTGTATAAAATTATTTTTTGACTGCCTATGGCAGCCATAATTCTTCCAGCTAGCTAAGTAAGTTTAGATTTCCTTTCCAGCTTGCAATTTAATGTCACATAATTTATTCTGGAACGCAGTATTCCATCATTTTGCAAATGGCATTTTCACCTGAGTGATTAGAATTTTTTTTCTATTTAAATAAGGAATTGCATAGTAGAAGATATGCACTATGTATTATAAAATCCAGGCATGCTAAGATGATGTAACAGATTCCTGCTCCAGTCAAAACAAAGTAAACTTCCACAAAGTTTTAATTAAAGGTGTGCACATTTATGAAAACCAAGGCAATGAAAACGTTTTTTTTTCATCTAAAAACAAACAGGAAAGAGCAAGGTGACAATCCTCCTGCTATTCAGTGTATACTTTGAGTGCCCACAGCACTGTCTATATGGGTCAATAGCCATTAGAGCATTATCCAAAGAGTTAGATAATGGAGGAGCAACCATTGTAGGAAGAGATCATAGGAGATGGGCAGAAGGCCAGATTCCCACAAATGGACCCTGTATGGAACAGAGTTTAGAGGGTGTCACTAAGTGTGGCTGTCCTGTTAGCTGTTCTGTGGGACTTACAGGCACAAGGCGACCCAGGGCCACCAGAGGAAGCACAATGAAGAAGGATATAGGACTTTCTAAGGATGTGCCACATCTTTGATGTAGTCCTGAGGATTGCACTAGAAGTAACTCCAACATGCCCTTAGCCAGACCGCCTTTGAGTATACAGTCAGTAAGAGGCTTTGACAAAGGCTCAAACTGACAGGAAGGTAATGCAGCCAGAATTTGGTGAAATTAAGAGAGTTGGGGAGTTTGGAGGTGCTTGTACATTGTATTTTGTAGACAATGGGATAATGAATGAGACATTCCACCTGGTAGAAAAGGTCCAAAGTCTTTCACCAAGAATTAATTCTGCAGTGAGAGCTTCTTTTTTCAGTTTTCTCACCTGTCACCTATATGTATCCTGGGTACTTATTTGGTCTATTATAAAAAAAATTTAAAATATGTAAAGCATCAAAAAAAAAAAAAAGTCAAGATATTGTACTGTACCTGTACATCTTCACTTTAGTTTTCATGAGCCCAGGTCCTTCTAAGCGAAGAGAGACATTTACCAGATTTTTCTGTAGGGGATTTTTAAATTCAACTGTTACTGACATTTCCTCATTCACTCTTGGCATCCCTGTTGTCTGCAACAAAAAAAAAACAAGCTTTGTGTATTCATCAAGTTCTTTCTTTGTTTTTTTACTTAATCTGAGTGTCATTAAAGAATTCTTTATACCTTAATTAAATAATAAAGTTCCTCATTATAGAATAACAGGTACTAAAAGGCCAACATTTGTTTTATAATGTTATATTAAGTAATTGCAATGCCTTTAGTAGTTAATGATGTTCAGATCACATTTTACTGTTTATCATGTGAAATCAGCCATTATTGTTCTTTTGCAATTTTAACTTTTTTCTAAAATCTCTTGCTTATCTGCACATGACTATAGAAAGACCACGCTCTACACAGGACTTCAGAACTTCATAACACCAGCACACATTCACAGCTAAAGTACACATGCACCCTTTATGAAATAAAAACCTTTCACTTTTTAATTAACCTTGGTGAAAAACAAAACAACTAGACTCTACACAAAAGATATCTTCGCCTTAAATTCATTTTGACACTGTGATTGTGATTGACTCTTATTACCTCCAACAGGCAATATGGGTAAACTAACTAATAGTCATCACCACATAAACAGCCAGGTTTTTTATTGTAGTTTTATTAACTGTTCTGAGGAGACATGCAAGTAAGAATTTCATTGCACACATGACAATAAACTTGATTTGAATTGTATGTTTATTTACAGAAATCAGTTTTCTAAGAATACAAACGATAAAGAAAAAGACAATGAGTAAAGGAAAACTTGATTATGAGATAATAGATGAATCTAAAGGATAAACAGTAATACATACTTAACTGAAAAGAAACAAAATCGAAATCTGCTCACTCTCTCATTCACATAGATAGATATAGATAGATATAAATATATAGAGCGATAAAAGTGATAGGGTGGCGCAGTGGTAGTGCTGCTGCCTCGCAGTTAGGAGACCCGGTTCGCTTCCCGGGTCCTCCCTGCATGGAGTTTGCATGTTCTCCCCGTGTCTGCGTGGGTTTCCTCCGGGCACTCCGGTTTCCTCCCACAGTCCAAAGACATGCAGGTTAGGTGGATTGGCGATTCTAAATTGGCCCTAGTGTGTGCTTGGTGTGTGTGTGTGTCCTGTGGTGGGTTGGCACCCTGCCCAGGATTGGTTCCTGCCTTGTGCCCTGTGTTGGCTGGGATTGGCTCCAGCAGACCCCCGTGACCCTGTGTTCAGATTCAGCGGGTTGGAAAATGGATGGATAAAAGTGATATATAAAAAGATTAGCAAAATCATGCAACAGTCACTTTTCTTCAAAATTATCTATATAACATGTTTTCATCTTCATTAGGAGAAAACATGGTGATACTTTCATGTTATTACAACCAATTTAATATGCATACGTCAAATAAAATACCTTCTATACATCCACTCTACTAAGAACAGCAGTAGTTAAATTGTGTGTTAGTAGTCGACAGATAAAAACTATGTAATGGCACACACTTAGAAATTGTAAAAATGCAATAACATTTAATTACTGACAAAATCTTACTGGGGATAATGCAAGTGAAGTTGTTTTCCTTCCGTGTATTAAGTTAGATACTGGCGATACTTCAGCAAGTAGATTACCATTCATCTTGCATAGACAACAAGTTCCAATAGTTTTAGCATTTGCTATAACTATAAATACATCTCAGGACCAGAGTTTTGACTGTGTTGGAATATACCCATGGACCAATAGTGAGTGAAGCAAGTTTTCGAGGGGAGTAGGCCCACCATAGGCAGCCAGGGTGGCACAACCCCCTAGTCTAAACCATAAATACTTAATTCCAAACCAGAAA
Source organism: Erpetoichthys calabaricus (assembly GCF_900747795.2). NCBI lineage: Eukaryota > Metazoa > Chordata > Cladistia > Polypteriformes > Polypteridae > Erpetoichthys > Erpetoichthys calabaricus. The sequence continues at coordinate 139,929,958 of NC_041399.2, forward strand.
CTTGTAGGTCCAAAAGAATACTTCAGATCTCATTTTCTAAAACTCAACATCATTAATAATAGTAAACAACTAAAAACATTCATCTTCAAACCTGAAGAAAATCCATAAATAAAAAACAAATAGCCTAAAAATAGAAAACCAAAACACAACCAGGAAAAACACCAACATCAGAAGTTCACTTGTAATATGGAATAACCAGATGTTCCTTCCCTGGTTTGGTGTCTTTTCTTCTTCTTCTTTTTTTATATTGTATTTTGAACATTTATTTGTTAACTAGGGGCGCCCAGCCCCCAGTTGCGGCCAGTCTGCCTCTCATGTTGTGAAGAGGGGTCCTGAACGCACCCCAAAGAGAACTGGTCGCACCTCCTAAACCCCCTCTTAAACGGGGCTACAATGGGAAACATTGTACATTTAAAAACCTGTACAGCAGCTGTCCTCCTTTGTCTTTTATTTCTGGTCCTGGGCATGGTTAAATCTCTTGGCACTCTGGTTAAGTCTCGTCTCGCGGGATGTGAGTTCTTGATATTTTTTAGATTATAACTTAAAAACAGAATAAGAATCTGAAAATCTAACAAAATCACATTAAAGTTCAATAAATTCTGAAAAGAATGATACCAAACATATATGTGTAAGTTTTAAAATAAGCAAGATTTAAAGCGTGAGAAAAAATTGACATAAAAATGTCACATAAAATCGCTGCACTTTTAGGCTTATAGGATTTTATATATATATATATATATATAGAGAGAGAGAGAGAGAGTAGATTATTGTTGTAAATAGTCAGTTTATTTTATGAAATGCTTTGTTTTTCTTTAAGTTTTGTGCCTTGCTTTTTTATATTTAGTCTAATGGAGCAGGGCCCCATAACGTTGCACCACTGCAGTGATTTGCCTCTGCATTATGTTGACTCCACTCTTCTTTGGGTTTATTTTGGAATTTGTTTTTTAAGTGCTTTTTACTTACTTTCTGGTTTTGGATTTGGGCTGTGATATTAGGATTATGTTTTCTGGAATTATAGAATTAGAATCGGCGATCTGAAAATCAAGAGTACACCTTATGAGAAGGATTTAGCAGTCATAGTGGACTCTAAGTTATCGACTTCCCGACAGTGTTCAGAAGCCTTTAAGAAGGCAAACAGAATGTTAGGTTATATAGTGCGATGTGTGGAATATAAGTCCAAGGAAGTTATGCTCAAGCTTTATAACACACTGGTGAGGCCACATCTGGAGTACTGTATGCAGTTTAGGTCTCCTGGCTACAAAAAGGACATAGCAGTGCTAGAAAAGGTCCAGAGAAGAGCAACTGAGCTGATTCTAAGGCTACAGGGGATGAATTGCGAGGATAGATTAAAAGAGCTGAGCCTTTTCAGTTTAAGCAACAGAAGATTAAGAGGTGACATGATTGAAGTGTTTAAAACTATTAATGGAATTAGTACAGTGGATAGAGACTGCTATTTTAAAATGAGTTCATCAAGAACACAAGGACACAGTTGGAAACTTGTTAAGGGTAAATTTCGACGAATATTAGTTTTTCTTTACACCAAGAACAATAGACACTTGGAATAGGTTACCAAGTTGTGTGGTAGATAGTAAGACTTTAGGGACTTTCAAAACTCGATGTTTTTTTGGAAGAATTAAGTGGATAGGACTGGTGAGATTTATTGGGCTGAATGGCCTGTTCTTGTCTAGATTGTTCTAATGTTCTAATTTGTTTTGTTTGCTTTAGATTTGCAGAACCAAACAAAACTGAATCCAGGCACCAAACATTAAGATTTCTAATATTCTACACTGGCATATATTCTGATAATTTCATATTGAGTTAACCAGCAGTATTTCTAACCCTTATCAACTTGTCTCTGAAGGTTGTCTAACTACTCTTACCATAATGTAATGACTCTAAAAGTAAAGGTTACATTTTTTTCAGCTTTGTCCTGCTCTTGTTTCCTTATTGTTCCATAAATATTTTGTTTGCAAGTTACATATTTCAAAAAGAATGTCAACACTTTATTTTACACTTTCTTCATCTTTCTTGAGTGCAAACCTGCGCAGAATAGTATGCAATCTGTCCTCTCTCCTATACAAAAATCAGACTGTTTAGTTGATGCAGATGTAAAGCCTGTAATCGCTTGTTCACTTTTCTAAAACATTCAAACCATCTAAGCCATCTGGGAAAGTATACAGCAGTAAATGTTTTGCATCTGGAATGTTTTTTTGGCTTCATCCTTTTTATGAAGAAGCATTTGCGCCACTATTTCAGCATTTTTCTTTTTTTCTTTCTTTGAATGTTGTGCCACATTTCCTATGAGGATTTGTTGACATCACAACTTCCACCACATGTTGCATTTATGGTTCAATGTTATGTTTTGTGGCAGGTGGCTGATTGCGAGCCGCACCCAGCTACATATTTAAGGAGCCGCCGCCCTGCAATCAAGGCTGGAGTCGGGTAGGAGGTGGACAAGGCCGGTGCAGAGGGGGCGAGGAGAGGCCCTGTGTGACGTGAGAGAAAGAGAGACGGCTCAGAGAGGAGCCTGGACTGTGAGAGACTGTGGGGGGTTTGGTGTGGTGCACATAGAGACTGTTGTATATAGTATTGTGTAAATAAATGTGTGGTGATGGACTGGAACGTGTCTGCCTGTCTTTGTTCAGGACGCACCCTTTCACAGTTTGTTGACCCCATATTAAGCTGAGTGTGATGAGGATGGACAAGATTAAAAATGAGTTTATTAGAGGGTCAGCTCAGGTTGGAAGGTTGGGAGACACAGTCAGAGAGGCAAGATGCGTTGGTTTGGACATGTGCAGAGGAGAGATGCTGGGTATATTAGGAGATGGATGCTAAGGGTGGAGCTGCCAGGCAAGAGGTAAAGAGGAAAGCCTAAGTGAATGTTTATGGATGTGGTGAGAGAGGACATGCAGGTGATGGGTGTGGCAGAGCAAGATGCAGAGGAAAGGAAGATATGGAAAAAGATGATCCTATGTGGCAACCCCTAATGGAGCAGCTGAAAGAAGAAGACAACTGAGTGAGAGAAAGATGCACATTAGAAATTGTTTTAACCCTCGGACCAGAAAAAGGCTTCTCTATTTGCTTTCTTCATCTTTGACATATCCTTGCATTTTTTCTTTTACCAATGGTGTGTACCACACTTTCCATGTTTGAAAACAGTTTTGCTACAGCTCTTTTTTTTAACCATGGCTCTTGTTAACTACTGTAAAATACATTACAAGATTCTTAGGTGCAACATGGTGTTGCCAAAGTTCTTTTTAATTGTGTGGGGCCTCTTGGGAATGAGTACTATATAGACCCACCTGGAGGGTGGCAAACGTTAAAAGGAGCCAGTAAGATGTCACAGTCAACTTGCATTTTCTATAATCTATATGTATTGTTGACACCATGTTTGGATTGTGATTCTGTTTATCTTATACTAGCTATTCCCCGCGGCTCTGCCTACGTAGTAGTGAAACAGGACAGTGAGGAGGGCTCCGCCCGGCTCCCCACTCCTGACGTCACACTTTCCCCTCCCCTTGGCCCATAGCCTTTGTCTCAGATTAGCTCGAATAAATTGCTCCTGCAAGTGAACTATGGTTCTTAGCGCGATGAGAGAAGTTGCAAAATCAACCGGAATGCTCAAGCAAATTATAGGAAAAAAAACCACATCTAAATCCATTAAGTAGTTCTCTCATTTGCTAGCTAAGCGGAGGTAAGGAACACCCTGAGGCTGGCGTGTGAGTGAGGAGGGCAGCGCCCCATTCCCCTTGGCCCGCTGTGTGTCTCTTGGATTCGCGCAAATAAATCTGTACAGCAAGCAAACTATGATACACAGTGCAACTAGAGAAGTCGCAAAATGAACTGGAACATTCAAGCAAATTACTACTATTTAAGTAGTTCTCTCATGAAAAGCGGACAGACATAAAGACAGGCAGACAAACAGATGTTGGACTTTATTTATATATAGAGATGTTTTTTTAAATATTTATCAGTCCTAATTTTAGAATGGTCACTAGCTGTTTATTCTAGATTGGGCTGCATCTGGAAAAATGCCTTGTTTGTAATTCCAAGTGTAAATATGGCTTTTGAAGGTTATGGGAAGCGTATTCATTAAAAAGCAGATCATTGGCTTTATGCCCAGAGAGTGTTTAGCAGTTTCCAAAAGTTTCAAGGTTATTGGCTGTATTAAAGTAAATATTCGAGATAAAGCTTGCAGCAGAGAAAAGTAAATATTTTGCTGATTGTTTCAGCTTCATGCTGGTTACCTAATTATTAGAAAAACAGCCTAAAAAGCAAACAGTTGTTACCGCTGAATGAATTCATACCTGGTATAGCAACAAGATTCATCACAGATGTCTAATTTTACTCCATAATTAGCAATTTTCCATGTCTAAGACTTTAGCAGATTACTCTACTTCCATTCATGCTCAAGGACAAATTAGAGTGGTTGAGCATATACCTCATTTGGAAACGAATATAGATCATTTAATCTTATAAAGTATTTTCTTTAGCTGTGATGGAATGTACTTAACGTGTAAAGGACTGTAGGCAGGAAAGAGTAATACAGATTAGAGAAATGGCTCAGCAAGGCTCTCTGAAAGAAAGGGAAAAATGCATTTGTTGGGCAACCAGGATGAAGAAACTGAAAGGTAATTTGGGAGGAAGTCCTCCACAAAGCACTAGAGGGTAAGAACCCAACAGGTACTAAGGATGATGTTCTTTTCACTGATACTTAAATTACATTGTTATTGCATTGACTAGATTTGTTTAACTGGAACAATCCTAAAGCCCCAACCATAACTCAACAAGAAAGCAATGTCTTATATTATCAACAGCTAGAGAAAAATTAACACTTATTTTGTTTGAAATGGTTCATAGTTTTTCTTTAAACTTTGAAAGAATTTATTACTGCTATTTAAGTATGCTGGGCTCCTGCTTTAATTCTGTTTTAGTTCTGGTATTTTAATTTATATAAAGAACTACTTTAGAACTTTGAAACCAAACTGAAAAAAAACCTCATAGTCTCAAAGCAAATGAGTCCTTGCCATTGAAAATACCATATTTTATTTCATCATGCAAAGACAAAAGACTTGTTTTAATCTACATCCATCCATTATCCAACTCCCTATATCCTAAATACAGGGTCACAGGAGCCAATCCCAGCCAACAAGGCAGGAAACAAACCCCAGGCAGGGCACACACACGGGACAATTTAGGATCGCCAATGCACCTAACCTGCATGTATTTGGACTGTGGGAGGAAACCCATGCAGACACAGGGAGAACATGCAAACTCCATGCAGGGAGGACCCGGGAAGCGAACCCAGGTCTCCTAACTGCGTGGCAGCAGTGCTACCACTGCACCACTGTGCTACCCTTTGTTTTAATCTGACTGTTATAAATTATTTTCTGGAGTGATTCACATATTTAAAAATATAATGACTTACAGTTGTTCAAAATATTATCTTATGTTTTCTGGAAAAAGTAGGTCAAGTCATTCCTGTGTCTAAGAGGTTTGTATGCTGTCAAGAGAATTAGGGAGTTAAAGAAAATGCTAACGACAATCTTGGTTTTTTTTGTTTTTTTTTTAGGGGTGGCAAAGACTATAGGAAAATAACTAAAATCACCATAGAAAATAGATATTCCTCGATTTTATTTCCTCCAGACCAAGGGCATGTCCAGAATGTCTAAATCTAAACTAAAATGGACTTCTGCAGAGCATATGATAGAGTGCATATTACAGAGGAGCATGAAAGAAAACTGTTTTTATTATCATTAAAAGAAATTGTGGGTATTGTGCTATGCCCTGTAGTTTAAAAATGATTATGCAGAATGTGAAGATTTTGTAAAGGACAGACTATGATACAACCTACTCTGAATTTTTAAAGTAGTATACTGTACATAAACCATATCATGTGTTTATGCAGTTAAGAAATACATTTCACTTAGTTTTCCTTTGAGTTGCTCATTTACCCATGGAATGGGATAAAAAGGGAAATAGCAAGAATTGTTTTGGCATATTTAATATTTATTTATATTTTGAGGTATTTCTTCAGGATTATCATAAACAAATTAAAATTTATAACAGCTTTTCCAGGAATGTCTTTTTAAATATTTCTATTTTGGCACAGACCACAGACTGTACATAGTGTTTTTTTTAAAATTTTATTCATTATGTTAATATATTCTAGTCCTACTATTCTATTCATATTTTCATATTGGAATTAGATGAATGTAATCTAAACATGCACACTTAATGATTATTCTTCTTTTCAAAACTTAATGTAGATTAATTTAATTTTGATGTGTCAAATAATTAATAAAGTTCAAAAAGAGTGGAAGGAACTTTGTGCTGCTTGTATGAACCCAGTAAATATGTCAACACTCAACCAAGACTAGAAAAAAACACCCTATTCTTAGTTAATTTTAGCTGATCATTTCAAGCAAAAAGTTTTGAGGCACGTTTGTGGTGACTTTTTATGTTATTTAGAGAAATAACAACTTGAAGACAATACAATTAATTAGACTAAACCTGACAATTTTCTTTGTGTAGCTTATTTTGGAAAATATACTTTGTGAAACGCAGTTTAGTAATTTTTTTCTGTCAATTCATTTGTTTTACTAAACAACTAATAGATAGTCTTTGGTTCACTGCAACCCTATCCAAGAAATATCAAGCACATGGCCTAAACCAACTCAGGACAAGGTGCCAGTGCCAGAGTATATTACTTGGCATCAGTGAGTGTGGGCATGAGCTTACTCTTGAGCCACCAGTCAACCTAACCCGACATTCATCTTTGGGTAAGGGAGGAAAACTGATGTGCCAGAAGAAAACCAACAAACATAAGGAAAGCATCTAACCACCAGACATACAGGGAAGAGGACAACATTTCTACCAAGTCTATTGAACCCATAAAGCAGCAGCAAAGACAGCCACCATGCCCCCTCCTTTGGATCATGCAGCTCATAATTGGCTTTATATTCCAAATGCTGCACACATAGTAGTACTTTCATCTGATCACGGGTTGTTAATGATAATAGCAATCTAGTGTACGTCCATTGGTAGCACAATGTATTGGAATGTTCTCTTTTGGAACTGTGTTGTATCTAAGGCTTAATACTGCCATTGATTATGGCATAGGCTGTCTTTTACTTCTGAAAGACTTCTGTGCACTCTGTGAATAGTACAGGGCACTGCAGATACACAAGACCCAACACAACTCCAGGTTCAAAATAAAGGATTTTTAGTCCACCAAACTCTGATTTAACAATGATCACAGCCAATACACAGACACTTAAGTGCTCTCTCCCTCTCTTCTCTGTCTCCCCTGCTCTCCTTGAATGAGTATCACCCACTGCCTCCCAACTCTGACTCATTAAAATGAGGCAACAGGCTCGACCTGAGAATTGATTCTCATCTCTTGTCCCAATTATCCAGAGAACTTCCAAGTCATCCGGAAACCAGACCTGTGCTCCGCTGGCAGCATCTTGTGACGGTCCCCAAAGACCCTGACAGGGTTGTGCTTCCAGACTCCATTTCCCTTGCAACACTGCAGGTGTCCTAATTAGATTTAGCCCCGAGGAACACAGCCACCTGTCATGTAAGGGAATGACTTGCTCCTGCTAAGCCCAATCTTCCAGTCCTTCCATTATGGCCTTATGGCTGGATATGAAACTTTCTGTTGTCCTGACCTGGATGTCTGTTCTGTCTTCTGGTCACACACAACTGTCTTTTTATGAATCTTTGTTTCCGGTTACTATCAAGAGTTCTGGCTTCTACTCTGTGAAGAGAACTATACAAAAATAAATCAAACTGAAAACTGAATTAGTGTTCAGACACAATATGTGAATAAATACCTTCAGACCTGGATTGCTTTTGCCCAGTTTCAAGAGGAATATAGTGACCTATCACAGTAGGCAGTTTGCCAGAAATGTGTTCAGGCATCACTCTTCTTGAGCTTTCAGTATTCAAAGGATTATATTCATTTTCATAAACATTTTAAAACAAGTTTCTGTTAATATTTTTTGCTAGAGTGAGAAGGAAGCGTTTGCTGACTACTGGTGTTAAAAGTCATCTCAGCTATCATTTTGATCATTGAACATGTCAGTTGTCTAAGCAATTATATATATGTCCTCACAGGTGGTGCAGTGGTAGTGCTGCTGCTTTGCAGTAAGGAGACTGTGGAAGATTGTGGGTTTGCTTCCTGGTTCCTCCCTGTGTGGATAGCGCTTTGAGTACTGAGAAAAGCGCTATATAAATGTAATGAATTATTATTATTGTGTACCCTTTAAAAAGCAGGTCCCATTGCTTCCGTTGTCCTTACACATTTGTTCATGTAAATTTTGTTAGTTCTTTATGATTTTTGTGGGTGTTCCAGTAAATCATCTGTGTTAAATTCTCTTTTTTTATTTATCACCTTACTACCTTATAACAGCCAGGGCGGCGAAGGAGCAGTACAGGAGAAAGCTGGAGCAGAAGTTGCAGAATAACAGCATGAAGGAAGTGTGGGATGGGATGAAGATCATCACTGAATGCAGCTCAAAGCGGGATGCCACCATCGAGAGAGATGTGGAGAGAGCAAACCAGATGAACAACTTTTTTAACAGGTTTGACCACCCTAACCCACTCTCACCTCGGAGTACTGCCCCCTCCACCCATCCTTCTGCTGATACCAGTATAGGAGAGAGTTTACCCCAACCCACAATTACAGCAGCCCAGGTAAGCAGAGAGCTGAGGAGACTTTGTGCCAGCAAAGCAGCGGGTCCAGATGGAGTATCGCCACAACTGCTGAAGGCCTGTGAGTTGGAGCTGGGGAGTCCTCTACAGCGCATCTTCAACCTGAGCCTGGAACAGGGGAGAGTCCCGAGGCTTTGGAAAACATCTTGCATCACCCCAGTCCCAAAGGTATCACATCCTAGTGAGCTGAATGACTTCCGGCCTGTCGCTCTGACGTCACATGCGATGAAAACCATGGACAGGCTGCTGCTTCACCACCTGAGGCCACGGGTCCGTCACGCCCTCGACCCTCTGCAGTTCGCACACCAGGAGTAGGTGAGAACGGATGATGCCATCATCTACATGCTACACCGATCCCTCTCCCACTTGGACAGAGGCAGTGGTGCTGTAAGAATTGTGTTTCTGGACTTCTCTAGCACCTTCAACACCATCCAACCTCTGCTCCTTAGGGACAAGCTGGCAGAGATGGGAGTAGATTCATACCTGGTGGCATGGATCGTGGACTATCTTACGGACAGACCTCAGTATGTGCGTCTCGGGAACTGCAGGTCTGACATTGTGGTCAGCAACACAGGAGTGCCGCAGGGGACTGTACTTTCTCCGGTCCTGTTCAGCCTATATACATCCAACTTCCAATACAACTCGGAGTCCTGCCACGTGCAAAAGTTCACTGACGACACTGCCATCGTGGACTGCATCAGGAGTGGCCAGGAGGAGGAGTATAGGAACCTAATCAAGGACTTTGTTGAATGGTGCGACTCAAACCACCTACACCTGAACACCAGCAAAACCAAGGAGCTGGTGGTGGATTTTATGAGGACCAGGCCCCTCATGGACCCTGTGATCATCAGAGGTGACTGTGTGCAGAGGGTGCAGACCTATAAATAACCTGGGAGTGCAGCTGGATGATAAATTGGACTGGACTGCCAATACTGATGCTCTGTGTAAGAAAGGACAGAGCCAGCTATACTTCCTTAGAAGGCTGGTGTCCTTCAACATCTGCAATAAGATGCTGCAGATGTTCTATCAGACAGTTGTGGTGAGCGCCCTCTTCTATGCAGTGGTGTGCTGGGGAGGCAGCATAAAGAAGAAGGACGCCTCACGCCTGGACAAACTGGTGAGGAAGGCAGGCTTTATTGTAGGCACGGAGCTGGACAGTTTGACATCCGCGGCAGAGTGACTGGCACTGAGAAGGCTCCTGTCAATAATGGAGAATCCACTGCATCCACTAAACAGTATCATCTCCATACAGAGGAGCAGCTTCAGCGACCGACTGCTGTCACTGTCCTGCTCCACTGACAGACTGAGGAGATTGTTCCTCCCCCACACTATGCGATTTTTCAATTCCACCCGGGGGGGTAAATGTTAGCATTATTCAAAGTTATTGTCTGTCTGTATACCTGCATTGTTATCACTCTTTAATATTTTCTTTATCAGTATGCTGCTGCTGGAGTATGTGAATTTCCCCCTGGGATTAATAAAGTATCTGTCTGTCTGTCTGTCTGAACAGTAATAGTGCACTGCACAATAACGTGCAGTGAATACACTTGACTTGAGCATTCATAGTTTTCATACTCTTTCTCTGTACGTTTAGCATTGGTTTGCTCAGAGGTTGATGCGCTTGCTACTTCCTGAGCAACTCTTCTTTTCACCACCCTAGCGCCCTGCTTCTTCTCTTCTTTCGTCTGCATCTTTTCACGTTAAAACTGATTAAGTCAGTGTTTGTGTTGCAATTACTTAGTATGTTTTCCTTAATTTTTCACTTAAGCTGGCACTTAGGCCTTCAATCTGCCTCAAGAATGATTTGATATGAAGAGGTAGAGGAAGTGACGGCGAAGGTGGTAGGGATGAGAACGGCACCCATACGCATGCGCCGCACGGCCGTCCTGCTGCCCGCTGCAGAGAGTTGATTCTACAATAAAATAAAATAAAAATAAAAAGAGGAATAACCTTGGAAGTCAATCATCACCCCAAAAGTGGATAGTAGATGTCACGTAGTATATGTGTACCAAATTTCAGGTCAATGGGTCAAACGGTTTGCGATCTACAGGTGATTTAAAATCCTGGACAGACAGACAATTCAATACAACTTACTTTTGTATAGTACACTTCACTGAGTGCAGATGCAGAGTGCTGTGAACAAATTTCTGGTAAAATGCAAGTACAGATTACTCTAATTACTAAATACAGAATTAGTACACATAAAGGTACAGATTTGTTAAAACACACAGAAAACAAAATATGTCAAGATAATAGCAGGTTGAATTGCTCCCATCATGAAGCATTTTGCACAATGGAGAACTGCCGATCGTCTGTCTTAAACCAGTAAAATCTGGTGCATAAGTGATGTCAGCTGATCTCTTTGAGGGATGCCATGTTCAGACAGGCTATGCCAGACCACAATGTACCAAAGGCCAATCAACATGTCAAGACAACCACATGATAGCCTAAGCAAGATGAAGTGATTATTACGCAGGCAATATTATTATTTTGCTAACACTTGTTTAAATTTTACTTAATCTTTTGGGCATATTATCTATAATCCATAAATAAATGTGTAACTTTTCTCCTGCCTGTACTGGTACTCTGTATTGGTGCCTGAGGTCATAGATATAAAAAGTTATGTAAGATATGAGGGCTATAGCTGGGATTTGGGGACATTTTGTTAAGGTTCACATAATAAACAGTATAAAAGACCCTATTATGACAAACATAGGTATAATCTCAGCTTCACTTTAATGCTTGTGTTGCACCTCTCATTCCCCCTCATTTAAACCTTAGTGATGGGGTTGGGAGGCAACTACTCCAACAAATAAAATAAACAGAACTGGTCACCAACTTCACAGCTAGTATATCGCTCAAAGGTTCACTATCTTGCCAAGGAGTCAGTGAAGTTTCTTGTACCTTGATGAGCATTCTCGGATATTGTTGGTAGAACTGCAGACAAAATCCAAATAAAGATGCTTTTTTTGTGAATATTGACTAGGTCAGGTAGATTGTCAATTTATAAACAGGTTTACATACTCCTTTAATTAAGAAATGTTTTGGGAAATAGCTGTTAATTAATGAACAAGAAGAAGTTAACAATGTGCTTTACACTATGATGCATTTGGGGACTCACCCCAGAACATTAAGGGTATAGTATTTTAGCAGCTTCTTCATCAAAAAAAAAGCATTTAAAAAAATGCACCGTGCTGCTTTGAAAGCAATTCTGAACAAATTAAATCCAGAGACCGCTGTCATAAGATTAGTATAATGAGTCCTATCAGTGGAAGGTAAACAATTCAAAATAATTTTAAAAAGGACAAGAGTCATAAATTCAAAGTTATTTTAAAAAGGACAAGAGTCATAAATTCAAAATAATCACATTGGAATGCAGTGCTTTTCATGTATGGTCAGAAGGAAACCATAGGAGAACATATAAGATGATAGTGGCAGAATTCTGACACAAACATTTGGTTTTTAATGGGAAATTAAAGTACATTGCTACTCCTAAGAACATTAAATAATATCATATCAGAAAGTTACAATGAAAATAGAAAATACATGTTTATTTTCTGTGTTTATGTATATGTTGCGCTGAGGTCCTGGGAAATAAATTATATGACTATAAAGCCACTTGACTTGACTTGACTTGACTTGAATTACCGTAGTTGAGAATGAATATGTGACTAAGTTAAAACAGCACATGTTATTTAAGGATTCATATATTGTTGAACAGGGTGGTTAACACACTATAATACAAGAGATACTGAAGTTACAGCAGCCATACATGTCAGGAAGACTGTTAAAGTATGCCTAAAATAAAAAGAACCAGTTATCTAAGTCACTATTTAAAACAAAATGCAAATTGTCATTTGATTTAATTTAGTCTGTCTTATTAGAAAAGGTATAATGGATGGTGTAAGAACACTCCATTATAAACTCATTGATAAATTGTGAAATAGCCATTGAAATGTCACAGGTTAGATTCCATCTCCCTTGTATCAACATACTGTTAAACATGTCAGATGAAGCTATACTGAAAATAGTGTTTGAACTAGAATGAAAAAAAATATGCTGCCTCTAAAACACATAACATTTACAACAGCACAATAAGGCCAGTAAAGAAACCTGTTGGGTTTTGTGAAACTGAGAAATAAAAATAGAAGTACAGTGGATGAAATGTTACTATCAGAATTTTAAGTCATATAATAGGACATAATGCAGCATGTTAAAATTTGTATATATCTTGGGTGATGTGACCATTAGTGGGCACTCTTCTAGCATCCACATCACTAGAATAATAGCTAAAAAAAATGTAAAAAAAAACAAAAAAAAAAACATGAATTAGCATAAGCCACCACAAATGGAATGTAATGATTTACTTATTAGGGTACTTGTCATGATATCCAGCAACCGGCTTGTACACTGGCACTGTGAGTGCTGTGCAGAGTGGAGGCAGGACCTCTGCATTTTTCCCAGTTGATTTGGGGGTTCCTCAGGGGTGTGTTCTTGCTCCTACTCTGTTCAATGCTTATATGGACTGGGTGTTGGGCAAGGTCGTGGGGTCCACGGCTGTGGGGCATCTGTTGGTGAAGAAAGGGTCACGGATCTTGACTTTGCTGACAATGCTGTGATCTTCGCGGAGTCAATGGAGGCTGTGATTGGGGCGTTCGAGAGACTGAGCGAGGAGTCTGAGTGTCTGGGATTTTGAGTGTCCTGGATAAAAACCAAGATCCAGGCTTTTAATGACCTGTTGGGCACAGCCATCAGCAGTGTGTCTGTTTGCAGAGAGAGTGTTGACCTTGTTGAGAGGTTTACTTACCTGGGCAGTGACATTCATGTCTCTGGTGGCTCTTCCTATGAAGTCAGTAGACGGATTGGGAGAGCATGGGGGGGTCATGAGGTTGCTGGAAAGGCATGTGTGGCGCTCCTGATATCTATGCAAAAGGACAAAGGTCCAAGTCTTTAGAGTCCTCTTGCTTCCTGTCTTGCTATATGGTTGCGAGACATGGATGCTATCCAGTGACCAGAGACGAAGACTGGACTCCTTTGGTACTGTGTCTCTCCGGAAAATCCTTGGGTACCGTTGGTTTGACTTTGTGTCGAATGAGCGGTTGCTCATGGAGTCCCGAATGAGGCACATTACCTGCATTGTGAGGGAGCGTCAGTTACGGCACTACGGCCATGTGGTGCGTTTCCCCGAGGGTGATCCGGCTCGTAAGATCCTCGTTGTTGGGGACCCGAGTGGCTGGACCAGACAAAGGGGTCGCCCACGTAACACCAGGCTGTACCAGTGCATGCTTCCCCAACTTGACTTGACTTGTACAAGTCATATAATAAAAATATTTTTGTCATATTTTCAGTTTCAATGTTTAAAGTCTAAATGTTCTTGATTGTAACAGAAATTTGTCTCTTTTTATCTTCTGATAGAGGTCCATACAGGGATAGATCCATAGTAAAGGATCAAAAATAACATTGTACTAATAATCACTGACCTTGAAATAGTCTAAAACAATACCCCACATGCTTATTGTTGAATTTTTCTAATTTTTAACCTTCTGGGAGTGTTTCTTAGAGGACTAGAACCACCAGTAAAGAATCAAATATTAAAATATCACATTCATGATCAGCAACCTTAAAATAGCTTAAAAGAACTCTTCACATGCATATAATATTATCGATTTTGAGTTTGACCCCTTATATTCTTTTAGGGCATAAACCCTGGGGTCTGTTAATGTAGCATGCAACTCCTTCTGTGTAAATTTCTGCACAAAAATATGGTCCAAAAATACCCTACATATGAGGGTTTGTATAGTCTATAGGGACAAAAATAGGAGGGAAACCCCAAAAAGCTTGACATTTTAAACAACAAGATATTTGGCTTTTTACTATCTTTTAAAATATTCTTAACTTACTATTGGACTATTATATTATTACTATTATTGTACTATTATAATCCAAGAACCATCATCACCAACTACTGGTTCTTGAACTTTGATTTACTCTTCAAATCTTATTTTCTGTAGTTGGCATTCTTGATGCTACTCTGCTACACTTCACCTGATTTCTGCAAGTCCTCACTCAGTGTCATGTGATGGGTTCTGGCTAATGGGGTTATGATTTGGTGCTGTAGCTAGGAATTGTATGCACCAGGTATCGTTATTTACATTGGATTTGATTATCAGTAAATGGCTTGATGATCTTTGAGGAATCTGCTCTTTGCTCTTGGTTTTATTTGAGTAACTGTTGCGGGCATATTCAGCAGTCAAAACAATGTCATGGCTATTAAATACCCATCATCTTAGCTTCAAAGTTTGAACTTTTACCACCGCTTAAATTCTAGAACATACAACTTCTATGAGGCATTCGGAGTTGTCCACTCAACTCTTTAAATTCATCACTCCTCCAGGCTTTTTTTTATAATGCGCATTGTTCATCAGTCACTATGATTCTCTCTGTTTAGTTGCACAGATGCTCCATCTCATGCAAAAGTAATATCAGAACTAGCAGCACAACTAACTTGTGTTACCCTTATTGCAATACTACTGTAAGGACTATATGCAGACTGGGAGATTCACTCATTTGACTACACACACTCTGAGCAACAAAACCACACTACTGCATGACATCATTTTGAATCTAAAACTGGATTTACTCTGTTTGTAAAAAACTTGGCACCACCCCAAAGACTATTTAAATCTTAATATGTATTGTCCCAAAGGTTACAAATACATTGATAAACGTCACCCTTCTGGAAAGTGTGGGGGCCTCACAATTATTTACAAATGACTTATCAGTCAACTAACTTGTTGTTGAATTGTCTTTTCCTTAGAATTATTTTTGTTTCTTCAGTCTTACTTGTACTGATTTATTGTCCTTCCAAACCCAACCCTGTGTTCTTTACTGAATTTACTGATCTACTGTCTTTTTTTAGTTCCATTTCTTCCCCATGATCTTGTGTTGTAATCCTAATATCCATATTAAACATTTCAACCTGTCACAGGAGGGTACATTTTCTACACACAGAAAAGCTCACATTTTGGATATTTTCTGTACTGCTGGCATTGATAGAGGTAATCTTTTAGATAGATAGATAGATAGATAGATAGATAGATAGATAGATAGATAGATAGATAGATAGATAGATAGATAGATAGATAGATAGATAGATAGATAGATAGATAGATAGATAGATAGATACTTTATTAATCCCAAGGGGAAATTCACATACTCCAGCAGCAGCATACTGATTCAAAAAAAAAAAAAAAACAATATTAAATTAAAGAGTAATAAACATGCAGGTAAAAACAGACAATAACTGAATAATGTTAATGTTTACCCCCCCGGGTGGAATTGAAGAGTCGCATAGTTTGGGGGAGGAACGATCTTCTCAGTCTGTCAGTGGAGCAGGACAGTGACAGCATTCTGTCGCTGAAGCTGCTCCTCTGTCTAGAGATGACACTGTTTAGTGGATGCAGTGGATTTTCCATAATTAATAGGAGCCTGCTGAGCACCCATCGCTCTGCCACAGATGTCAAGCTGTCCAGCTCCATGCCAACAATAGAGCCTGCCTTCCTCACCAGTTTGACCAGGCGTGAGGCATCCTTCTTCTTTATGCTGCCTCCCTAGCACACCACTGTGTAGAAGAGGGCGCTCGCCACAACCGTCTGATAGAATATCTGGAGCATCTTATTGCAGATGTTGAAGGACGCCAGCCTTCCGAGGAAGTATAACCGGCTCTGTCCTTTCTTACACATAGCATCAGTATTGGCAGTCCAGTCTAATTTATCATCCAGCTGCACGCCCAGGTATTTATAAGTCTGCACCCTCTGCACACAGTCACCTCTAATGATCACGGGGTCCATGAGGGGTCTGGGCCTCCTAAAATCCACCACCAACTCCTTGGTTTTGCTGGTGTTCAGGTGTAGGTGGTTTGAGTCGCACCATTTAACAAAGTCCTTGATTAGGTCCCTATACTCCTCCTCCTGCCCACTCCTGATGCAGCCCACAATAGCAGTGTCATCAGCGAACTTTTGCACGTGGCAGGACTCCAAGTTGTATTGGAAGTCCGATGTATATAGGCTGAACAGGACCGGAGAAAGTACAGTCCCCTGTGGCGCTCCTGTGTTGCTGACCACAATGTCAGATGTGCAGTTCCCGAGACGCACATACTGAGGTCTGTCTTTAAGATAGTCCACGATCCATGCCACCAGGTATGAATCTACTCCCATCTCTGCCAGCTTGTCCCTAAGGAGCAGAGGTTGGATTGTGTTGAAGGCGCTAGAGAAGTCTAGAAACATAA
Source organism: Erpetoichthys calabaricus (assembly GCF_900747795.2). NCBI lineage: Eukaryota > Metazoa > Chordata > Cladistia > Polypteriformes > Polypteridae > Erpetoichthys > Erpetoichthys calabaricus. The sequence continues at coordinate 139,946,963 of NC_041399.2, forward strand.
TTCTTACAGCACCACTGTCTCTGTCCAAGTGGGAGACGGATCGGTGTAGCATATAGATGATGGCATCCTCCACTCCCACCTTCTCCTGATATGTGAACTGCAGAAGGTCGAGGACGTGTTGAACCTGTGGCCTCAGGTGGTGAAGCAGCAGCCTGTCCATGGTCTTCATCAAATGTGACGTCAGAGCAACAGGCCGGAAGTCATTCAGCTCACTAGGACGTGATACCTTTGGGACTGGGGTGATGCAAGATGTTTTCCAAAGCCTCAGGACTCTCCCCTGTTCCAGGCTCAGGTTGACGATGCACTGTAGAGGACCCCCCAGCTCCGATGCACAGACCTTCAGCAGTCGTGGCGATACTCCATCTGGACCCGCTGCTTTGCTGGCACGAAGTCTCCTCAGCTCTCTACTCACCTGCGCTGTTGTAATTGTGGATGGGGATGTCTCTCCTATGCTCGTATGAGCAGAAGGATGGGTGAAGGGTGCAGTACTCTGAGGTGGGAGTGAGAGTGGGTTAGGGTGGTCAAACCTGTTAAAGAAGTTGTTCATTTGGTTTGCTCTCTTCACGTCTCTCGATGGTGGCACCCCGCTTCGAGCTGCAGCCAGTGATGATCTTCATCCCAAACCACACTTCCTTCATGCTGTTATTCTGTAACTTCTGCTCCAGCTTTCTCCTGTACTGCTCCTTCACCGCCCTGAGCTGGACTCTAAGTTCCTTCTGCACGCGCTTGAGCTCATGCTAATCACCGCCTTTAAAAGCCCTTTTCTTCTGGTTCAAAAGGCCCTTGATGTCACTTGTAATCCATGGCTTGTTGTTAGCATAACAGCGTACAGTTCTTACTGGAACTACAATGTCCATACAGAAGTTGATGTAGTCAGTAGTGCAGTCAACAACCTACTCAATGTTCTCACTATGTGATCCCTGCAGGATATCCCAGTCTGTAGTTCCAAAGCATTCTCTCAGAGCCTTCTCTGCCTCAGGGGACCACTTCCTGAATGAGCATGTGGTTGTAGGTAGGACCCTCACTCTTGGTTTGTAGTGAGGCTGAAGCAGAACCAGGTTATGATCTGCATTCCCAAGTGCAGGCAGTGGGGTGGTGCTGTATACGTCTTTAACGTTTGCATACAGTAAGTCAATAGTCTTATTTCCCCGGGTGTTACAGTCCACATACTGGGAGAAGGCAGGCAATGTTTTGTCCGACGTCACATGGTTAAAATCTCCAGCGATTAGCACAACCGCCTCAGAGTGCTGCGTTTGTAACTTAGCAACAGCAGAATGGATGATGTCACTCGCTGTCTCCATGTCCGCCCGGGGAGGGATGTAAACAATAACAACAATGATGTTTCCAAACTCTCTGGGCAAGTAATAGGGATGCAAACTTACAGCCAACAGTTCGATGTCCCTGCAGCAAGTGGAGATTTTGACATTAACATGTCCAGAGTTAGGGGTGCAACCTATTTTCTTGACCCACTCTGCACTTCCATCCTTCCATCTGTAATAGTTAATTTGTTGCTAAAATACTTGAACGTGTTGTCGCTGTTTGATGAGAAAAGATTATATAATTTATAGATTATTGGACCCATTCCAGTTTGGCTTCAGAACTGGACTCTGCACTGAAACTCCCCTAGTCAGGGTTGTGAATCAATGCCTTTTTTTGGCTGATTCAGGGGCATTCAACATTTGGCCTCAGTGCTGCAAATGACACGGTTTGCCATGCCCTGTTTACTGATCAGTTACATACTGTTTTTTTCATTTTGTCATTTACTGCTTAGCTTATACTTTTTTATTCTCCTTTTTGGTATGCCATGTAGTGCTTTGAGTTAAGAAAGTGCTTTATAAAATTCATTATTATTTGTTACCCTTGAGGGGCTAGATCTTAAAATGAGCTCCCATATGATCCCATATGTACTCTTTATGGATCATGTACTCTCTAGTAGCCAACAGGTGTTTCACCTATTATTGTTTATTTTCTGACTTGCCCTTCTAGGACTATAAAGATTAAGGTAATTAGCTGTAATTTATGCCAGAAACATGTTCTCTCATTCATCATTAAAGGTGCAATATATTTTAGTTTGCCATTCCCCAGCAAACCAGAGCATCCTCTACATTGGACAAAAGTTCATGTTCACATTACAAAATGACAATAGCAAATACCGTGACACTCTAAACTTAAAATTTACTGCTGAAATGTTCTGTATTGCGTAGTTAGTGGAAGACATTGTGCTTACATTTCAATATTTTGAAATACACTGGAACAATCTAATTAATCTGATTAATGTTATACCTTTAGTAAAGAGGCTACTATTATTAGTCTGAAAAAGTCACATTTGGAAATACTATCTGATACTAAAGACATACTATTAAGCAAAAAAATAGTATACTTCAAGGTGGATTATAGGAAAACAATTAAAGAATGGTGTAGATCTTTATTTGTGAGAGAGGTAATGAAAGTGTTATGATTTCTCAAATTTAATGGTATCTGAAAATCGAAGTATAATGTTGGTAGTGCCAATAACAAGAATTGCAGCATTAAGTTTAATTGTTGAGTAATGTACAGCATATCTGTAACTGAAATTAAAAGACATATACTCTTCAGACAATCGTAATACAAGAAATTAATCAGGTACAACTACAAATATACTTAACTAAACGGAATGCTTTGGAATTAAGAAAATTTGGCATGCATTCCAATTACAGAAGCCATCAAAGAACACTCTTCTTTAATATATACTGTGGATGTTAGAATCACTCCAGAGCTGACCCCAGATCCAATGGCATCACAAATCACTTCTTCAGACTGTCAGTTCTGTCCACATGGGTTGATGTTTGATCTTTTCTTGTCAGTTACATATTGGTAATCCTTGAAAAATCCCTCAATCTATCTACATTTAAATGCAGTCCTTGTAGTGACATTTATATTATTACATTTCTTTTATCTGTTTCTCATTGTATTCTGTATCCTTCATTTAATCTAGTCTCCTACTATAATCTTTTTGTCATTATAAGGTGGGCTTTTTGTAATCTTTTTGAAACCATTCTTCTATGTTCTCCATATTTTTTTCAGCATTACTCATTTCAAATTTCTTCATTTTATTTATTTTTCTGATGTCAAATCAAATCACTGCATTACCAGTTTGGCTAAGAGTCTTGATAATGTAGATCCCATTGGCATCCCTTCTTTTTGTCTGTAGTATTTCTGGCAAAGTGAAACTAGATGCATTTTATTGTTAATGGCCTGCTTTGTTTGTGTCGTTATGGTGGGGTCGTTGTTTACCTTTGTTTGTAGAGTTTCTGTGAGCAGATGAATTGAAATCACAGTGTACAGTGACATATGCCATAATTATCATATTGTAACAATCTTAAAGCCTTCAGCTCTTTTAAAGAAACATGTACTGTCGGACGTCAAGTATGTACTGTAAATGACTAGTCACGACACACATTATTTCTTGTGCATTTATCTTCCGCTACCTTTTCCATTTGTATGATGTGTTCTAGGGAGCCTAGAAAGTTCATGTTGGATGCATCTTTGTGACTGAACTTTAAACCTCTGGTGAGAACATTTTGTTCTGTGGTGGACAGCTGTCTTCTGGAGAAGTTGTATACTCGGGATTGTGGTTCATTAGTATGAATGTTCCCAGTGAGTTTATTCCATTTTTTTTAAGTGTATTCCGCTTAGATTTGCGCCTTTTGTTAGCTGTGTCCTGGATGTGCTTAACCCATTCATATGTAACTATCTGTCCATAAGTTGTGAGAAGTCTGGATCGTTGCCTCATTGTTTCAGATTTGTACATAGTTTGTGGTGTGTTTTGGCAATAAATTCATACAGAATGCGTCTTGTGAATTGTTGAATGAATTTCATCTTCGAAATGTTCATGGGTGGTTTAAATTGTAGGTATTTTAGAGTTGCAGCATACCTGATACAGCTATGGAGGAAGTAAAGTTTTACATAGCTGTGAACTTCTTGGATAGCCAAAGTTTCCCATCTAATATATTGGAGGGCTTCTTGCCCGAAGGTCGTACGAATGGAAGTGAAGGTCTGTGATAAAGTTTTTATATTTGTAGCTGGAAATCCACAAAGGGAGAAATTTAATTGCGTACCTTAAAATTGATTTTTATTCCCAAGCTTTCGACTCTAATGTTGCCTTGGATTCCTGTAAGTCTAATCATTTTTGTTGGATGACAATATCTAATAGGACTTGAAAGTTTAGGAATAAAAAAATTTTAAGATACATATGGTATACTACTTTAAAAATACATACTTTGTTTACACTTTAATATGCTTCTTATGTGTCTCAATATGCATTAGTTATTTGTTGCTACTTGTAGGAATAAGTAACCCAAATAAGTTGTCTTCCCCTCTTCTTCCACTGAAGCCAGTCCCTGCATATATACTGTATATATCTATATATATATATATATATATATATATTGTCATGCATGAGCGCATGGGGAGCAGCTTAAGGACCCGACGCGCATCGTGACAAGTCGTGCCAGGGGACAAAGGCAGGGTACTAACCTCTCTCTCTCTCTTTTCATAGAAAGGATAAAGCGCCGCCACCATAATCCATCCCGGACAAACAAAACATCATCACTTTCAGGTTCCTTTCTCTCATCGGGTCCCTCATTGATGACGTCCATTACCCATCCACCACTAATTTCCGGTCCACCTATTTAAAATGTCCGTCCACCCATCCCTGGTTGTCTGATGTAAATTTTCTGTTTTGGAAATCCATTTGATCTTGTTTGTTACAGTATACATGGCCCAAAACCCCAAACCTTTATGCCGTGTGCTTGTTATTACTACTATATATTACTATATATATATATATATGTATGTATATATATATACTGTGTATATGTATGTATATATAAAGGAACACTTTTTAATCAGAATATGGCATCAAGTCAATGCAACGTCTGGTATACTGACCTGGTCGGTTAAGTAGCAGAGGGTTTTTTTTAATTTTATTTTATTAATTTTATTGCAATCATTCATACAAATCGATTAATTTTTACAAGAAATAGGATTGAAAAACAAGTCAACCCCCACCCTTGAGAGAGAGAGCATGGCCAACGGGGTAAAACTTAAGGCTTGTAAACATACCTAAATTGATGAGTTTAATAGGCCAGTAGAGATGAATGGAGAAGAAAAAGAAATGCAGAGATAATTACTTCCTTGGTGCTTTAAGAGCTTATTCTAAAATTTTATTGATTATATCCTGCCAGGTTTTAAAATAATTCTGTACAGATCCTCTAACTGAATATTTGATTTTTTTCAATTTCAAATAGTATAAAACATCTGTAACCCACTGACTTAAAAGAGTAGAGTTAGGATTCTTCCAGTTTAGCAAAATAAGTCTGCGTGCCAAAAGTGTAGTGAATGCAATCACAGTTTGTTTGTCCTTCTTCAATTTAAACCCTTCTGGAAGAACACCAAACACAGCTGTTAATGTGACACCAAGGCTGTCTGAGAGGCATTTAAAAATTTTGGTCCAAAATGATGTTAATTTGGCGCAGGCCCAAAACATGTGACCCAGTGAGGCTGGGACTTGATTGCAGTATTCACAGGTTGGATCTTGCCCTAGAAACATTTTGGACAGTTTTAAGCGAGACAGATGTGCTCGATATATAATTTTGAGTTGAATAATTGCATGCTTTGCGCATATGGAGCTCGAGTGAATTCTCTACATTGCTACTTTCCACTCCCTTTCTGATATATTGATTAAGAGATCTTTTTCCCATTGTCCTCTTGGATCTTTGAAAGGGAGGGACTGTGAAATAATTTTATATATTGCAGAGATGGTGTCTAAGTCCTTGAAATTGAGCAGTATTTTTTCCAGCATGGACGAGGGTGCAAGATGAGGTAAATCGGGCAGGTTCTGTTTAACAAAGTTCCTAATTTGAAGATAGTGAAAGAAATGTGTAGGTGGAAAGTTAAATTTGGAATGTAATTGTTCGTAGCATGCAAAGATGTTGTCTATATAAAGATCTCTGAGCAATTTAATCCCAATTTTTTTTCCAAATATTAAAAACTGCATATGTTTGCGAGGGTTGAAAGAGGTGGTTCTCTTGCAGAGGTGCCACAAATAAAAGCTTCTCCATCTTAAAATGCTTTCTACATTGGTTCCATATTCTGAGTGAGAGAAGCACAATTGGGTTATTAGTATATTGCCGATACCTTGCATTTATTGGGGTACAAAGCAGGGAATATAAAGAGGTATTGCAGGATTTTACTTCTATTGTGGACCAGGCTTGTGTATGTTCATCTATTTGTGTCCAGGTTTTTATAGCTTGTATGTTTGCTGCCCAGTAATAAAACTGAAAGTTAGGTAGAGCCATGCCACCTTCTGCCTTAGGTCTTTGTAGGGTCGCTCTTTGGATATGTGAATGTTTTGAGTTCCAAATAAATGAGGTTATTGTTGAATCTAATTGCTTAAAAAAATATTTATTGATGTATATTGGAATGTTTTGAAATAAAAAAAGAAGCTTAGGAAGAATATTCATTTTAACAACATTAATTCTTCCAGCTAGAGTGAGATGAAGGGTTGACCATCTATGCAAGTCTTGCTTAATTTTTTCCATATAGACATACAGTACATTTTGTTGATAAAGAGCTTTGTGTTTACTTGTGATGTTTACCCCTAGGTATTTAAACTGATCTGCAGTAATAAAAGGAAAGGTGTCCAATATGATATTGTATGCTTAAGAATTCACTGGAAAGAGTAGACTTTTATTCAGATTAATTCTGAGACCAGAGATCTTTTGAAATTCTGTAAGTGTTGTTAAGACTGCAGGCACAGAATTTTTTGGGTCTGATATATACAGTACCATATCATCTGCATATAGAGAAATGTTCTGTTCCAGTCCTTCTCTGATAATCCCATTTATCTTATCAGCATTTCGACAGTGAACCGCCATTGGTTCAATGGCAATTGCAAATAGCAGTGGTGACAAGGGGAATCCTTGTCTGGTACCACGTTCTAGTTTAAAGTAGTCTGAACAAATGTTGTTAATACAAACTGAAGCTTCTGGATTGGTATACAGTAGTTTGATCCATGCACAATTGTTCGGGCCAAACCCAAATTTCTCTAATGTAGTGAAAAGGTATTTCCATTCAATCATGTCAAATGCTTTTTCTGCATCCAATGATAATAATATTTCTGGGGTGTTTGACTTTGTTCGTGAGTATATTACATTAAACAGGCGTCAAAGATTGGAAGATAAGCGTCGACCCTTGTTAAAACCAGTTTGATCTTGTGATATTACTGAAGGCAGCACTTTCTCCATCCTTCTAGCTATGATTTTTGAGAGTATCTTAACATCATTATTCAGAAGTGAAATTGGTCTGTACAAAGCACATAGTAATAAGTCCTTATTTTGTTTAGAAAAGACGGCGATTAATGCTTGGCGAAAAGCAGAGGGGTTTTTTAATCAGTTTTAGCTGATTTGGTGTTAATGAAATCAACAACAGGTGCACTAGAGGGGCAACAATGAGACCTCCCCCAAAACAGGAATGGTTTAACAGGTGGATGCCACTGACATTTTTCCCTCCTCATCTTTTCTGACTGTTTTTTCACTAGTTTTGCATTTGTCTACGGTCAGTGTCACTACTTGTAGCATGAGGCGATACCTTGACCCTACAGAGGTTGCACAGGTAGTCCAACTTCTCCAGGATGGCACATCAATATGTGCCATTGCCAGAAGGTTTGCCGTGTCTCCCAGCACAGTCTCAAGGGCATAGAGGAGATTCCAAGAGACGGGCAGTTACTCTAGGAGAGCTGGACAGGACCATAGAAGGTCCTTAACCCATCAGCAGGACCGGTAGCTACTCCTTTGGGCAAGGAGGAACAAGATGAGCACTGTGAGAGCCCTACAAAATATACTCCAGCAGGCCACTGGTGTGAATGTCTCTGACCAAACAATCAGAAACAGACTTCATGAGGGTGGCCTGAGGGCCCGACATCCTCTAGTGGGCCCTGTGCTCACTGCCCGGCACCATGGAGCTCGATTGTCATTTGCCATAGAATACCTGAATTGGCAGATCCACTACTGGCACCCTGTGCTTTTCACAGATGAGATCAGGTTCACCCGGAGCACATGTGACAGATGTGAAAGGGTCTGGACAAGCCGTGGAGAATGTTATGCTGCCTGTAACATTGTTCAGCATGACCGGTTGGTGATGGGTCAGTGATGGTCTGGGTTTGGGCATATCCATGGAGGGACACACAAACCTCTACAGGCCCGAAAATGGCACCTTGACTGCCATTAGGTATCAGGAAGAAATCCTTGGACCCATTGCCAGACCCTATGCTGGTGCAGTGCTTCTTGGGATCCTCCTGGTACACGACAATTCCCAGCCTCATGTGGCGAGAGTATTCAGGCAGTTCCTGGAGGATGAAGGAATTGATACCATTGACTGGCCCCCACGCTTGCCTGACCTAAATCCAATAGAACACCACTGGGACATTATGTTTCAGTCCATCCAATGCCATCTGGTTGCACCTCAGACTGTCCAGGAGCTCAGTGATGCCCTGGTCCATATCTGGGAGGAGATACCCCAGGACACCATCCGTCGTCTCATTAGGAGCATGCCCCAATGTTGTCAGGCATGCATACAAGTACATAGGGGCCATACAAACTGCTGAATACGATTTTGAGTTGCTGCAATTTGCGATTTTCAGGGTGTCTTTGATTTTAGCCCTCTGTAAGCTGATAACTTTCATTTCTATCAAACAATGTGGCATCCTTTCGTTCCTAACACATTACCCAGTCCACATCAGTATGGATATCCAGCATGATTTTTTTCCCCTTTGAGATCTGATATGTTTTGAAAGTGTTCATTAAATTTTTTTGAGCAGTTTATATCTATATAGATATAGATAGAGATAGATATAGATATATCCAGGTACAGTGGAAGTAATATGTGTGTATGTGTATATGTATGTATGTGTGTATATATACATGTGTGTATGTATATATATATATATATATATATATATATATATATATATATATATATATATAGTCACACACGTGCGCATGGGAGGCAGCTAAAGGGCTTGAGTAAGAGCAGTTCCGAGTCATACCGGGATGTGGCAGAGTGCACTGACTCTTTTTCTCCCTTTCCTGTAGACCATTCACGGGAGATTCCACCTGGCCCTCTTGACGTCACTTCCGGGACCGAGCCTATGGAAGGAGACCTTGCCAGCTCTGGCCCCTGTGATGTCACGTCTGGGCTCGAACCAATGGCTGAAGATCTTCATGAGCCCAACCCCTTTGATCTCACTTCCTGTCTTCCCCTTTATTTTCCCTATTCCCTCAGTTCTGTTTTGGACTTGGTTTTGTGCACACCAGTGCTGTATACACTTTACGACTGTGCAGCCAAATACCAAATACACGGGTGGCTGCCCCAAACCTTTCTATGACTCTGAGTTGAGTTTGTGACATATATAATGTAATCGGAGCACTTTACTGCACTCGGTGACGCTGCATTAACACGCAAGTCATCTGTGATGCCAAGATGAGACCTACAAACTATGTGGCGCAGGGACCTAGGTCAACCTGTGATTCATTTATTCTGAGTTGTGAAAAGTAATATAATCTAAATATAGTAAGATAATTAATTAATTATATAAGACAAAGCATATCAAAAAGCACAAAATCAGAAATATATTTTTTCCCAAGGGTGAATGCAAAATAAGTGACAGCATGCACTGTAAAATAAAGCCACACTTCTCTAAGGAAGGGCTTCTTCTTACTTTAGATAAGCTTTTTTAATAAGGTAGTGTATACAGCAGCTTTTTCTAAAGCAAGTAAAAACCAAAATGGAATGAATAAGCCTGCACATCACAGTCAAAGTTTACTGCCTTTTAGATCCATGGACACCACCTGGGCAACCTGGTGGAAATTTGTACATTTGCATATATATTTAATTTGTATAAAGTAAATAAATGTCATTATGTATGAACATTTCCTATATTCCTTCAGAAGTACATAGTATGTTTATTTCGTGGCTATATAAAGAAACCAGTGAACAACACAAAACAATTATAAAAAAGTTAATGACAATGGCCTGTCTAAGCCCACACATGTCTGACATACATCCACATTTCCAGCTTCCATCCCATTTCCTCTTTTTCTTTAGTGGACTAACATTTTTTCTACTAGCAATGTTGTGCAACATTGCACAGACAACTATCACGGAATGGCAAGGTTAAGGTGGAAATCTAATGTCACTGATGTCACTTTTCAGGTAATGAATATCATGTTTGCTTATGTGCTGTGTGTCATTGGTTTTATGTATGGTTTGGGGGTTAGTTACAGATATAAAGGAGGTGATACTTGATATCACCCGATACTGCTGTTTGTCACTATGGCTTGCACAAGAGGTAGCCACTTAGCAATTAAAAAAAAAAAACTAGTGTAGATCAGAAAGGATTTAACAGGCTACTTTAGTAGCAATGTCTTTTGGGAATCTCTACTAAATTAATGATCAATCTGAAGATGGAGTTTATCACATTCTTAGCAGTACAATGCTTTTAAGAAACTCAATTCTGAGTTGTTTCTTACACTGTATACTTCATTGTCCATATTTGTATTCATGTAATACTGTTGGCAATACACTACTATCAACAGAAAGTGGGATACATGCCAGTAAAAAATTTCAGTGTACAAATACATGAGACATTTGAACAATATTAGCCTTTGTTCTACAAATTTTAATTTATATTTACAGTAGTATCTATTAGGGCAGAGCCATAATAAACTTTATCCAGGATATATTTTATCTACCTATTCTCTAATATACCTATTTTAATTAATTGACTGTGGTATGCCGAAGCCTGTTTTGAAACCATCTGAAGCATAAACATCCTGGGATAGGATACTAGTGTATTACATTTGTAACCACAAGGGAGTACCAGAGATCCCCAAACCACAGACATGGCAATACAGCAATCAATATATTAATTAAACCAAAGGATTTTAATAGTTTGTCTCCAGCAATATGCCACAAGTATACAATAAACCAACAATAAATCAGCAATTCTTCCGTCCTCCAGTTGAGTGTTTCCCACTGCCTCCTAACTGACTCATCCATGTGTAGCAGTGGGCTCCATTTTAAGCCAGACCCAGGAATGCTTTTGGTGTCATATTGCACCCTCTATTGGCATATAGGGACTCCCGCAGGGCTGCATTTCCAGACTCTATCACCCAAGCACCTTGCATTTGTCCGGACTGGGTAGTCCTGTGAGGACCACTACCACCTGGAGTATGGGAGCTGGAACCGCTCTCTACTTTAGGCTTTGCTTGTATTTTTATTGGCTGGGTACGAAAGTATTTTCCTCTCCTGCCTGCCACTTTGTCTGCATTGTCATATTGGCCTCCTGTCAGGGTAATCTATTTTTCTCAATCTCATCTGGAATGCTTGCTCTCCTCATACACAGGTCATATTCATGCACATACGCATGTTTTTAGGATATTGGGGGAATCTGGGGTATGAAGAGAAACTACATGAATATTGGAAGAATGTGCATACTCCACATACACTGTTGAAGGACTGATTAACAAAAACACACCCTGGAACTGTGAAGTAGCAGCACTAATCACAGCATCGCTATGCTACCCCTAATTTCCAAAATCTGTTAAAAACAAAAAAGTTAATGTTGAGTAATGTGAATAGGCATTTAACCCCATTGTGATTCATCACTTTTAAGGAAACAATTACAAATTTCACTGTCATGTTCTACCATAAGGAATTCTATTTACTATTTAGGTTTTTGCATAGACAAATTGTTTCCTTTTTGTAACAATATGCAAAGCCTTAATGAAATCTCACAATTAATCATTTCTAACAAATCAATAAAATAAGTAAAAACTATTTTTTTGTGTAATAGTTGTAGATTATAACTGCATAACTAATATATACCTTTTATTGTCCTTACAATAAACACCTGCTTAAAGTAACTGGGGAAAAAAGTTGCCTAAATAGGACATATAAGTTATCATACAGTAGGTTCAATCATTTAAAATGGAAAACTCATAAAATTAGTGTAAGTGGATCATAGAGGCTGCTGACCTAATTTTCACAGTAACATACAGTACATATTCAAAATTTTAAGAAATACCAAGATGTTTTTTGATTCAAACATCATATACACAATGTCTATAATGTATTGAGTCACTTATCATGAAGAGGAAGGGCAATAATTCCTTAGGTAGAGATAATATTTCCTATGCTTTATCTTTGTCATTAATTTAGATGCGGAGTATGCTTACCATTTGTCCTTGTCTTACTTTTATTCCCAAGAAACGCACCTTCAAACATATCTATCTCCATTTTAACTTGGCAGAATATGTGTCTGCTCAGTATATTTTATTTTATTTTTAATGAACATTTTTAATATTTTTCCAATTTATGTCTTAAATAAGGATAGCAGCTCACAGGCAGCATACAAAAATATGTTGGAATATTTCCAATCAGACTGCACTTTTCAGAAGTCCTATTTAACCATCACAGAAGCCTCTTAAAACTAAAGGTTTATCCAGGTCTTCCAGATATCTTGTAACCATGTGCAACTTAGGCGTTCCGCATATATTGTTTTGAGCCTTAGTGAGGCTCATATCTTTCTATTATAATAAAAAAAATCTTGGGTCGAGGTGTTTTCTCAGAGACACTTTAACGTCCTGCAAGACTAGGAAGTGAGACAAAAGGACAGCTGCTGTACAGGCTTTTAAATGATCGATGTGCAGGGCAACATGCAGATCACATGGCACGGCACATGCAGCAGCAGCAAGCCACCTGATCGAACATAGAGGAGGTAAAAAAATGTATTTGTTCCCCATTGTATGACCATTTAAGAGGGGGTTTCAGAGGAGCGACTGCATCCCCTTTAGTGTGTGTTCAGCCACCCTTTTCACAACCTGAGAGGCAGAGACGCGAAGTGGCTGGCGCATGGCGCGCCCTGGGGGGGCGGGGGGATAACTCATTCACTACAGCTTTATTACTGGCAAATATCAAGAAATAAAAAATGAATGAAATGAAAATAACAATCACTTTAAATTGTATATCCGGTTAACCAAACCTGGGGGTGGACGAGCGAAGCGAGCAGGGGGCAGAGCCCCCTAGTATTCACATATATTCAGGCCCATGTCTGAAATTTTCTAAAGGAGTTATATGAAAAGTTGCAATATTTATAGACAACAATGTCATCACTGAACATACTGACTTGTTCTTCTTCACCTCAACCCAAGATACAATATAATGTGGAGTTAGAAGAAGTTATAGAACACATGCATGTCTAGATTCTGATATTGAATATCATATGTTGCTGCTCCAGGGAAAAAGTGAACCCAGTTTTATTCTTTGTCATACAATATTTCTTTAACACCTCCTAAATTAAAAAAAAATAGTTTTCTTTACTAATGGACAAATAGTTTGACAAAGAATTCATTAACAGAAAATGGATTACCTCTTCGGGGCTGCTGACTCTAGTATTGTATAAGCTGTTCTATTTCAAAGTTAGCTGTCTTATGGTACATGGTAGGAGCGGAACTCCATTCTGACAACCCTAAGATTGTATCATTAAAAGGGTCTCTAACCCTGATAACTTGGAGTGAAAGGTAATGCTAGTTTGGGTTGTCTCTTTTTATAAGACTGTGTCATTTTCTGGACTGCTTTATAGAGTCTATGATTATGGCTGTTTATAGCAAGACAGTTTCATACGGCCCCTTACATATTGTTTTCAGTTTTTTTTTCTTTTTTTTTCTGTAATGAGATGTGTTAGGGGCCCATGGTGATACAGTTTTAAATAAATAAATAAATACATATGGAGTACTCTGGCTCCAGACAGGCTTAGGTGCACATGGTGAAAGTGGTTGCATAAATGAATGACTTTGGAGTGTTGATGAGGAGATTGGCAGGCCTCTCATTCACGTGTGGATATGTGCAGCAGCCAATTCCCTTGTTAGTACCCTGGAGTTTGTGATTGTGGCACCTGTGCGCGATGGAAGTATAAAATGGAGCCTGAGCAGAGAACAGGGAGAGAAAATAAATAAAGAGAGAAGTAGAGAATGAATGGAGATTAAAATGAAAGTGAAAAGAAAAGGAGAGAGGTAGAGTCTCTTAAAAAGAGAGGAGCCCCAGAGAGGAGTTGTGGCTGATGCTTGAGCTGGCAGAGAGGTCACACCTGATGAGTGCACCATAGTGCAGGAGTGATCTACTGCTTTCAGTGGCTAACACAAAAGCCCAAGGGATTGTGGTTTATGGAAGAAAGGAGCAAGGCTTAGCGTGGCACCTTGCAGACTATAAAGGACTGGTGGTAAGGACCTGAGTCTGATGTGAAAGATGACTGAGTCTATCAACTGACATGTCCTCATGCTGAAAAGACAGCAAAGGTAAAACAGAGGAGATACCTGTTTTAGAGAAACGGTTGTTTTTAATGGCTGGATAGAATCTGACAATGGGATTTTAATATTGAATTAGGGATTATTTATTATTCTATTTGTTGAATTTTAACCTCTGCATGGACACTTCTTTTATAGATTATTTACTGTATTTATTTATGAAACAAGAAGCATTGCACTTTAATTTGGAATACTGTTTGTTTAAATAAAAGCACTATTTGCACTTTTGCACCTAGCCTTGCTGTTATGTGTCCTTATCTCCCTGGCTCATCTCAGTACATGGCTATCGGTTTAAGGACATAATGGTAGCTGTTGTCAACCTGGACTGTCACAGTCTCTCAAATCAATATTTAAGTTTCTGCTACTGGCCGATGTAACCATTCATTAGCTACAACATCCTAATAACAAACCAGAGTGCATTTCAGCGTTTACGACTGGAATACTAGCTAATGTAAGCAATGTCAAATTAAGACCACTCAGGCCCCTATGTGATTTAATCAACAGAGCTATCTAACAGAAAGTTGATATTCAATTCAGCACAAGGGCACCTAGACATTTCAAGCTATGTAGTCATTTCCACTCTTGATTTGTATACTTGATTGTTTCTTCGACCTTCCCACTTGTTGAGTTCAGTGCGGATGAATTGAGCGTCCAAATTACCAGGGGTTTGGGGATTAGGGTGTTAGAGATGATGTCATTATGGTCCCCTAGGTCTGCCTCAGGAATGCCCTGATGGTACATCCGCCCTGAATGTAAGAAAACTGTTGTTTAAAGCTCCCACATGAAAGAGTACTTTTTAGGTGTTAAAAGACAGGAAAATGTGACTGTTTGCCTTTAATTCAGAAGGCTGAAAGTTATATGTATACCATTCATTCCAAAGGCAGAGTCTGGTAATAAAATCTATAGAACATATGTGAAAAGATCAGTATGCCTAGGCTCATCTAAATTTTTTTTGTATGCTTTTAATGAATCTACCTTTTCTAATGGAGAATAAGACACCAGAATAATTAAATTATAGGCACAATGGTAAGTCCATCTGTTTTAATCACGTTGTGCATTTAGGCACTGCTTTTCACCGTATTTGCTAGCCCTTCCATCCTTCTTTCTTTGTGCATTTTGTTGTCTTTTTTCGTTGGACATTCTAGCTTTTACATTTTTATTTGTGCTTCCTGTTGCCTTTGTTCATCAGACATCCCAGCCCTCTTGTGGACACCGGATAACATTATGCCCAGCCACAGACAGGTGTTTTTTTTGTTCTTCTTTTTTTATATAAGTAAAATGGACAAAACATGAATCACATTTCACACAAGAAAACAAATCAGGCTGTGTGTGTTTTTATCTTCTGTGAACAAATCTATAGAATAATTAATACTGACCTTAACTGTTAATTTTGGTATCTGGAAAGAGATGACCTTCTGCTCAGTCAGAATTTGTGCTGTTTCATTTACACGGCCAGTGATAATGAAGTGAAGCATTGCCTGCTCTACTAGGTGGTTAATGTAATCTTTTGATTGTATTGAAACATCCACCACTCGAGCTATTAAACAGAAAGAGGTAATAGTTAGAATCTAAAAAATTAAATCTTTATCCTGACAATCTTGTACAGAGTATGATCACAGCATGTTTGATAAATAAAAATGCTGATTGTTACATACTTTAAAAACTACAGCATCAAAGCAAGATGTGTTTCTTTACTAATTCTGGTTTCAGAATACATAGAGTAGTGCTCCGTCCAACTACATATGCCATTTTCTTATTCTAAACGGAAAGGTACATAACAAACTATTACAGAAAGATTTATAAATTGTTTTTTTAAACTTATTGTGTGTATTGTCATTATTATATTATAAATATATTATAAATAATAATCTAATTTTGGAATGTACAGTAAATAATAGTGAAAATAATAGTTTATTGTTAGAAGAATTTT
This sequence comes from Erpetoichthys calabaricus, assembly GCF_900747795.2. Taxonomy (NCBI): domain Eukaryota; kingdom Metazoa; phylum Chordata; class Cladistia; order Polypteriformes; family Polypteridae; genus Erpetoichthys; species Erpetoichthys calabaricus. The sequence continues at coordinate 139,963,295 of NC_041399.2, forward strand.
TAAAAATTATTATAATAAGTACCATCCTTGTTGCAACTTATAACATGAAAAAACATTTGTCCTTCTTGGATTATCTGAATCTTTGCAATGTTTTGAATGTGAATTCGATCAGTTTGATAGAAGTGTCTGATCTAATAATGATGATAGTTTAATTCTTTTTTATTTGCCTGGTGAGCCTGTGATCCAGCAGGTAATGTGTTGAGCCAGCAGTGTTAATACTTTATTAAGAAATGACACTCTTTAGATCTAATGCACAGATTCTTTGATGCACTTCATTTTTCAGTTAAATCATCTTGTAAAGCAATTTTGTAAAAAGTATTTAATACTTTGTTGATCTGAATGGAAATGACCTAAGATCATAGTTAATATTTCTAATTGTGGCTATCATGTCTAAATCTTACTAAGAAAAAAAAGGTGTAAAACTATCTTGCTTCCAGAAATAAGTTTTATATACCACAATGGCATTTTCTTTTGCCTTATTAGTAACCTTTTAGTAAGATTACTACTACCTGAAGTTGATCAGAACAAAGAAAAAAATTGATGGTAGAGGTGAAGTTCACTAACTTTCAACAATAATTGGAATTGCAAAGGTTTAAATAATGAAACAACTTGTAAACTAAGAAATGATTGAGTCAATAGTACTCTCTGGATACACTGGATGTCACTTGTACATGATAGGTAATAAACTAAGGAATAGTCAGCATGATAGTACAGTGTAGCAAAGGTTCCCATAACAAAGTACTGAATGTCCACACCTCCTTAATACTGGGTAAAGTTAGAATACATAACATTTGCATTTGGGATATAACGGGATAAAATTAGCATTTTGTCATACCAAACATTGTAAAAAAAATCATTATCAGTCATGTATGTTGCTGGTTGTGTGGCTTTTTGACGCTTTGTCTCCCCTAGTAATGACTGACCTGTCATTGAAAGAAACATGAATATTGGTTTGTATCAAGTAATTCTTCAGGAAACTGCAAAGTAATCTCTCTGTCAGTTCATTTTCATCTGGGTCAAGTAACAAGTGATGCCAAATAATGAGCAAGTATGGAAGAAAATTTAATGTTCTTATAATTCTAAATCAATGTCTAAACCTGAACACTGAAAATTTTGTGTCAGGACCTGGAACAAGAAGTTTGTGTTGGATAAAAAAAATCTGCATATGTTCCCAAGATAAGGCAGCTGATAATGCAGGATTGGACTAAACTGTTTCTAAAGAAATTTAAGAGGCTAAAAAGTGTTTAGGTGTAGGTTACTAATGGTCTATTTACTTTTTCACACAAGAATACTGACTTTTGGATGACTTTATTAATTAAATACATACTGAAATATATTGTTATATATAATCAGCCACAATGACAATGAATTTTGTCGACCATGTGATGACATTTAATACTAAATATGTAACGATTCAGAAAATCTGAAGCTTCAAATCCTTTTTCATTTTCTCACATTGCAACTTTAATGTCCATTCAGATGATTGACTGTTTTATTAAATGTGCATTATTATACAATGTTTCTGAATTTTGACAACTTTTAGTTTGTGAAGAAATGTGAGCATAGTGATAAAACTACTTACTGTGCTGTGCCTCCAAAGAAACTTTCAGAGTCTGAGATTTAAATTCTTTGCTTGTAACCCCAGTATAAATTACAATATTTCCATTGACATAGATACTCATGGTTCTGCGTTCTCTTGAACGATTTCTGAATTCCAGGCTCAGCTTGAAGTCGCTTCCAATTAAGATAGCATCTTGTAGACGCACCTCCATATCAACATCATTTGCTTCCATTTGAACTGTTTGCCGATTTAAGCCATATGTAAGAGCAGTTTCTACTGAGAGTCTTTCCTCTTCACTTCCTGTAAATAAATATAGCCAGTTTTAGTTGTGACATTTTGTAATAACTCTTTCTCCATGAAAAAAATATTTCAAGCCAAGATTTGTTTTACTTTTGAAAATGTAGAGAAGACCCTAACCCTTATAGATTTTTCACTTTTAAATGGCAATAATAATTATCATCAGTACAAAACAGCCGCCAATATATTAACTTAATTCATTTAGATACATATTAATAGGCAGATGTAAACATTGGTTAAGGTCTAGGTCTAGTGAAGTACAGTAAATGAAGTCTGTATCATATATATATATATATATATATATATATATATATATATATATATATATATATACAGTATGTGTGTATGTTTGTGTGAATGTTGTCTGGCAGAGGCTAATACATCGGCTGTGAATTTGAAAAGCACTGGGTTAAAATGTTTAGCCATGACAAAGTCCCACACCCTGCATGTGTGAACACTGTAACAATATGAATATTTTCAACTTTTGTAATTCTCTTCTTCACAAAAGTTCAAAAGGAACAAATTTAATAACAAGTGATCTGTTATATGAGACTTGCTAAATATGTCCAGATTTTCTGCTGACTTTCTTGCTCCATAGTAGTAATGGTTCACCAAAGTAAATAAATTCAGTCCATTGTCTGCACCGTCTCCCAAAGAGGCTAATTAAGGAAGTTAAGTGTGCAATCAAATCAGTGACATTAGGATGTATACTATGATATGTGATGTGTGCTGTGTTGAATAGTGAGTGCAGTGTATACATTTTGACTTTTAATTTGGTGGAACTTCAACTAAGTAAGAGAGCACACGAGTGATAAAGGAGCTGCATTAACACCCTTGGACTAAATTAATAGGCTGTTAGTATCTAAGTGTATTAGCCAATAAGAGTGAGAAAAAGAGCTTTTACAAAAGATAATGATTGTTTGTTAAAGTGTGTAAAGTAGACTAAGGGACCCCATTCAACTGAAGCTTCCCCACAGATGACCTGAGAGACTGCATGCATTTGTCACTCTCATGCCTGAAACAAGACCCTGCACCATCCTCATCCATTAAGGCCAGGGTCTCACTTGTAAAGCTTGCGTACGCAGAAAAAGAGGCTTAAAGTGCATATACAACTTAACATGCTAAAACTGGGATTTATTAAAAGAAAACTTGATGGAGGAATGTGTGTACAGTATATTTACGGCAGCTTTGAGCAATGTATGTGCAACATTTTGGAGAAACTGGAAAATGACAACACCCTTGATTAAGTTGGGAAATGCAGGGAAACCAGCTAAATGATGACTTGATGCATACTAATTCCTTTCTCCAAGCTGTTATAATGTGCATTGACATGACAAATTTATTAGAGCTCTAATATGATGAATATGATGTATTTTAGTTCCCTTCTAAGAGGACCAATTATGTGTATTTCGACTGAAGAACTTTTATGTATTTTTTTTGTCAGTAAGACTACCTGTTGTAACTTCTCCAAGAATTGGCTGTCAGGTTGGTAATATCTTAGCCAAGCTTCACTCTGCATTGCCCGCCTGTCAGTTTTCGCATGGTGTGGGTACATATACATATAACATAACATGTTGTTACCAACACAAAAAGGCAATTTGCAGCATGTCCAATTTTCCTAACATAATTGGAGCACTTTAATGCAATTATATTGCAATAAGAGAATATAGTGAGAATGAATCTTTTTGTTAACCATAGGCAGTGACATTCTGTTAATGCACAAGTCATCTGTGATGCCAAGATGGGACAGATCAAGTTTGCAGAGTACAGATGCACACTCTTCCATTGACTAGCAATCTTCTTCATTGCCTTATGTTTGTCTATACAGTAGTCCCTCCTCGATCGTGGGGGTTGCATTCCAGAACACCCCGCGAAAGGTGAAAATCCGTGAAGTAGAAACCATATGTTTATATGGTTATTTTTATATTGTCATGCTTGGGTCACAGATTTGCACAGAAACACAGGAGGTTGTAGAGAGACAGGAACTTTATTCAAACACTGCAAACAACATTTGTCTCTTTTTCAAAAGTTTAAACTGTGCTCCATGACAAGACAGAGATGACAGTTCCATCTCACAATTAAAAGAATTCAAACATATCTTCCTCTTCAAAGGAGTGTGCATCAGGAGCAGAGAATGTCAGAGAGAGAGAGAGAAAAAAGCAAACAATCAAAAATCAATAGGGCTGTTTGGCTTTTAAGTATGCGAAGCACCGTCAGACAAACCAGCTGCAAGGAAGAGAGCAATGTGAAGGTAGTCTTTCAGCATTTTTTAGAGGAGTGTCCGTATTTTCTAGGCCAGTGTGCGAACAGCCCCTCTGCTCATACCCCCTCCATCAGGAGCAGAGAATGTCAGAGAGAGTGAGAGAGACAAAGAGAAACAAATAATCAAAAATCAATACGTGCCTTTCAAGCTTTGAAGTATGCGAAGCACCGTGCGGGAAGCATGTTGCTTGACAAAGCCGGAAGGGAGCAATGTGAAGATAATCTTTCAGCATTTTTAGACGAGCGTCCGTATCGTCTAGTGGTGCGAACAGCCCCCCGCTCACACCCCCTCCGTCAGGAGCAGAGAATGTCAGAGCAAGAGAGAGAAAAAAGTAACCAATCAAAAATCAATACGTGCTGTTTGATATTTTAAGTATGCGAAGCACCGTGCAGGAAGCATATCGCTTGACAAAGCAGCCACATGTAAGCTCAGCAAGGATGGCAGCAATGTGAAGGTAATCTTTCAGCGTTTTTTGAGGAGCGGCCATATCCTCTAGGGGTGCTCACAATATATTCGAGGAGTTTTATTTAATACGTAATACGCGCTCTGGTTGGGTAGCTTCTGAGCCATCTGCCAATAGCATCCCTTGTATGAAATCAACTGGGCAAACCAACTGAGGAAGCATGTACCAGAAATTAAAAGACCCATTGTCAGCAGAATTCCGCGAACCAGCAAAAAATCCGCGATATATATTTAAATATGCTTATATATAAAAAATCCGCAATAGAGTGAAGCCGCGAAAGTTGAAACGCAATATAGCGAGGGATTACTGTATTGTGTTCTAGTTGCATAGGATTAAGATGTTTACTCAGATGAAATCACTTGAACGACTTAGCCCAGAGAGAGCTCCCAACTTACACACGGCAACTGGAACATGGTATGACAAACCTTTAATAACAGGAAACTGTTCACTTGATGACTCAGTTCATTTTCACCATCATTGCCTCTGTGGGACCAGACTGTTTGTGGACTAAATTGGGAGTGTTTATCATTAACTGTTTTGTGCTCACTGCTTTGTCAAGTGTTATTTGTCTCGTGTATGTAGAGTTACCACCACCATTGGGGAACTGGGTGGGGGGGGGGCCTTTGCGTTGCTTGTTTAATATTTGTGGGGGTTTTTTTTGCCTTTATTTGTTCAATATATATTTTATTATTGATTTGTAAGCCTCTATACCCATATCTCTGTGTGGGTTTGCAAGTTGGGTCAAGGCTGAATGCATTCCCATGGTCCCTGAAATAAAATAAATCACTGTTTAAGAACAGTGAGAATCTATGTATCTTCACTACCTCTACAACAGTATCTATCCTATGTTTTGCCAGATTCTGCCGGTGCTAATAATGTGCTCAAGAAATTGTGAACATATAATTAAACTGTTCCATAAACTATTATGTCCTTGTATTCAAGTATATGGTGTCCTCTATACATCTGAAATTAAAAATTCATCATGTATGGTATAGCTTGACTGAAGCAGCAAAATTTATAAGAGCACCCTAAACCTTTGTGCTTCCACAACAATGGTAGTATTCTGATTTGACAGAGACATTGTTCCCTGATGGGAACAAATAAGGCTTGTTCTATTAAAGTACAGGTGGAAAAAAACAGACCTGGAGTTAAAGGGCTGTTAAAAGAATTTCCAAAAAACAGAGTTGTAACTAGAAGAACAAAAAGATAAATGTGTCAAAGCCAAAATGAACAGGATAAGTAAAAGTCAAAAATCAAAGCAAAAATATGACCAAAAATCAAGATTGAAAGCAAGCAAGCAAGCGTGGAATTTGTTATAAATTACCCAAGAGCTAGGACACTTCCTACACCATGCCACCATCATATATACTTGCAGTAGTGTGGCATCACACTTTGTGCTATGTCAAATATGCGACTGGCAACCATGTTCAAAATACCAGAAAATGACAGTGCCAATAAAACTGAAAATAAAGTTGCACTAAAATTAATATAATAAATAAATGCATTGTGAAATATGACAAAAAACAAACACAGTGATATTTGAGCATAAATCATTAAATAAGTCATGCTTTTTTTTCTTCGTGTATTTATTTAATTATTTTTCATTTCCTTAGGGCCAGTTTATACTTCATGGTCAGTATACGAACACGCACGCATTCCCGACGTTCATTTCATGGGTCCTCTGAGCACATCCTCAGAAATTAACGTGACATGTGTGCGAGTTGTAATACCAGAAAAAAGTTGGGAGGCGCAGTGTGATCGAGTTGGAACGTGATGTCAGAGTGTCTGTTTACTGTCCACATGTGACACAAAGCCACTCTGCAAATACCTTCAGGATCGATGTGCACACTTTGATGTTTGATGAATGGTTCGATGTGGTGAAGCAAAATGCTGACACACAAATGCATTTGTGGTGCTTTTATATTCAAGCGTCGCATATTCCCCAGCGTAATGACACAATGCATTTTAAAAGTCTCACATACCATTTTCTGTGCTTTTTTTTTAAAAATTTATTTATTTATTTTTTTGCACCTTCACAGCAGCATCAGAATGTACAGCGGCACATTTGAGCCACTGAAAAAAAATTAAAGACACAGTGAAAAGGTCTATTTTGTGATTAAAGTGGACATTTCAGCTTTAATCTCAAAATATCCACTTTAATCTCATAGTTTATTTTATCATTAAAGTAGACCTTTGTAAACATCATCTTAAAACTGACCCAGTTAATAATCGCTATTTGCTTCTTGGGCTTCCTCCTGAACTGACAGCAGCGGCAAGCAGCTATAGCCACACAGAACACATTACATTTCTGATATTCCAGCTCTCTGCACATTTAGAATCCTTAGATTTATACTTGATATCACTTTAATGATGAAATGCATTAAAGTGTGTTATGTTAAATTTTACAGATAAATCATTAACTTCATTTAAATAATGAATACTGTTACTAATTACACATGTGGCGGCGGCACGGTGGCAGAGCGGTAGCACTGCTGCCTCTCAGGGACTCACATCTCTGATGTTCCCTGCCTGGAGTTTGCATGTTTTCCTGGTGGGTTGTTTCCACAGTGTGTTCCAGTTTCCTTCCAAAAACATGGAGATTTGGGGATTTTGTGACACTGAAATGACACTAGTGTATGTGTATGCTTGTGTACACCTTGCAATGAGCTGATGCCCTGTCCAGGGATCTTGTTTCTGTCTTGCTTGCTGGAATGGGCGCTTCCCTGGATTGATGGATGCAATCATCAAACATCCTTTTCAGAGATATTGTGGCAAGGTGTCATCAGAATTTAATGAATGTGTCAGGCAATTTACAACACAGCAAAGCCAAACATTTTTTCACTGTGATGATATCTCACACTGCTACCTGGTGGAATCTTCCAGTTTTACATAGAGTACGCGCACAAGTATAAACAGTACAACGCTTGTGTAGCAGTAGCGTTCACTGTAGCATGCGTCACATGAACTATAAATCTGGCTTTAGTCCTGATCAGGGTCGCGGGAGACTATCCCATCTAGCACAGGGCACAAGGCAGGAACAAACCAATCCATTGTAGGCCTTATTTAATTATTTCTTAATTTATTTGTTTCAATGAGCTAATATGTTGCACAAAATACTGCTTGAAATTAAAACTCATTTTCACCTGTCAAAGTTGAGAGGGTGGTCTCTAGCAAGTACTATAATTTGATTGGTGAATTTTTAATCGAGTACACATAAATCTTTGGCCATGAAGTGCTACATTTATAGACAGACACTACATATTAGGTGCAGACTTCTGAGAAGATAATAAATTCAGTGCTTCTTGCATTAAACTGGCTGCTTCCCGGCCAACGTGTCTCATTGGCATATGCAAAGTTGCGGCAAAAACATATTTCATGACACATTTAATTTATGTTCACTTATTGTTTCGTTTTTATTTATTTATTGTCACATTTCATAGTGCATTTATTTATATGTATATTTGTATGTATATTTTTGTTTTTCTGAAATATTACTGCATAAAAGGTCAAGGAAAATGACAAAGAAAAACTGAGCATTGCTGAAGAACTGCTGAAAGACCTATGTTCCATGCTGCTAATCCTGTACTGAAGGAAGTATCATTATGTTATGTATATGTAAGAAATTAATAGTAAATATAAGGTCTATTTAATATTTCAAATAATTGCATTCCAATTCTGTTGTGTTTTTATACTTAAACCAACAGTATAATAGTAAGTTAATAAAGACAGACACAAATACAGCAATTACCAAATTTCCACCATTTTATGTATAAAACAAGTTCCGGCTGTAACGTGCACCTTAATACCAGGGTGTAGGCACATCACACATTCAATGCAATTATTTGAAACATTAAATAGACCTTATATTTAGTATTAAATTCTTATATATACATAACACATTATAAAGACTTTGTACAAGAAAGAAGTAAATTGTGAAGACTGGTGTAAACAACATAGACATTATAAGAGTTTGCAAACACAGTATTTGGGAAAAAAAGATGGAAGAAAAAAAAAAGGTTGACTTGATACGTAAACTTAGGTTTCAAAATTTAACTAAACACTCATTGTCAAGATCCAACTTAATAAAAGGGTGAAAGTCTCTGTGTCCGTCCATCTCTGTCATTTCAAAAGATAGTGCATCACAAACATTTATATTAATAATACGCATTGCATTTGTCATTCCAATAGAAGGCACATCACAAACATTAACACTGCTTTTACAAATTCCATACCAAATGGCATATAACAGAGACATATGCATTGCATGATGCCCTGTAAATATTAACACTGGGGTCTACATTGATTACTTATATTACAGACCTTCTGAGATGGGTAGCACAGCTAGCTAAATATAAAAGCATAATAACTATCAATAGATTCTGCAAGTGTGCTTCAAAAATGTCTCATGAATAGAAGGCTGACACTGAGTGAAGAAGGAAGAAAAATGTAGTACTGAGCCATTTGAAATTCAGATGTAAAGAAACGCATAAGACAAAAACAAATTGGGAAACAAGCACTGAACATTTTAGAATAGCAGTATAGATTGTTGATGTGAGACATTTAAATAAAGTGTGCTGGTTGAGAGGAAGTAGAAGAAAGCAAGGTAAGCAAAAGGTAGAAGAAAGCAAAAAAGTAACTCATGCAAAATGTTAAGGGTATTTATGCCTTTGGGGAGATGGGACAATACCAGTAAATAAATGCATTTTGATCAGCATGTATTTAAACTGAAAGACAGCATCCATTCACCCGCAAATCTGCTTATTCCAATTTAGGGTTAATGGAGTAGAACCTATCCTGACAGCACTTGGTGCAAAGCAGGAACCACCCTTGAATAGAACACCAGTTCATCACAGGGCTTATTCAGACATGAACCTACAATTTAGAGTCACCAATTAATCTGACATACTTATCCTTATGAAGTGGAATCCCATATAGACACTGAGAAAATATGCAAATTCCACACAAACTGCCCCCAGACCAGGATTCAGTTGCAGAACCATTATATTAATATGTTTGAATAAAGATGTTCTATCTCATCTAATTCTCATACATGCTTAGCCCAGTTAAAGGTTTGCAGGGGACCAGTGCCTGCCAATGAAAATGCAGGAAACAGCAGTGGACATGGTGCCAGACCATGACAGTGAGCTGAATAAATGAATAAAGATGTGTACAATAACAGTAAATCAAAAACATTTTCCTTCTTGATAGTAATAAAAGCTTATGCAACATGTTAATTTAGGTCCTATATATTTCTTTCTTGTATGATTTTGCTAAGGTCTAGCTTGGGGGTGGGCAAAGTCTGTCCTGAAGAGCCGCAGTGGCTGCAGGTTTTTGTTCCAATCCAGTTGCTTAATTAAAAAACAACTTTCCTCCAGGAACGACTTTACCCATCCCTGGTCTAGCTCATAACATAACTGAGTCTTTTATCTTTACCCTCTTTACCCAGTTGTCTTATTGTCTTAATTTTTGCTAACCTGTTTCCTATTTTGAAATTCTTTTATTTGGTAAACTGTCTTAAATATGATTTCTTGCTTGTACATTGATTAAAATGTATCTGCAAAGTTTAAGGTGTGCTCTTTTGTGTAATAATTAGAGCCACATCTCATTTTAGTGAGAGGGCCAAAACAGGCAGAATATGTAATTTTAATTTTGTGTGATCTTAAAATTAGCTTTGATTTTTTCTTTAACTTTTCTATTCCAGCTGAGAATTTTTAAAGTCATGTTGTTCCCATGAACTATACATCATTAACATATTAAGTTATACACCAATTTTAATTATTTGCCATTATTGTGGAAGAGTTCAAATGTGTAGTTAAAAATAGCCTATAATTTAGGATTTAAAACCAACTCAAAGACCAAGTCTGCCATGCAGAGCTGCATACCGCTGACCCCGTCTTTTACAATGTTGCCTACCGTACAACCTTTAAAAAGGGCAGATTTCTATGATTAGGAAGTTGTCTTATCAAACGTTCATAGTTACTCTAGCGCATTTAGTTTCAGTGGTAGAAGACCAATCATTGCAAAATACAGACTAAAACTGTCTACAGCTACATGTTAACTTTATTCAGGGTCTTCACAGCATTTGACTTTTACAACTTGCACCTTCCATAGACCTTTACAAATGAGTTTTTTCATAATGTCACAGACTACATAAAGTGCAAATACAAAGGCAGCTCTTTTTTACATGTACAATATTTGTCAACATGAGTACATCATTTTTAAATTCAATTGCTGAGTACAAGGGAAGAATACTTTGGCCTAAAGGAACTTGAAAGGTGGAGAGCAAAATTTCCGATCCTCATTTATCACTGATATCCTTCAAATTTACCTTCAATTGCCTTAGCAACTATAGCTTTATTGAGCTGAGCTCCAAAAATGCTTAACGTTTGATATCTAACACTTGAGCAAAAACATTAAGTGAAAAGCTAGCTGCAAACAAAGGAAAGAGAGTGTCTCGATGCATGCTCAATAATCCAGGTAAGGAAATTCTAGAAAGTTGATTCAGTTCATATGGACATAGTTCTTTTCCAGCGAGATACGTTACATCAGTCATCCAAGTGACTTCCTCAGTCTCCTTTGACTGCAGGTTTCTCCAACCTTATAAACCGTACCTTTGCATTATGACCAAAACTAGCACCATTGACTAACAATGGGCCGTGTGATCAATGATATGAAAATTGTGTGCGGAGCAACTGCGGATAAAAGTTTCGGCATGTCTCAGCAATGCTAAGCCCCCTGCACCCAATATCAGTATTGTGGAGAGGAAGGCTCTCATGGTACTCAGTAAGGACGACAACATCATCATCCTTCTGGCAGACAAGGGGAGGTGCACAGTGTTGCTAAACCAGACAGACTATCATGAGAAAATCTTGTCTCTGCTTAGTGACAAAAACACTTATGAACCCCTAAAACGAGATCTAAGTAGTGGTTACAGGAAAAAGGTAATAGATTGTCTCAAACAGTTAGTGCATGACAACGCTATTGACCGGACCTCATACCACAGATTATACCCAGGGGAAGCTACACCAAGTCTGTATCATTTACTGAAGATACTGTACATAAACAGGATGCACCATTAAGACCCATTATCTGCATGATCAATTCGGTTACATATAACATTTCAAAGTTCCAGGCTGCTGTCCTCAACCCATTGGTAGGCAGCTCAAAACACCAAGCAGTGGAGGTGGTCTGTAAGAGATTACAGGATGACCCCACACTCAGTAAAATGACCACTCTCAGCACCGACCAAATGTGCCTGCTCTTGGAACTGTGTCTTCAATCCACATATTTCATATACAAAGGCCAGTACTACAGGCAGAAACATGGGTGTGCCATGGGTTCCCCAGTTTCACCTATTGTGGCCAATCTGTATATGGAAGAAGTGGAAAATAGGGCACTATTATCCTATCCTGGAACATCACCGAGCCATTGGTTCAGGTATGTGGACGACATCTGGGTGAAAATCAAATCTCAGGAGGTACCACAATTCACTGACCACATCAACTTAGTGGATAAATACATTCAGTTCACCAAGGAGGACATGAAACGTGACAGGATAGCTTTCTTAGATTGTGAAATTTCCATCAGCAATGGGGGACATTTGAAAGCTGATGTGTACCATAAACCAACGCATATGGATCAGTATTTAAGGTTTGACTCTTACCATCCACTAGAGCACAAAATAGGTGTCATCAGGACTTTACAACACAGAGCAAACATCATACCCACAGACACAGCGGCCAGGGAAGCAGAAGAACATCATATCAAAAAGGCCCTGAGAAAATGTGGTTATCCCAGCTGGACTTTTGTCAAAGCAGGGAAGACACCTAAATAATGCTCTAAGCAATCCAGGAGAGAGGAAGGACAACTGCTGCCTAAGCAAAAACCTTTGGTGATCTCTTATGTGTCAGGAATATCGGAACAGCTGAGACGCATTTTTTCAAAAAACCAGGTCTTACGCAGTTAAGTGCCAAGAGGATTGCCATGAATTATACATCAGGGAAACCAAACAACCACTGGCGAAGCGGATGGCACAACACAGAAGAGCTTGGTCACTGTTTCAGTGATGAAGATATGCACATCCTGGACAGGGATGAACGCTGGTTTGAGTGAGGAGTCAAGGAGGCCATTTATGTGAAAAAGGAACGACCATCTCTGAACCGAGGAGGGGGCCTAAGGGTACATCTTTCACCATCTTACAATGCTGTGATTGCAGCAATTCCCCAACTCTTTGTGAATGGTATTCATGGCCATGGATCAATAGACAATTTGCATATCATCGATCACACAGCCCATTGTTAGTCAATGGTGCTAGTTTCAGTCATTATGCAAAGATACTGTTTATAAGGCTGGAGAAACCTGCAGTCAACTGAGACTGAGGAAGTCATTTGGATGAGTGATGTAACGTATCTCCCTGGAAAAGAACTATGTCCAGATGAACTGAATCAACGTTCTAGAAAAGGAAAGAGAGAGTGTGAGGCTGTACTGTGATTGGAAGCTATGACTGGTTCATGATCTTGATATAGTCCAAACATCCTAGCAGTCTTTAGCTTTAGATACCTTTTTTATGTATGTAATTTTATTTTTAGCTTGTCTGCAGGTACTTCAATTCCAATCTGCAAATTACCAGTAACTTCTGTATTTTGTTCCATTCAGACTTTGAACAGCACATCTTGCCTCTCACTATTGTGGTTCACATTAGGGCTTTTATCCTGAACCACCAACTTATCATATTATTTTAATACATCAGTCCCACTGCCTTAACAGTTTATTTATATTCTCATGAAGAATTTAATAAGTGAATAAGATGTAAGGCACTTTTAGAAATAGCATACAATAAATAATAAATGAATAAAATATGTTAAAATCCCTTGTGTGAATTTATATTCACTTTACCAGAATATTAGATGTATATATAAAACAGTTGCATTTAAGACTCACTGACCTTCTTTGAATTTGTAAAGATCAGTAATGTTCTTCTGGGCATCCCTGCCAACTTCTTTGGTCAATACCATTTGCCCCACATGCTGTTTGTTGACTTTAATGGCTTCTTGAGTTCCATCCTTATTCCTCTTCCAGTAAACCACATCACTATTAATCTGAAACAGCCAAAAACATACACAAATAAAAAGTAATACGCTAACAATAGAAACTTAAAGTCAGCCTTAAGTGAAATGAAAAAAAAATAGATTTAATACAAATACAAATGCACAGGATGACACCTAATGGATCCAGCATACTGAGTTCAAATTCCACACTCAGTTCTCAGTATAGCATTTTCACATAGTCCCCTTGCCTGCATAATTTTTTCACCAGATACTACGGGTGTTCTCCCACATCTACAAAAACAGTTTGCCTGTGTTAGTGGGTGGTCTCTTGTGATGGATTGGTGCTCTTTCCAGGACTATTTTTACTCTGTAGTTTTGAGACTATTATGCAGAAATACACACAAACTACATATACTGTAGGGCTGTAGTGTTATTTGTTTGGCAGGTTATAGCCTTTAACACTTCTTAGTATACAGCAATACTAGGCACACACTGATTTATAAGTAAAATAGGGGTGTAGCTACAGGTGGATGAGGGTGGGCATTGCACATCCACATAGGTTGTCTGCTTAACCAACTAAAAATTAGAAAAAAAAATAGTTTTAACTTATTTTTATATTTAATTTCCCTCTCTGTATTTCCAAATTCCCACCTGACAATGACATCCTAGTAATTTCTCTTTAGTAAAATATTAATTTCTGAAGAGTATTTTCTTTAGTACATGAAGTGCTTATACTGTATATTATAATGCCATGCAAATATCTGTATTAAAATTATGATTTGGATTTATTAACACTACACAATCTGAGCAAAACAGGTATTTTAATTTCCATTCAAGTGAATGAAAATAGTGCAATGTTTAATGATTTCCAATATAAAAACAGGGACCCCTCAACCCCTTTAGGGCTGTGTGCTAAATGCCCTGCTTTATACTCCTCTTCATGAGTGACTGTGTTGTTTCTCAGAATAACTCCAGTATAGTCAAATATGGTGATGAGATCACAGTCATAGGACTGAGTACCAGGAGAGGTGAGGCAGCTTACAGGAGGGAGGTAGTTCACTTGGTAATCTGTTAATTCATTTTAGGACATGATTGTGTGACATTGACATTGACATTGTGATCCCATGGAAAAAGAGGGAGCATAACACACATCACTGTACTTCCCTGGAGCAAAGGTGAAAGAATGAAAACCTATGTGTTTCTTGGCATTTACATTAGTGAGGATCTTACCTGATCCCACAACAATAATCAATTGGCAATAAATCTCAATAATGTTTGTAATTCTTGGGAAGGCTAAAGAAATTTGGCCTGGTAACCAGAATACTTAGTAGCTTTTATAGGGGTACTATTGAGAGCATTCTTGCCAAAACCATCACAGTTTGGTTTGGTATCTGCTCTGCCATTAAATGAGTGGTTAGGACTGCCCAAACCATTTCAGGAACAACTCTTCTATCTATGTATGACATTTACCATGCCATAGTCATCAGAATTATTAAAGTCAGCACCAACCCTCAAAACTATTTACACTCCTACATTCAGGCAGATGCTATATGAGTGTGAAATCAAGAACCACATGACAATTGAAGAGTTTTTATCCACAATCAATGAGACTTGTGAATGATTCCCATAACCTCTTCCTCTCACAATACCTGACTTTGTTAGCATCTAGACCCAGCCAGTAATTTACAGTCACCTTTTCAATTATGATATCTGCATTATATGCTGTTTTTAAAATTATGTTTCAGTCTCACTATCTGATTTATGTGTTTACATAATAGTCATAGTATTTGCACTACATATGATTACATTTCACTGCTCTATTTATTGTGGAATTTTTTTTCTTATTGTGAATTGGCTATTAACACGTTAACTGTATTGTCTTTATGTTTCATTTGCATGTATGGGTGGCTGGAAGAAAAGGCAGAGTAAGATTTTCATTGTACAGTGTGACTTTTTTTCTGTGCTCATAACAATAAATTCTCATCTCATCTTATGATTATCATTCTCTGTCTTCAAAGAAAAGCCAATTAGATCTGAAGTATGCATTTATTTTTTTACTGAATCTGTGAATTGATAGAACTCATTATCAAATTGCACCTGACAAGGAAATCAAAATAACATATTTGACAAAACTTCCATTAATAAGCTTTAGGTACTGCCTAAAGATTTACATCTAATGAATAAATGATTTGTAAACATTTAAAGAAGCATTATATACTATTTAATAACTTACTAATGAAAATTATTATAATGTATATATCAAGTATCATTTAATGGCCTTTATAACTATATGAATATATAAAAACTAATCTATTAAGCAATAATTGTTTCTTGGTGACTAATTAACAGCAGTTATTTAAAAAGTTCTACCAGATATTTGTTTTTAGTGTGTTTGCAGGTGAGAAAGAAAAGAAAAATCTTAAATCCTGTGGTACCTACTTGGTTTAGGTCTCAAACATTTTCTGTGAGGTCCTGTTTACTCCCAAATGACTCTATGGCAATGTATTTTCAGCAAAGATTCAATAATGAGGACAGGAACTCTGATTAATAGTACAATTACAAAGTAATTATAAGAAGTCCTATGGTGCAGATCAATACATTGATATACAGTAATTAAAGTATAGAAAAAGAATATTCAAAATGTATGTTCAGGCCATGACTGAAAGAGTACAAGGTTTTACATGTCACAAACTGCTTCTGTCATTCTTCTAGAAGTTACTTACTTACAAAATGGCTTTCTCTGTGGGGGAAAAATGTTGGAGCAGTCAGGATCTAATTGTGTTTTGTCTTTTTTTTTTTTAAACTGATTCTTATAGTTAGTTTTTCCTTTGACCCTTTGTTTTGTTTCAGTTTGGGAGTTTTCTGTGTTGTGTGTTAATGTTGGCACTGAGTGCAATGCAGATAACACACTGCAATGCTGTAGGCTTCATCCACGTTCCTTCCTCACTGGATTATGAATTGGAATTTTATTATATGGTGCTACAAATCAAATTCTGAGATAATTTTAAATACCAGAGCATGACTGTAGTTTGATGAATGTGTTTTGATGTATTAAAATGTTTGTCTGCTTTTGAAGGGCTATCATAAATCACAGCCTGAATTTCTAGCAAATATCAGTATTGTCAAGTCAGTCAGGAACAGAAGGGTCCAAAATAAGATTGTGAGGGGGTGAGCTCCTTACTTATATAAAGCTGATGAAAACCAGAGAATTCAACAGAGCCAGCAGGCCATTTATGGTATGACAATGCAAGGTGCAGTCTCTTAGCATTTCTATCAAGTTTGAGAGAACTTTCAAAAAGAAGGACAAAAGAAGGGAAAGTATGTTTAAATTTGTATCATAAACAAAAGTTTTAAAAAATGTTTGCAGGACAAAAGTTCCTGGTACAATGGACATTAATGGGGCCAACACTGAAGAACACCAAACAATACCAAAATGTTCGTGAAAAAAATCTCAAATTATTCGAGTCACATAATCTACATAACCATTATTCAACCTTATGCTCAAAATGGACTGAATGCATGAATTTTGCCTAAGGTGAAAGATGCATCCTACAGATATGCTGGGATGCATCATTAGTGATGTTTCCTGGGTTCATAGGGTTTATCTAGTCTCACAACATCATATACCCTCACCCAGGTGACCCAGCCAGGGTTGATCAAGCTCTGATTTGCGTCCCAGCAGCATTAAGCCATGGCTCACCCCTCTTAATCCACAGCTTTTTCTGTTGCCTCCATTGCATTCCTGGTGGCTATTGTTCTCAGCAGCACACTCATGCCCAGCAGTGTGTAGACTCTGTAGAGAGAGAGGCCGGTGAAGCCTGTGCAACCTGCTTCCACTGGATGGCAGCGTGCTTGCAACCATTGTCTCTGGCAATCCTCAAGAAGCCCCTGTTACTTTGCCAGTTTCCTCTCAAATGCCTCCTCTATACAATGTTCCCAGGGCACAGTCAATTCTATCTGGGTAAGCTGTTTTGAGGCCACTGACACAATGAAAATGTCTTGTCACAATGATGTTGCCGTGATATGTGCCGGAAACGTATCTTGCTTGCCTAGATCTACTATCATCTGCCAGTCCTGTGCAGTGGAAAGTAGACCTGCCTTGATGAATGTTATCTTCTTCCTGTGAGGACAGTTGGGCCTGTTTATTGTTATGGCTGAGGAGACACTCTCAGCAACAGGTCATGGCGCTACTGGTAGCAACCCTACCCTAAGGCCTTTGGACCACTGCTCAGGATTTGTTTGATTGCCCCTCTACCAGAGCAGAGTGAACAGGAAGGTGTATCAGCCTTGCCCCACAGTTGGAGGTTTGCAGGGCTGGGTAAGTGTGACGATGCGGGTTCGGCTCCATGCTCCCATCTTCTGTTAGGGAGCCCTTGAACCCAACACCGTCGGTAATGTCACCGATGAGCTAGATAGTGAGGCAATAACAATGAGCAAGGGGATGGTTTAAAAGTGCTAAGTGCTTTTATTCACAGCAATCCAAAACAGTGTTCTAATAAAGTGCAGCAGTGCAATGTCCAATAAATAAATAATCCATTAAATGAAACGTGGAGGTTAAAATACACAAAACAACAATCCTTTAAAACGAGGTTAAAACGTTCAACAGGAAGCAGTCTTTAAAAACAAATGACAAACCCGGTGCTTCTTCTGTTAGCCTGGCGGCTCCCCTGCTACTACCATCTGGGCTGCTCAACAAGAGAGACACTCTTTCTGCAGCTGGCCTTCTACCTACTCCTGCTACTACTGTCAGTCGCCTTTCCGATCCTTGGCTCCGGTTGGCTATCCGTGACAGTGACCTGGGAAATCCCACCAACGGCCAAGGCTTTTACGTGATGGACATCATGTTCCCAAGTCCTGATTCCCGCGGTCATCCGTGAAGAATCCTCCACCTTCCAATCACTCCCATCCTTCATAAAACTCTGCGGGAGCGACAACAACTACTACGCCTGGGGTGTCGGCCTAACACCCAGGTTGCCTATTCAGCTGCTGCGAGCCTGCTCTCGCTCGCTCACTCACTCGCACCGGCGCACTCGCTCTCTTTCTCTTGCTTCCTGCTTTCTCCTACAACCTCCTGTTTTCTTTCATTTCTGTTCTTGTACTTCTTACTTCTCTAACCGTCTCGGACTTCTCTGCATATGCAGAGAGGACATGGCAGCTGCAGCGCATTAGCCACAGGAACAATCACGGATGTGGGCAGTCCCTCACCTGTGCACTTCGGTGAGAAACGCCCACACCGCAGTTCGCCCTGCGTCTTGCTACAGTCACCACACCCCCTCGCTAAGCTGCGAGCGCGGTGATTATTTATTTAACTGCCTTTGCTGGGAGAGCTGTGGACCCATAACACCACAGTAAAATGTCATAAACAGCTTGGATTAGGAATTTAATGCACTGGGGCTCTGCTTTCCAGATGTCCGTCCAAGTCAGCCTTTGTTCCATTGCACTTCCCATTTCATCTAAGCTCCCTGCTGCCTCATGCTTGCCATCCTGCTGGTTCTTCCCTTGTCCATTGCTGCTCTCACCTCTTTCTGGACAAGCAGTCACCTTTCCTTGCCATGGACCTTATTGTATTCAGGCACTGGAAAGCTGCCCAATCCTGATCTTCCCATTGCAACTGCCCCACCACAGCTTTATGCCTCAGCCATCTACAGCTCCCAGCAGCACTCCATTTCCTGCCAGTCTGGATCTCAATGCCTGCCCCAGAGACTTTGGAGCCCTTGGAGTCTCTCGGAGCCAGCCCTAGACAATTTCAGGCCCAAAGCAAACTGATATCGAGGGCGCAGTGGGCCCCCTCCAGCTGTGGGCCCGAAGCGGTCGCTTCGTTCGCTTCGCCCTAAGGCCGGCTCTGAGTCTCTGTACTGCAGTTCTTCTCTAGTATGGGAGACCTTGAACTCTTCTGTGATGCTGTTGAAAGGAAGCTGCAGAATGTTATTCTTCCTGTACAGAGCTGCACTGCTCTGGCTATGTGGTAACCCAAGCCACCTGCAGAGATATCCACTGATTTTCCTCTCCATTGTTTTCACTGAAGTAATGGGCACACCAGAGACCAGAGAATCCAAGGCAGGATCCAATATATTGGTATACCCATGTGTTGAATTTTCCAGGCAGTCCAGACGTGTCCACTTTGCTGAGCTGGCATATTGTTAAGTACACTATTTCTAGAAAATCCTCTCATATGTGAAAGAGAAGCACTTTGACATTGGACTGAGCTTTTAAATTGAATATCACAAAAGATCAAGCTAATGCTTGTCAAAGCCCTATATGCAAAGACTAAAAAAAATAAAGAAGAGCTCCTCAGTTGTCCAGTCAATCACTGAAACTCCTTTTTCAGTGGAATAAGAAGGTATTTTGTTGACAGCCTTACTTTTTGTCTTATATGAAAACATTCTTTTAGTAAATTAGCTATTCATATAATATTTATAGCAACTGACATTAAGATACTGCTGTACACCTTGTACTAAATTGATTTTAAATCTATATTATATATTAACTACAGAGAGATTACAGTTAATCAATAATCTTGTGGTCTATAACCACACAAGCAAAGTACAAAGTGGAAATT
The DNA here is from genome assembly GCF_900747795.2 of Erpetoichthys calabaricus. Classification (NCBI taxonomy): domain Eukaryota; kingdom Metazoa; phylum Chordata; class Cladistia; order Polypteriformes; family Polypteridae; genus Erpetoichthys; species Erpetoichthys calabaricus. The sequence continues at coordinate 139,983,485 of NC_041399.2, forward strand.
AAAGTAAAGAAAGTTACAAAGTCTTTCCCTTAACTTTCAACAAAGCTATAATATTGGCATAAATATCATAGTAATAGTATTGATTTTATCACATTACTTTCTTGTTTTTCGAAGGCATTGCTATTTTGTGTAGTTTGCACATGGGGACAGTCTGATTGTTTGTCTGCCGTAATCAGGGGAGCCTCCCGCCTATAAAAGATATACTGTCTGTCGCCTACTTTAGTGATTTTCTAAATTAATATTTTCTTATGTTTATTTTGGTTTATGGACAACAGTATTTGTCTTAATACATTTGACCTTTATTTTTTTTTTGCATTTTTTTCTTTTGATCCTCTATTAACAACTTCCTGCTAGTCCATTTTGACTATTCCTTTGCCCGTGGCCCTTGGGTTTGTTCATCTACTACCCTTTACCATCTTTGTCCTTTTCACGACAAGCCTTATATATGGGGTGGTAACCTGAAGAAAGATAATAATGTCAATAAGAGAGCATAGAAACTCCAAACAAATTGTGGAGCATGATATGAAATTCACTAAACACAGAGCCTATTGAGACAGATACAGTAAATATTTAATCTAATGGATGACATACATCCATTTTAGAGAAGCAAAATTTAAGAAAAACTGCACACAATAACAATTTGTTAAGGATCTGTTTTTTTGTGAAGCAGCCTTAACACAGCTTTTCCACTGTTTTATAAACGAACGCCATATAAGGTCTTCCTTTTTCCTTGCTTCGCCAAGGAAGGAGCCTTTTTATTTAATCCACAGGTTCTTCGCCTTTTTTTTTTTCTTTTTTTTTCTTTTTTTACGATTGTTATAGTTCTGTTTGTATACCACGTTGTCAGTTCAGCACTCCGGTTGTAATATGACCAAGCCGTGCAAGCTTACTGTTAAGAATGCAACGTATAGTTGTACAGGAGGAAAGCAATCTTGCCTCAAAGCAATGGCAACCTTTTGTAGGTCTATGAACTTAAGTTAAACTTTAGGTTCACACGGTGCTTTCTTTCTGAAGTACCTGCACTCATGAATATGTCTGTATGTGTCAGTCGCTCAAATCCCCGCGCTTCGCACCGGCAAAGTACTGCTTTTAAATTTTTATTAAGAAGAAAGGAAAACCTTTTTACATTGAGGGAAAATATACCAATAACAATTTGTTAAGGATCTGTTTTTTTGTGAAGCTGCCTTCACACGAGTGATCACTTCGAGCTGACTTGCTGGCCAACCATAAGCGTTACCTGGTAGGTAACCACCCATACAATCAGATTGTGAATCAGACTGCGAATGCCGTGAATGTAATTACCTCGATCTACATGCTGTCAAATAAATGGACCACACGCCGTGGCGCAATTTTAGGGGCTTCGCCTCTAGCGCTGACGTCCGAGGTTCGATTCCCGTAAGGGAGTGAAGTGAGTGGGTGGTTACCTACCAGGTAATGCTTATGTTTGGCCAGCAAGTCAGCTAACATCAGCCACGGCGCCTTCAGTTGTGAGAAGCAGATCATAGAATGGTTGAAAATAGTTTACTGTCAAATAATGCAAAGAGTACGCGACACGTGTTTTGCCCTAATTCTTGGCTCATCAGGCGTACACACTCACTGCACTCCCTTACGGGAATCGAACCTCGGACGTCAGTGCTAGAGGTGAAGCCCCTAACATTGCGCCACGGTGTGTGGTTCGATTCTTTGACACCATGTAGATCGGGGTAATTACATTCACGGCATTCGTAGTCTGAATCACAATCTGATTGTATGGGTGGTTACCTACCAGGTAACACTTATGGTTGGCCAGCAAGTCAGCTAACATCAGTCACGGTGCCTTCAGTTGTGAGAAGCAGATCATAGAATGGTTGAAAATAGTTTACTGTCAAATAATGCAAAGAGTACGCGACACGTGTTTTGGCCTAATTCTTGGCTCATCAGGCGTACACACTCACTGCACTCCCTTACGGGAATCGAACCTTGGACGTCAGCGCTAGAGGGGCTTCGCAGCGGTGAAGTATTGCTTTTAAATTTTAATTAAGAAGAAAAGAAAACCTTTTTAAATTGAGGGAAAATATACCAATAACAATTTGCTAAGGATCTGTTTTTTTGTGAAGCTGCCTTTACACAGCCTGTCCGCTGTTTTATAAACGAACGCCATATAAGGCCGTCCTTTCTCCTTCACAGTCAGTTCACGTGATTACGTGGGAGGCGTGATGACACGATACGCAACCCCTGCAACCCCGCCTCCCACGGCCAGCGAGCTGTAGTCCATTACTGTATATGGACAAAAAAGAGGTTCCAGTTATGACCGTTACGCTTTGAATTTTGAAATGAAACCTGCCTAACTTTTGTAAGTAAGCTGTAAGGAATGAGCCTGCCAAATTTCAGCCTTCCACCTACACGGGAAGTTGGAGAATTAGTGATGAGTGAGTGAGTGAGTGAGTGAGTAAGGGCTTTGCCTTTTATTAGTATAGATACATTATTTAAATTGTAACTTAAATTGTCTTTTACTACCCCTAATTGTCTGAGGTATTAAATGTAGAAGGGAAGGTGGGGAGAAGTTATATGGTACAATACCTTACAAACAGTGGAAAGTCTTTGAGATTTGAGGTATTCTGACAAAGGCTACATTTTAATAATACAAAAGGGGAAAGTAGAGTAATATTTCACTCTACCAAAACAAAATAGGGTGTACCAAAATGTTAGTAGATTTTAACATATTTTTATTACATTCCTGGACCCTCATTAGAGTGGAGCTCAGGCTGAATGCCCCTCCTCTGTCCCCCTTATAGGTCTGCCTCTGGCTACAACACACATAACCTTTAATTTTAATTAAATTTTTTTTTTTTTTTTTTTTTGCCCAGCTACTGGAACCACAACACAGTACTTCCCGAACACCCTGAAGGGTGGGCTACTTACTATACTTTATATGAAACAATTAAATACCAGGTGATATACAATAATTTACTCTCAGAATTTATTATTCGCTGTTTCACCAGACACTTTTTCATTAACAAAATCCAAATTCAAAAAGTTTTCTGGCAACTTCAATTATAAATATAGAAAGTTAAGGTGAAAACGACCTATGACATTGCAACAGCATTTGAAAAAACTGCACTTCCTGCCATTCATAGAGTATAAACTGTATCAAAAAAGCAGAATTGTGTTGACTTAATTACTTTGGTATTGTACTGCACAGCAATTTAGACAGCATGCTTTAACAGTCTCAACCCAACACCTGTCAGCCTAAGGCTTCTGCTCACTAACTGACAGCACCCATGAAATACAGAAATTTAAAAGAGATTGTGATTCCTTTGTAATTCATTATCTCTAGCATATCATCATTCCAGCTTAGTTTAAACCCTGTCAGCAAATGCACCCACAACACTGAAGGGTTAGGTTATGAAAGTAGGTGCAAAAATCATAAAGATGTATTTGAAATTAAATGCATTTTCATCAAATACATATAGTTAAAATGCAGTCAAATGTGTGTTTACATGTTTTTTACAAGTACTCCAGTGTGTATAGAAGATAAAATGTTCATTGTGTCATTCAGCCGCAAGATTAAACAGCAGTATCAGACAGGGAGAGATAAGCAGACTGGTGGTCTAGTCTTGCAACAGTTTGCGCAAGAGGTGGTCAGAAGCACTGACTAAACCTCCTTCAAAGCACATGAAGTGTCCCCTGAAAATAACAGAGTGACTGATAAAATTGGTGATATATTCATTCCATGTTGGCTTCAAGATCACAAATTGAAGTCATTCAGGTGCCTCTAAAAGCTTTGCTAAAAGCCTAAAATGACATGTGGTTTTATGACAGCTCTCTGTAGTAGCTCTACCCAGTTGCAGTTAGTGGAATGTGCACATGGAAGTAGGCAGTGATTTGACTTGGCAGGAAGCAAGATCAAATGACATTACTGAGGGGCAGCAGTAGAAAACAAGTATGGATTGGGAAAGACCCATCAACAAGATGTCAGCCAGCTTTGCAGTAATCCCTCACTACTTCGCGGTTCACTTTTCGCGGATTCACGACTTCGCGGGTTTTTAAATACAAGTGATTGCCCGCCTATCGCAGAAGTTATGTTCCAGACCCATCAGCAACAGGAGAAAATCCGCGATATAGAAAGACCAAATAAATAAACATTTTTATAGTTTAAGCCTTAAAATACCCATCCCACATGCTTTAAACACATGTAAACTTATAAAACACACTTTGTTAACACATATGATATGTGGATGTCGGGCTAAGGATATGAGTAACATCTCACTATTACAAAACATTTTAACTTCACGCAAGACAAGACAGTGAGACAGGAAAATTGGTGATGTACAGGCTTTTAAATTATTGACATGCAGAGCGACAAGCAGCACAAAGCCAGCACAAAGTCCACTTCTCCTTAGCGTTCATTCAGCTCCCCACCCCCTTGACAATGCGAACTGCGCCTCCGGGGAGGAGGGTTTGAGCGAACGTGTGTTCAGCCCTCACAAAACCACACACACACTCCTCCTCCTTCCGAACGCGCAGAGCGACAAGCAGGCATTTTGGCAGAAGCAGCACAAAGTCCATTTCTGCTCAGCGTGAGTTCAGCTGCCCCCCTTCACAAAGCGAGTGCAGACGCATTGACGTCTGATCGCTGCGTGCAGTGTGCAGTGTTGGTCTGAGGTGTTTAAGAATGTAGAAAGTGTTTAAGAGCATAGGAAGTGTTTATAAGAGTGTGGGAAAGGTTAACAAGAGAGTGAGAAAGGTTTATAAGAGTGTGGGAAGGGTTTATAAAGCCTTAAAATATGTATAAATAATAAAATAAATATAGGTCGCTACTTCGCGGATTTTCACATTTTTCTGGAACGTAACCCCCGAGATAGGTGAGGGATTACTGTATCCATGACATTCCATTCTGATGTGTAAGCCAAGTTGTAGCCTCAGGTTTTTTCTTCCAAATTTATTTTAATAGGACTCCTACATTAAAGGAATACCCCACCCAAAATTTTTTATTTTTTATCTGTTACTTACCCCGAATTATATGTGGTGAAAAAATGAGGGCTCCCTTCAAGTCTGCTGTATCAGAAATTGTGTTATCTATATTGTTCATGAAAACATGAGATTTATTCTTTTTTTAAATATTTTGTCCTTTTTAGTGTTCTGATTATGATTACTTAAGACTAATAAGCACAGAAGAGAGTATGATACTGAAATAGCTTCTGTCCTTTATGTTCTGTGTGCGAAGTAAGTGTAATGGGGAAGACAGGACTGGAAAATTGACTTAGCTGAAGTTAACACCAAGAATCAGGGAAACAAGAGATGAGCACCAAAACCAAGGCACATCCCTAAAATCAAAATCAAAGTCAAAACTCTTGGAAGAGTTCATTATTGGAAAGTCAATAGCATTTGCTAATACTTTGCGTAGGATTTTTCCTAAAATTTGGAATGAATCAAAACTGGCATGACAGTTTAAATACCGTTACCTTCAATTATCTCAAACTGATGCAACTTCCTGTTTCTCCCTAGTAAACAATGTTGTGTGTTCTGATGATCAGCTCAAACTGGTGGTGCAAAATGATAAATAATACATAAAGTATTAGCAAAGCAAAAGTAAAATAATGATCTTCAAAAAAAAAATTAAGCCAACTATTTGAAAAGTTTAAAAATTTTAAGCAAGCACCAGATATATGACATTTTTATCATTCAGTGTCATTGGCCCTGGTGTCTGCTCTGCTTATCATTAACTGTCAGAATTTGTATTCAAATACATAGCAAAACTCCAAAGAACAAGTCAATTAAAAGAAAATGACTAAACAGAGTTAAGCTTTTTAACATATGGTAAAGATACAAGTATTTCTTAATTTCCTATAAAGTCTTAGAAATGTTACTCTCACACTACTGCACTATCCTTAAAGTACAATAAGAGAATGAAAACGGATCAGCTATTTAAACAATGACATCGATTAATGTTAAACGTGTTCCCCTGATTTTGAAACTAATGGGGAAAACAAATCTGCAGCCACAGGGAACCCCAACACTAAATGTGAGAACCAATGGTACAGCACACAGGCTGTCACTAAAGCACACGCAGTTACTGATGCTGCACTTTCTGATCTTCCTCCACCTTGTTTGTCCTTCTGCTTCTCACCAACTGCTGCTCTGCAGATGCTGCACTCGCCTGAGTCTTAATAAAAACTGATTAATGTGTGAAGGTCTGGGCGGCACGGTGGCGCAGTGGGTAGCGCTGCTGCCTCGCAGTTGGGAGATCTGGGGACCCGGGTTCACTTCCCGGGTCCTCCCTGCGTGGAGTTTGCATGTTCTCCCCGTGTTTGCGTGGGTTTCCTCCGGGCGCTCCGGTTTCCTCCCACAGTCCAAAGACATGCAGGTTGGGTGGTTTGGCGATTCTAAATTGGCCCTAGTGTGTGCTTGGTGTGTGGGTGTGTTTGTGTGTGTCCTGCGGTGGGTTGGCACCCTGCCCGGGATTGGTTCCCTGCCTTGTGCCCTGTGTTGGCTGGGATTGGCTCCAGCAGACCCCTGTGTTCGGATTCAGCGGGTTGGAAAATGGATGGATGGATGGGTGTGAAGGTCTAACATATTGATGTTAGGTTTTAGCTACTGTAAATAAACTTTTATTACACTTGCTAGTTAGCTCCACTCTATATAATAATAATAATAATAATAATAAAGGGCGGCACGGTAGCGCAGTGGTAGCACTGCTGCCTCGCAGTTAGGAGACCCAGGTTCGCTTCCCGGGTCCTCCCTGCGTGGAGTTTGCATGTTCTCCCCGTGTCTGCGTGGGTTTCCTCCGGGCGCTCCGGTTTCCTCCCACAGTCCAAAGACATGCAGGTTAGGTGGATTGGCGATTCTAAATTGGCCCTAGTGTATGCTTGGTGTGTGGGTGTGTTTGTGTGTGTCCTGCGGTGGGTTGGCACCCTGCCCGGGATTGGTTCCTGCCTTGTGCCCTGTGTTGGCTGGGATTGGCTCCAGCAGACCCCCGTGACCCTGTGTTCGGATTCAGCGGGTTGGAAAATGGATGGATGGATAATGCATTTTATTTATAGGGGCACTTTACATTAGCAGTAAATTTCAAAGTGCAACATAAAAAGTTTAAACAAAGGCAAAGCAAGATAAAAACAGAGATAAAACAACAATAATTATAGCATTCTTGTTAATAAGCTTTCCTAAATAGAAAAGTCTTTAGCTGTTTATTAAAACAGCCCACAATCTGCTGTGTTCTTAGGCTCTCTGGTAGGGCATTCCAGAGCCGTGGAGCAGCGGCTACAAAGGCTCGGTCACCCATTTTATGATGTTTGGTCACAGGGGGGCGAAGGCGGTAGGTATTTGCAAAACGGAGGTTTCTTGCAGTGGATTGTAGTATAAGGAGTTCCTTAAGATATTGTGGAGCATTTCCATGTATCCATGGTGAGTAAACAAACAGAGTTTGTATTCGATACGGAGATGGATAGGGAGCCAATGAAGTGATCGAAGGATTGGTGAAATGTGTTCATATTTCCACACCCTCATCAGGATTCTTGCAGCACTATTTTGAATTTGTTGTAGCTCTTGAAGGCTCTTGTTGGGTATCCCGATGAGGAGTGCATTACAATATATGTATTTGAAAGTAGTTGGCATGCTCAGAAAAGAAAGCATAAAACTCTTAAAATCACATGGTAAATTAAACAAGAGGAAATAAAATGAAGGAAAAGTCTGTAAACTGCAGTGAAATGTTGTTTGTTATATTAATTGTTACATTAATATTTTGTTACCAAACTTTACTACTGTCATTGCTGCTTAATACATTTTTTAAATTTCTGTTAATTTGAGTGTTCTGCTATATTACTGAATCTTAACTTGCATGGCATTTTAAGTAGTTACAGTAAACAGAATGCTGAGATGACCATTCTGCTTCAACACTCTGAGAGATGTTTCTCAAGAACTGTCAGTCTGAGACTTCAACTCACATACATGTTCACAATCTGACAGCACCAATGCAGTATGGAGATTTGAAAGACACAGTGACTGCTTAGTCTTAGCATGGTCAGCAGAGGAACTCCAAATGCTGAAGGGCTAGGTTATCAAAGTAGGTGAAAAATATTAAAGACTTATCTCAAATTAAATGCAACTTTATAAAATAAACATAGTTAAAATGCAGCCAAAAAAGTAACTTTCTGGGGCTGTAGATAAATAGCAATGGTGAAAGCAAAAAAGCAAAGATCTATGGGTAAGTTCCCTTTATTCCCAAATAGCACATCATTTATTATGTCATTATATAGTTTTCATATTAATGTTGCAAAAAAGATTGCTGGATTAGACTACTAAGATATAACGCAGAAATGCAAAAATAAACAAAATAACATAAGGAGCTTCATTGTGCCAGTTTTACCTAGAGTACCTGGTACCTTTCAACTAGCCATAATTTTACTTTGCATCTCCATGAAATATTAATATTCAGATATGGTCAAAAACATACTTACTTTAAAATCATAGGTGTCGTTTTTTAAGAACATAGCTTTTTTTTTTTTAATTGACCATAAAATGCCTATAAAGCATATTCATCCAATTGGAAGTGTTGACATTTTATTATTATAAAACATTATAAAAAGTGGGTTATTTTACATTACAGGAAAAGAGTGTTTAATGTCAAAGTGAAAGCAGATGTCTGCAAATGAGTCTATATTAATTACAAATATAAAACACAAAATAATTGTTTGCATAAGTATTAACCCCCTTGAAGTCACTACAGTAATCCCTCCTCCATCGCGGGGGTTGCGTTCCAGAGCCACCCGCGAAATAAGAAAATCCGCGAAGTAGAAACCATATGTTTATATGGTTATTTTTATATTGTCATGCTTGGGTCACAGATTTGCGCAGAAACACAGGAGGTTGTAGAGAGACAGGAACGTTATTCAAACACTGCAAACAAACATTTGTCTCTTTTTCAAAAGTTTAAACTGTGCTCCATGACAAGACAGAGATGACAGTTCTGTCTCACAATTAAAAGAATGCAAACATACCTTCCTTTTCAAAGGAGTGCGCGTCAGGAGCACTGAATGTCAGAAAGTGAGAGAAAACCAAACAAATCAATAGGGCTGTTTTGCTTTTAAGTATGCGAAGCACCGCCGGTACAAAGCTGTTGAAGGCGGCAGCTCACACCCCCTCCGTCAGGAGCAGGGAGAGAGAGAGAGAGACAGAGACAGAGGAAAACAAACAGTCAAAAATCAATACGTGCCCTTTGAGCTTTTAAGTATGCGAAGCACCGTGCTGCATGTCGCTTCACGAAGCAGCTGCACACAGAAGGTAGCAACTCTTTCAGCATTTTTAGACGAGCGTCCGTATCGTCTAGGTGTGCGAACAGCCCCCCTGCTCACACCCCCTACGTCAGGGTCAGAGAAAGCGCAAGAGAGAAAGAGAAAAGTAAGTTGGGTAGCTTCTCAGCCATCTGCCAATAGCATCCCTTGTATGAAATCAACTGGGCAAACCAACTGAGGAAGCATGTACCAGAAATTAAAAGACCCATTGTCCTCAGAAATCCGCAAACCAGCAAAAAATCCGCGATATATATTTAAATATGCTTACATATAAAATCCTCGATAGAGTGAAGCCGCGAAAGGCGAAGCGCGATATAGCGAGGGATCACTGTATTTAGTAGATACAATTTTGGCAGCAATTCCAGCTTTGAGTCTGTGTATACAAAGCACCCATGCAGCAGTTGTTGTATGTATAGTCTCTCCAAACTGAGCCACGGTAGCTTGTAACTCCTTTAGAGTTATCATAGGTCTCTTGGTGGCATCCTTCACTTGTCTTCTGGCACAATCACTCAGTTTTTGTGGATAGGCTAATCTAGGCAAACTTAGTGCTACACCATGCTCTTCATTTCTTAGTGATTGGTATAAATAAACTGCAGGGTATATTCAGGGACTTGGATATTTTCTTGTATCCATCCCCTGACTTATGCTTTCATGTTCTTTTCACTCAGTTGCTTTTTTTGTCTTTATTGTATGGGTTAGGTCACGATACTGACTCACCACAAGTTAAAACGCCCAGATAAGGTACATTTATGCTACTTTCAATTGAGCCCCTAGACAGGTTATCTCCACTGAACTAATTATTTGACTTCTGAAAACCAGTTGGCTACAGCACTATTGATTTAGGTGTATCACATTAAAAGAGATTGAATATTTGTGTCATTATTTTTTGTTTTATATTTACACAGACCTGTTTTCATTTTGACATTAGTCATTTTCTGATAATCAGTGTTAAAAAAGCCAAAATGAAATCCACTGTGATTCAGTGATGTATATCCATAAAATGTTAAAACTTCCAAGGGGGTGAATACTTTTTATAGGAACTGCAGTAATGCAAAAACACCATTGTGAATAAAATGTCTTTGTGGAATGTGTGCTTTATCCTATGTGTGCACATTTTTACAAGTATTCTAACGTTTACTGAAGACAAAATATTCATTCATGCAATGTTTAAACTGCTAGATTGGACAGGAAGAATGGAAATGAAAGTGTAAGAGACAGACAGAAGCCCTGACAGACCCCCTTTAATGCATGGGAGGATATTCTGAAAATAACAGGGGCTTTAGAGTAGCTGATACAATCAGTTCTATATTTATTGCATGCTGGCCTGAAGATCACAAAGTGTGTCTTTAGGGGCCTCTAAAAGCTTTGTCAAAAGCTCAAAATGGTGTGTGGTTTTATGACAGCTCAATATAGTAGCTCTACCCAGCTCAGTTCTAGATAGTGAAGGTGCAGGTGGAAGTATAAGGGTGATTTCACTTGGCAGGAAGCAAGATCAGAGGACATTACAGAGATGCAGGAGTAGAAAACAAGGATGGATTGATATCAAAAACTGATCTTGAACTTTTGTCCAGACAGGCCTATCATTATCAGCGGCATGGCAATACCTACTAATTTGTAAGCTAAGTAGTATACTATGATTCTGAGAGCTCACTATGGTTTCAAATTTGTGTCCCATCCATCCATCCATCCATCCATTCTCTTTCGCTTATCCGAGGTCGGGTCGCGGGGGTAGCAGCTTGAGCAGAGATGCCCAGACTTCCCTCTCCCCGGCCACTTCTTCTAGCTCTTCCGGGAGAATCCCAAGGCGTTCCCAGGTCAGCCGGGAGACATAGTCCCTCCAGCGTGTCCTGGGTCTTCCCCGGGGCCTCCTCCCGGTTGGGCGTGCCCGGAACACCTCACCAGGGAGGCGTCCAGGAGGCATCCTAATCAGATGCCCGAGCCACCTCATCTGACTCCTCTCGATGCGGAGGAGCAGCGGCTCTACTCTGAGCCCCTCCCGGATGACTGAGCTTCTCACCCTATCTTTAAGGGAGAGCCCAGACACCCTGCGGAGGAAACTCATTTCAGCCGCTTGTATTCGCGATCTCGTTCTTTCGGTCACTACCCATAGCTCATGACCATAGGTGAGGGTAGGAACATAGATCGACTGGTAAGTTGAGAGCTTTGCCTTACGGCTCAGCTCCTTTTTCACCACGACAGACCGATGCAGCGCCCGCATCACTGCGGATGCCGCACCGATCCGCCTGTCGATCTCACGCTCCATTCTTCCCTCACTCGTGAACAAGACCCCAAGATACTTGAACTCCTCCACTTGAGGCAGGATCTCGCTCCCAACCCTGAGAGGGCACTCCACCCTTTTCCGGCTGAGGACCATGGTCTCGGATTTGGAGGTGCTGATTCCCATTCCAGCCGCTTCACACTCAGCTGCGAACCGATCCAGAGAGAGCTGAAGATCACGGCCTGATGAAGCAAACAGGACAACATCATCTGCAAAAAGCAGTGACCCAATCCTGAGTCCACCAAACCGGACCCCCTCAACACCATGGCTGCACCTAGAAATTCTATCCATAAAAGTTATGAACAGAATCGGTGACAAAGGGCAGCCCTGGCGGAGTCCAACTCTCACTGGAAGCGGGTTCGATTTACTGCCGGCAATGCGGACCAAGCTCTGACACCGGTTGTACAGGGACCAAGCCCTTATCAGGGGGTCCGGTACTCCATACTCCTGGAGCACCCCCCACAGGATTCCCCGAGGAACACGGTCGAACGCCTTTTCCAAGTCCACAAAACACATGTAGACTGGTTGGGCGAACTCCCATGCACCCTCCAGGACTCTGCTAAGGGTGTAGAGCTGGTCCACTGTTCCGCGACCAGGACGAAAACCACACTGTTCCTCCTGAATCCGAAGCTCGACTATCCGACGGACCCTCCTCTCCAGAACCCCTGAATAGACTTTTCCAGGGAGGCTGAGGAGTGTGATCCCTCTGTAGTTGGAACACACCCTCCGGTCCCCCTTCTTAAAGAGGGGGACCACCACCCCGGTCTGCCAATCCAGAGGCACTGTCCCTGATGTCCATGCGATGTTGCAGAGGCGTGTCAACCAAGACAGTCCTACAACATCCAGAGCCTTGAGGAACTCCAGGCGTATCTCATCCACCCCCGGGGCCCTGCCACCAAGGAGTTTTTTGACCACCTCGGTGACCTCAGTCCCAGAGATGGGGGAGCCCACCTCTGAGTCCCCAGGCTCTGCTTCCTCATTGGAAGGCATGTTATTGGGATTGAGGAGGTCTTCGAAGTACTCCCTCCACCGACCCACAACGTCCCGAGTCGAGGTCAGCTGCGCACCATCCCCACCATATACAGTGTTGACACTGCACTGCTTCCCCCTCCTGAGATGCCGCACGGTGGACCAGAATCTCCTCAAAGCCGTCCGAAAGTCGTTCTCCATGGCCTCCCCAAACTCCTCCCATGCCCGAGTTTTTGCCTCAGCAACCACCGAAGCTGCATTCCGCTTGGCCTGCCGGTACCTATTAGCTGCCTCCAGAGTCCCACAGGACAAAAGAGACCGGTAGGACTCCTTCTTCAGCTTGACGGCATCCCTTACCGCCGGTGTCCACCAACAGGTTCTAAGATTGCCGCCACGACAGGCACCGACCACCTTATGGCCACAGCTCCGGTCAGCCGCCTCAACAATAGAGGCACGGAACATGGCCCATTTGGACTCAATGTCCCCCAACTCCCTAGGGATGTGTTCGAAGTTCTGCCGGAGGTGGGAGTTGAAGCTACTTCTGACAGGGGGCTCTGCCAGACGTTCCCAGCAGACCCTCACAACACGTTTGGGCCTACCAGGCCTGACCGGCATCCTCCCCCACCATCGAAGCCAACTCACCACCAGGTGGTGATCAGTTGACAGCTCCGCCCCTCTCTTCACCCGAGTGTCCAAGACATGTGGCCGCAAGTCCGACGACACGACCACAAAGTCGATCATCGAACTGAGGCCTAGGGTGTCCTGGTGCCAAGTGCACATATGAACACCCCTATGCTTGAACATTGTGTTCGTTATTGACAATCCGTGATGAGCACAGAAGTCCAATAACAAAACACCACTCGGGTTCAGATCGGGGGGGCCATTTCTCCCAATCACGCCCTTCCAGGTCTCACTGTCATTGCCCACATGAGCATTGAAGTCTCCCAGCAGTATGAGGGAGTCCCCAGATGGTATGCCCTCTAGCACACCCTCCAGGGACTCCAAAAAGGGTAGGTACTCCGAACTGCTGTTCGGCGCATACGCATAAACAACAGTTAGGACCCATCCCCCCACCCGAAGGCGGAGGGAGGCTACCCTCTCGGCTACCGGGGTAAACCCCAATGTACAGGCTCCAAGTCGGGGGCAATAAGTATACCCACACCCGCTCGGCGCCTCTCACCGGGGGCAACTCCAGTGTGTCCCAACCAATTAAATTCTTTTTTAATGGACTCCAACATTAAAAGAATACCCCACCCAAACTGTTATGTACCCTGAGTTGTCTTTAGTGATGGCTGAAAAAACTCTATATATCTGTACTAATCTATTGTATCAAGATATTTTTTTCTATCCTTCATGAAACCGTAAGGTTAATATCTGTGGCCACCAATACAAACAATGATGGGTGAATAATAGATGCAAAAATGGTCATATTTGGCTGAAGTATTCCTTTAACTAAGCAAGCTGTTATTTCCAAGCTTTTTTTTTGTATCAATCTAGAAATCACAAACTGTTTATGCTACACTTTTATTTGTTGAAGCAAGAATTTGTGTATGTTAAATGTGCAAGCATTTCTCTTTTAAATATTTTGTACTTTTTAAATATTCTAGTTATGTAGGAAATGTTGAACTAATAAACACACAAAAATATGACACTGAAATAGATGCTGCCCTTTATCATTCAATGACATTGGCATCTGTTCTGCTTATCATTAACTGTCAGTATTTGTATACAAATACAGAAAAAGACTCCACAGAAAAATTAATTAAAGGAAAATGAGTTAAACGTATAAATATATGGCAAAAACACAAGTATTTGTTAACTTCCCATAAAAGTTTTCCAAATGGAAATGTCACACTACTGTTCTTTTCTAAATATAAAATAAGCGAAAGAAAGATGGTCAGCTAATTAAACAATGAGATCAAGTAAAGCTGCGGTGGGTTGGCACCCTGCCCGGGATTGGTTCCCTGCCTTGTGCCCTGTGTTGGCTGGGATTGGCTCCAGCAGACCCCCGTGACCCTGTTTGGATTCAGCGGGTTGGAAAATGGATGGATGGATGGATCAAGTAAAGGTAAATTTTAATTTGATTGTGAAACTGGTTTAAAAAATTTGTACTCATAGAGTCCCAGGAATGAATCTGAGAACCTCTGGTACAGTATATAGGCCGACATTAAAGCAGATGTTCTACAGATGCTGCACTTTCTGATATTCCTCCACCTTGTTTATCCTTCTGCTTCTCACCAACAGCTGGTTTGCAGATGCTATACCCTCCTGAATCTTGATTAAAAAATGAAGAATATATGAAGATCCAACACATTTAAATTTTAGCACTAACTGAACTTTTATTCACTGCTTGCTAGCTAATGCTAACTTAAATCCATACATGTTTGAAAGTAGTTTGAGTGTTTTAAATAATAGAGCACGAAACAGTTGAGATCGCAGGATAAATTAAAGTAGAGGAGCTAAAATCAGTAAGAGAAATCCATTAACTATGTTGTAATCTTGTTTAACACTGTACATTAATATTTTGTTCTTAATCTTTCACCACTGTCTTTGCTGTTTAATAAATTGCTTAAAAGTTCTATTAATTTGAGAGTTCTAATGAATTTTTTGAATGTCATGTAAGCCAAGATACTCACATTGTCATGTTAGTCAGAGTTTGTTTCCTGGCTTATTTTATTGTTATTTTTAATTTTATCATTTTTTGCATTTTTGCAGTTTTAATAATATCCATCCATCCATCCATTATCCAACCCGCTATATCCTAACACAGGGTCACGGGGGTCTGCTGCAGCCAATCCCAGCCAACACAGGGCGCAAGGCAGGAAACAAACCCCAGGCAGGGCGCCAGCCCACTGCAGGGCACACACACACACACACCAAGCACACACCAGGGACAATTTAGAATCGCCAATGCACCTAACCTGCATGTCTTTGGAGGAGGAAACCGGAGCACCCGGAGAAACCCATGCAGACACGAGGAGAACATGCAAACTCCACGCAGGGTGGACCCGGGAAGTATACCCGGGTCTCCCAAATGCGAGGCAGCAGCGCTACCACTGCGCCACCATGCCGCTGTTTGTGCACTTACTGTAAGTTGATTGAATCCTTGTTTCTTGTGGGTGGAATCCCTAGCAGTATGGTCATCATGACGTCAGTGCTGTGGGACCTCCTTCAACCTTTATATTGAGATTGAGGAGATGGCCCCAGAAGAGTGTCATTCAGGTGCAAAAAAGTTCATAGCTATGAGTATTGTATTGATTTTTTTGGGGGGGAGATGTAATGCTTCTATTTTTCTGCATAATTTATTTGTGCTTGTCTGCCGTGTGTTGCATTTTTAGTAAGATCCTTTTGCCTCATTTTGATTTGTGTTGACAATTTTTTCTTCCTTTTATTATACCTCCTTCGTATGTTTATCCCCAGAAAAATGAGCCAAAATCTTGATTTTTTTTTAAACAGTAAACATGTTAATACCAAAATGTCAACATAAATACAGTTGGAAAGGTATGTCTAGTGTTCACTTCTATGTTGATACAGATACACATATATTTATACAATTAAAGGAACACTTTGAAAATGCATCAGATCTCAATGGGAAAAAATCATGCCTGGATATCTATACTGATATGGACTGGGTAATGTGTTAGAAACGAAAGGATGCCACATTGTTTGTTGGAAATGAAAATTTTTAACCTACAGAGGGCTGAATTCAAAGACACCACTAAAATCAAAGTGAAAAAATGATGCAGCAGGCTAGGCCATTTTGCTGAAATTTCATTGCAGCAACTCAAAATTGTACTCAGTAGTTTGTATGGCCCTAATGTGCCTGTATGCATGCCTGACAACATCGGGACATGCTCCTAATGAGACAATGGATTGTGTCCTAGGGGATCTCCTCCCAGATCTGGAGCAGGGCAGTCTGAGGTGCAACCTGGCGGTGTTGGATGGACCGAAACATAATATCCCAGAGGTGTTCTATTGGAATTAGGTAAAGCAAGCGTGGAGGCCAATCAATGGTATCAATTCCTACATCCTCTAGGAACTGCCTGCATACTCTCGCCACACGAGACCAGGCACTGTCGTGCACTAGGAGGAACCCAGGACCCACTGCACCAGCATAGGGTCTGACAGTGGGTCCAAGGATTTCATCCCGATACCTAATGGCAGCCAAGGTGCTGTTATCTAGCCTGTAGAGGTCTGTGAATCCCTCCATGGATATGCCTCCTGTGACAAGAAGAGACACCAGACATTGCAAAGGTTTGGGGCAGCCACCCGTATACTATGTTCCTGGCTGCAAAACAAATGATGGTTACAAGTCAGAGTCCAAAACAGAACTGAATTCCAGAGGAAGGGAGTGAGGCTTTATAGGAAGTCCGGAGAAGGCGTCCCCTGGTCCGTTAGGACTTCTCTAGGGATGCTGACTCGTGCAAAGACTCCTACTAGTTCCCGTGCGATTGCTTTAGAAGTAGCTGAGCACAGGGGGACGGCCTCCGGGTATCGGGTCGCATAATCCACGAGGACCAATATATATATTTATGTCATTGGGCTGAGGGTTCTAAGGGTCCTACTATATCGACCCTTATTCAATCAAAGGGTACATTGATTAGGGGAAGAGGAACCAGAGGAGCTCGGTCCCTCCTGGGAATTTGCCGTAATTGATACTCCAGACAGGAAATGCAAAATGGCGAACCTCCTCATTGATTCCCAGCCAGAAAAATCTGAGCTTAATTCGCTCTAACATTTTTTCGGAACCTAGATGGCCTCCAAGGAGGTGGGCATGCGCCAACTCACAGACCTGCCGCCGGTAGGTTCGTAGGATTAACAGCAATTTCCGGTCCTCCCCCTCATACTCCACGACCCGATATAACAGGCCATTCTCAATTACGAAGCGAGGTCCCTGTGGCATGGGCTGATGAGTGCATTGGCCATTAATTAGAATTACTGCATTCTTCACGTATTTCAGAGAGTCATCATTCCACTGTTCTCTCTTGAAAGATGCCGGTGTCATTTTAAACTGAACTTGTAAGTCAGAGAGCGGATCTGGCGGGACATCAAGGAGCGGGGATTCCTCCTGGTCTGCCAGGGCGTGGGTGGATGACGTAGCTGTCTGCGACGGACCAGGAGCTTCCGTGTCAGCCTCGTGGCCCTCCGACTCATTCTTTGTCGGCTGGCTACACGGCGTGGAGGCAGCTGGAGATGAGTCACACTCATCTATCGCGAGGCCCAGAGGCTGTCTGGAAGTACTCAGTAGTCTACTGCATTTGTTGTCAGACCAGTCCCGCCCTAGTATCACAGGAAAAGGAGGGTTGGAATGGACCGACACGGGGAGTCTTTTAAGTATTCTCCCCTGACAGATGTAACACCAGGCGGATTTATATACACACACTTCTCCATGGATGCATCTCAGACTGGTCTTTTGTTTCATCCACTGTATCGGTAAGACATATTGGCGAGCAACGCCGGTCACGTTACTGCCGGAGTCAAACATTGCAGTGACTTTATACCCATTGTGAGCACTTCTCCGGTAGGTGAAGCCACCACGGGGTTACTAAGGGCACACAAACAATATCTGCACGTCCCCTTGCATTCCGCCTGTAACTTATCGCACATTGAAGGCCTATATAAGTCCAGGGTTAGGAAGAGGGCTGCAAAATCTTTGCTGATTCAACTCACCTAGGGCATCACCTGTTCAAAGACTTCCCTCTGGCAAACATCTGTCTGGCAAATGTGCAGTGAAAGCTAAAACATATCTTCCTAAACAGATTATTTCCACGTGCAGTTATTCTTACTAATTAGGCCTGAGCTTCATTTTAATCCTATCTCTTTATGTTCTTCTATTACCCTTGTATGCTGCAACATTATCATTTTAAATTTTATGTTCCTTTGTTTATCTTTTGTATTCTGGGCTTAAGTCAAAACTAGGAAGGCAGAAATACCAAACTTCAAAGCAAACTAACAGTTGCAAGCTGTCCTGTGCTGTGCTATCCTGGATAATAAAACAAAGTGTATGGCTCTGCAGAGAACCCATATTCCCAGAAATGGGTGGACCTCCAGTTATACTACCTAACATTCTGCTTTGATTGATGGCCATGTCTGGCTATGTTTAACACTGACTGATCTAGGTTGGTGCAGAATTCTGTAGGTGTTGAAGTCATGACACTAAGCCATTACCAGATATCCATCCATACAGTATCCAACCCACTATATCCTAACTACAGGGTCACAGGGGTCTGCTGGAGCCAATCCCAGCCAACACAGGGCTCAAGGCCGGAAACAAACCCCAGGCAGGGCGCCAGCCCACTGCTGGGCGCGCGCACACACACACACACACACACACACCCACACACCTAACCTGCATGTCTTTGGACTGTGGGAGGAAACTGGAGCACCCAGAGGAAACTCATGCAGACACAGGGAGAACATGCAAACTCCACACTGGGAGGAGTCAGGAAGCGAACCTGGGTCTCCTAACTGCAAGGCAACAGTGCTACCACTGCACCACCATGCCACCTTTAATAATATGGTTATGTTTATTTATACTGTTTGTGCACTTAAGTTGATTGAATCTGTTCCTTGTTTTTTGTGGGTGGAACCCCTAGCAGTAGGGTCATCATGACGTCAGTGTTGTGGGACCTCCATCAACCTTTATATTTAGATTGAGGATTGGCCCCATTACCAGATATAAAAATATAATATTTTTACTTTTGGAGATTGTGTGACACACTCAGAGTTTTTTAGCTTATATGTTCTCTTTTATTGTGTTTCACTTCTGGAACTGGAAAACTCAATCCACACCAGGGTGTGGACAGTAATATCTAAGTTAAGAATATCGAATGTTCTATGCTAATCCATTTTCAAAAAGACAGACTAAAAAACACTGTAGGTCTTTGAGTGTTCTAGAGGATTTGGATGTAATGGGTTGGGTTGGTTCCATGCTCCCTGTCTGCTTCTGGGAGCATCTTCAACCCATGACTCTCAATAGTCATAACTGAGATGAGCTGGTCAAATGAGGGCACATACATATAACAAGGGGTAGATGAATCAGCAGCTCAGTGCTTTTATTAAAATCCATCAGAAAGAAAAAACAGCTTTCAGATAAATAGTGCTATGCTACAAATTAATCTTCTTAAATAAATAAATAGTACATAACAAAAATCCTTGTTCAAGTGGACATCAACATCTTCTCTGTTTATCCTAAATGGGATCTTGTATTAGAGGAGATGTCCAACCAACAGGCACAGCCAACCTTCTTGTACAGGCTCGGTTTCCTGCTATTCATGGCTCCCCAGCCTTCCTTTACTCCTTCAACTCCCATTATCTCTGCTCTGCCTTATGCGGGAGCAAGGATCATGTCACTCCACACTCCCAGGAAACACTCAGTGGGACTGACTCTCTGCAGCCCGAGTGTCTGCCTTACACTCTCCCCCTGGCTGCCTGCCTTCTATCCTCTGCACCAGCTTCTCCCTACTCTGCCACGTTCAGTCTCTCTCCTCTTTAATCCTCCGTCTCCATTCTTTCCTTTCTTTTTTCTCTGACTGACCTCTTCTCCTATATTTGGCCTGCCTAATTGGGCACAAATGTGATGCAACACTCCCTCTGAATGATTCACCTGACTAATTCTCGCATTCGTATGTGCATATGTGATCAGGCAGACACCCCAACCATCCCTGGAGTGAAGTGTGCTCACACATACTCATGCCCGATTGGAAACCTGTACCTTATGGGGAGCGATTATTTATTTAAAATTCACAGAGCACCATGGACCATTTATCACATTGTACTGCAGTCTACTGTAGGTGGGCTATTTTAGACTGCCAATATTGCAGATTCTGAGACGCGAATATTCAGCCTGCAGGACTATTATATAGGGGAGTTAAGGCACAGAGGACAAATCTAATTTCTCTGTGGGTTCTAGTATATTTTTACTATTCAGTATAATTCATAATTGGGTTTTGGAAGCCCCTTCCACCTTGTCCTTAAAATTACTCACATTGCCCCAAGAAGAATAATGGGGTGGAACTATGTGGATGGCCATAACTACAGTATTTGTTTGATAAAAATTAATATTTAATAAAATATTTTTTCCTTTATCATTTACTCTAGAGAATAGTTTTCTACAAAACACGGTTACTATTAAATGAAGTAAATGCTATGTTGCAAATTTCCACAGACATTCACTATTTTCTGAATGAGTTAATGCATGATGCGGTTAATTTTGCTTTTATTTTATTACATTTATCAAATTCACCCAGGTCTGTATACCATTTGTGATTAATGCTTTCAAGCATCTGCATCTCTTGGGCACATGTTTTGGTTATATATTAGCTTCACTTTTAGTACAATTTCTACTTAAATATTGGACCTATGTTGGGACTAGTACAGACCTCATCCTTTAAAAGCCTACTTCTGATTTTACTGGAAGGAACAAGCAATTAATACAGTTCAATGAACACTCTAGTGTGATACCTTTTGCTACAGTTCTAGTCTGCCACGTTATCCTTTCCTGCTGGACGTGTCTAAATCCCATCCTTATATCATCATGAGAATGACTGTGAGACCTGCTGTTCTTTTAAAATCTAGAAAAAAATAAAACTTACTCGACAGCACAAAACTTGGGAATGCAACATAGCACTGTTTAATCAATATGGTCCTTAACCAGCAATTTATTAATTTAATCACTGTCTTTATTTAAAATGCTGTAAGTTTTCTAGTTTTGCCAGTTTATTTTTCTTCAGTGAGTAATAGAAGAAGAAGAAATTGCATTTATATTCCTTATGAAGATGAGCTTCACAAAGAATTATGTTATGTGACTAAATATTTTTAAACAATTTGAGCATCTGTGCATAATAGGGCCACCTGTATGTCAACATTATTCAATATATTTTACTATCTTTAGAAATTATAAGAAGTCTAATTTATTAAAGATAGGTCTGACACATTGTTTGCATTATCTTTAAATGCTCTGCTATCTATATACAATATGTTACTTAACTGTTACAGGCATTTTCATATATACTATAAATCATTCTTTTTAGAATGTAATAAGAAATTATAGCACCTTCAAAGTTGTAAGATATATCAATTCATTGAGAAGACCATGTTTCTATAAAGATAATCACCTAAACTTATTTCTTATCCTCTGTTGATTCTGACTCTTTTTTTCCTTTAAAGTACTGCCTCAGTTTTAACATTGCCAACAGTGTAAAATAATTTGTATAGTTGGATGTAATACTTAACATATTTGGTATTTTAGCATATTGCAAGTGTAGAAAACATTTTAGGAAATGAATATTGTTTTGTATAAACAAATAAAAATTATATGTATTATATAAATTTGTAAAGGCCAAGACCATCATATTTGGATCTGGATACTGCTATATGAATACGTTGCTACACTATATTTCCAACCTATAACAGGTTATAATTGTATAAATATTTTTCACTGCATAGGACCAGTGCCATGTCCAGGGCTGTTGCCAGGGTAAACTCCAGCCCCCATGATACTAAATTGGATTAAGTAGGTTAGAAAATGTTTTATGTTAATTTCCAAAAGGCTATTGTTCATGCTTCTTATTTTTTAACTATTGAAAATGTTCTGCTGTTATGTCTATTTTTTTGTCTGCTCTTCAAGACACCACCTTATCATATGAAAACTCAGATGTTGTAAAAGTTTTGAACCTGGGGTCTTTTGTGATTTTTTTTTTTTAAAGAAACTAAGGAAAAAGCACCATTGTGCCACAGTGCTTTCTAGGTGCAAATGTTATTGCAAATTCTCTAGTGCAGTCTAGTCTAAAAATATTTAAAATCTAATTAAAAGATAATGTAATTTCTGATTGTATAGAATTATGCCACCTCTACAAAGTTATTCAAGTGCCACTTTAAATCTTTGAAAAGCTTTTTAAAGTGGTAACAAAGAAGTGATCTGAGGCTAATGGTAAAACGTATGCTATTTAAATTCTTACTTTTCAGAATTGCTTATGAAAAAGAATAGAAAGATAAATACATTGCTCGTAGAATAGAAAGTCTTAATTGTCACTGGAGAAAAAAAAAATACAACGAAAATACAATTTGGTCCATGCATTCAAAGATCTATAATGGCGACCAGAGGGCAACAGTTGAAACAGGTGGTGACCAGGGTATGAAGGATCCTTAATGATGTTGGTGAGTCTTGTGAGATAGCAGGAGCAGGCAATATCTTCCAGGGAATGCAGACAACAGCCTGTGATTTTTTTTTTTTGGTGCTGTTTTTGACTTTCTGGAGAGCCCTCTTTTCTGTTTCCATGCATCCAGTGTACCATGCTGTGATACAGCATGCCAGGATGATCTCGACGATTAAACACTAAAAAGCCAACAATATCTTTTGCTCCAAGTTGTTTTTCCTGAGCACTCTGACTGACTCTGTGAGAGTGCAGTCTCTGTTGCACTTATCTGACCATTACTGTGATGTTCTCAGACAAGGAAACGTTCTCTGAGATGTGTGTTCCAAGGAATTTGAAGGTGTGCACCCTTTCCACATAGTCTCCGTTGATGTAGAGTGAAACCGGAATGAGTCCAGAATGAGTTCCTTGGGTTTTGTGGTATTCACTTTTATCTTATTCACTGGACACCATTCTGTCAGATTCTGGACCTCGACTCTGTAGGGTGACTCATCTCATTCTGATATGAGTTCTATTACAGTAGTGTCATCTGCAAACTTAATTGATAGTATTTGTGGGATGGGTAGGGTTGCAGTCATACAGTATGCGTACAGAAAGTAAAGTAATGGACTCGACGCACAGCCTCGTGGAAATCCTGTGCTAAGCAGAAGGGAAGATAGATGAGAGCTGAGTTTAACTCTTTGTGGGCGGTTTGCCAGAAAGTCCTTAATCCAAGTACAGGTGGAGGAGGGGAGGCCTAAATCTGTCAGCTTGCTTACCAATATGTCAGGGATTATTGTATTAAATGCTGAACTGTAGTCTATGAAGAATAGCCTTACATAGTCTCTGGTCTACATGGCTCACTGCAGCATGTAAAGTGGTAGCAATGGCATCTTCTGTGGACCTGTTTGATCTGTAAGTAAACTGATGATAATCAAAAGTGGATGGGAGGCAGAATTTAATGTGCTATAAAACCAATCTCTTGAAGCACTTCATTACTACTGGTGTGAGAGTAACCAGTCTATAATCATTTAAGCTCCTGGTACCTATATTTTTAGGGACAAGGATGATGAAGTGATGATTGATGATTTTAGGCAGGGTGACTAATGCCAAAGAGGGATTAAAAATAATTTTTAAGACCCTGGCAAGCTGGTCAGCACTTGCTTTGAGTATCTCTCCAGATACTCCATCCGGGCCAGTGGCCTTCCTTGGGTTCACCATCCTGAGCACTTGTTTCACCTCATATTCTTGCGAGTAAGTGTGTGGGTGCTGGTGTTGTCAGTGTGCTTATGTTGGACTTCCTCACCTTAAACCTGGCAACGAAATGGTTCCTCTGCCAGCGAGGTATTTGAGCCAAAAGACCTGTGGTTGCTGCCCTTGTAGTTTGTAATGTGTTGAATTTCTTGCCACCATCGCCGTAGGTTGTCCTTTCTGAGGTGGTCTTGTATTTTCCTCTTATAGGCATCTTTGGCTTCTTTGATACCTCTCCTCAGGTATTGTATAAACCCTGTCACCTGACCTGAAGGCAGTGTTGCATTTTAGGAACATCACAAATGAAATGAGACCAAAGGTTATGAAATAAATCTTCCAAATGCAGTAATTGACAAAAATATACCATGACTTCACAGTGCCAGTTACATATTTGACTAATGTCTTTATCCAACGTTACTGACAACTTTTTTTTTTTTGTTTGATATAATACAACTGGTTACATTTCTTTTGGTTTTCTAATTGGAATACAGGCAGGTTTAGTGACTTGTGCATGGTCACACAGTGTCAGTAGTGGGATTTGAACCCACAACTTCAGGACTTGAAGTCCAAAGCCTTAACCACTACACAACACTGCCTGCTAGTTGGTGGGAGGCACAGTACTCTGTAAACAGGAAAACATTTTCACTTTTTAAAGCACCGTGGACTTAGTTTTGGGTAATTGTGCACTGCAATTTAATTGGTGAAGTGGGAATGTTATGTACATATGTGTAGCTTATAAGAGTCTCAGATTCTAATAGGGTTCCAAATGTTTTATCTCAGTGATGAAAATAAAAATGTTAGGCAGCAATCGACCACAGAGATGAACATTTCACAATCTGTAAGCTGTAGACACATACAATCTGAATTCTTTTCTAAAAATAAAGTGTTACTTTAATAAAGACACCTTGAAACACAAAATACCAGGCTATTCTGTATCTTTATGAAAGAGAACATAAGACAAGTAGCTGCTGGTCTGTCCCTACCCATGTCTCTGAAGTACATATTAAGCACATTGAGAAATGTGTCTTTTAATCTAGCTCAGAGCAAAGCAGGAACAGTCAAATTAGTAAGAATTTGCAATTTTTGTAACACACATAGCAATATTTTTACTGTCCTGTTTTAGTTTCACAACTGAAGAAAGGCACTAGGTACACTTAAAATGGATTTCACTCTGCCAAGAGCTGCTTATTAGATGACTATGATTTATAGATTACAGAAGCAAGATGCAGTAGCAATTAAATCAAAATTATTTTCATTAATTTATCAGGAAGAGTATGGCAAAAAAGAGTGAGTTTGAAGGACAAACTTCAAAACATCTGGACAGAAAGGTAAGAAATGAAAATGTAATAAAGTGTAACTCCCAACAGAATGCCTTGCTAATTTTTTCCATATTTACCAAATAAAAGTAATTTTTCTTTGAATACTATACCTCAGCATAAACAAATGGGGCATCAAATGGGAAGCAAACTTGCCCATGTTTTATAGCTTGAACAGAAGCTGGTCCACATCGGTACAGCCCTAAGAAATAACAGAAAAAAAAACAGCAGTGTCTTTTACCCAATTTACATTATATGTACACTTTAGTTACAGCATCATTAAATTATACATTTTATATGTGTTGGAACACTCATCAATTTGAGCCAAAACTAACAACTGATTTGGTAAAAATGCATAATTGAAGGGGCAAAACAAATTGAGGGGTGGCACGGTGGTGCAGTGGTAGCGCTGCTGCACTTCCCGGGT
Organism: Erpetoichthys calabaricus; assembly: GCF_900747795.2. Taxonomy (NCBI): domain Eukaryota; kingdom Metazoa; phylum Chordata; class Cladistia; order Polypteriformes; family Polypteridae; genus Erpetoichthys; species Erpetoichthys calabaricus. Next base: position 140,009,128 of record NC_041399.2, read on the forward strand.
CCTCCCTGCGTGGAGTTTGCATTTTGTCTGCATGGGTTTCCTCCCACAGTCCAAAGACATGCAGGTTAGGTGGATTGGCCATTCTAAATTGACCCGTGTGTGTGTGTGTGTGTGCGTGTGTGTGTGTGTGTGTGTGTGTCCTGTGGTGGGTTGGCACCCTGCCCAGGATTGGTTCCTGCCTTGTGCCCTGTGTTGGCTTGGATTGGCTCCAGCAGACCCCCGTGACCCTTTGTTCGGATTCAGCGGGTTGGAAAATGGATGGATGGATGGATGGAAAATAGATGGATGGATGGATAACAATTAGGTTGAAAGATAGTTACCATTTCATTAGCAGAATTGCTCAAATTCATTTTTAGAATGGCATCCACTGATAAACTCAGGGACTTTCTAATAAATTGTTTGTTTCTCCATAAACAGCCTTACACTACCCATAGTAAATCTGATGAAAGGTTAATGACATCTGATAAAAGTTTTCTTATTTTCTTACTAACTAATGTGAATACCTGAAATTATCATGATGTTTTATTGACCGTGTATAGTCTCATGCCTTGTAAAGATATACTGTGAGCCTGGACTAACAAAAATGCCTCTTCTCTCAGGTGGCATTATTTAACATTGCAGCCCTGCACATAATAGTGTAATATTTCCCTACATTTAAATTCATGTCTCTGATTCCTATTTATATTTGTGTCTCTGATTCAGAGATTTTTGTGGTTGAAACATTAACATCTGCAGTAACTGACACTGCATGCACATGAACTGTTTGTGGGGAATAGCGGTTTGAAAGCTTTGTGAATAAGCTCAGTCATCTTATACATTTTGTTCCATTCTGACTTAAAATCCAAGCTATACAGCTTTCAGATTTGGTGGTGGGAAAAATGTGCTACTAAGAGTTCAAATTACAACCAAAATTGATCAAATCAGTATTAAAATGGGAGTGGTCCATTTAGATATTGTAGAGCAAAGTGTTCATTGCTTATACTGCTAGACTTTTTAGTGCCACACAGCGATTGTTAAGATAGCAGATTTATCAGGGATCCAGACTTCCGGCTGAACCAAACCCTCACTTGCACTCACATTACCTTTACCTAGTTGAACTGACATCTTTGCAGATGCCCCTTCAGACCAGAAGGCCAAAAATGAACACCAAGTACAAATAAAGTGACATCTGTGATGGAGAAAATAATGCACCTATGAGAAGGCACTTGTTCTACTTTTAAAACAAAGTCGCAGAAGCCATAAAAAACAGAGGGAATAATGCCATTGATAGATCCTGTTGATTTTTTACCATTTGGATGAACACGACAGTATAAGTGGACTTCTTGCATCTTATGCTGATGACTTTATTTGGATTAGCTCAAAAGACTTTGCAGAAACTGTAATTCCACTTTTAAAAACTAGGCATGGGCATGAGGAATATAATAACTTTTGTTATGTTGGAATAGAAATGAACTCTTCTGGTGGATATATACACTTACAGCAGGAACATTAGATTAAAAAAATCAAAAATCATTTGTCCTATTCCAACAGACTCTTAAAGGGCAAATGACTCTAAAACATGAAGAGCCACGTATAAACACAGAAACTGATTGCCTGAAATCAAAAATAGGTCCAATTTTATGAGTTGCTTAGTAGATTAGGCCAGATGTGATGTCTGATGTCTGCAGCTTTGCATCCAACAAAAAGTATGCTACAGTACAAAGCCTCCACAAGACAAACTAAGCAGCAAGGAAACTGAAATCAGAACATTGACTTGATGACTTTTTGAAACTGGCCCTGTTTAGGCCTTTTTTTGATGTGAGGGAGGTAAATTCTCACCAACCATCTGGCAATCTAAAAAGATAAAAAAGATTGTTCACAGCACTCATGCAGGAAAGACACTTTTCTTGACACAAGATATCAGCAATGTAATCTTTCCTGCAACTCTGTTCTCAGAATTATACAAAGGTGTTACAGAATTACAGACAAATACATTCTGCCCATCGCACGTGTCATTGACAACAATTCACTTGTCAATGCCATCATGTCTACCAAAGTAGTAAAAAGAATGAGACTGGACATCAGTAGTACAAAGGAACTCTTAACAATCAGAAGGACAGATCACATCCTTTGGTCAGATATGAAAAAAGCAGTTGTCTGCCTGCCTAACCAAAAATGGTGCATCTACCTTAATGTTACTGAAAGCTTTACGTGATCGTATATGGCAAATGTATGAGTGACTTTGCACTTTTTCTTTGGGCCAAAAACATTGCATAAGATTGTGTGCTTTAAACAAAGTTTGTCATACAGCCAGTTCTGTTTTGATTTCAGAGCTAACACACATAGTGTAACTGAAATAGAAATGTCACCTACAATGAAAATTTCTGACAAAAGATACTCAGTTTGCATTATACTTATAATAGATAGTCCTCCAAACATTCCTGAATACTTTTTGAGTAGCTGAGCCCCTCAGCATGCCCTTAACACATACAGTACTAAAAAAGCTGAGACATTGTATTTAAAAAGTCTACCTCAAACCAGTCTTCTTTTTTTTGTTAAACCTGGATCCCAGAGTTTGCATCTAATCCAATTTAAACTATAGTTTCTGACATTATAATTTGGTTTGGGCCAATTCAAAACACTTAAACAATTTTCTTTATGCTAAAAATAATATTCTCTGTAATGGTCACATTGGATCATAACTTTGACTTTAATGCGACTTTTGACATCATTAGCTGGAAATGTCTTTATGTTGATTTAAGTTGAATTAACTGGATCCTGCTGTTCCCAGGTGTGTTCTTACCTCACTTGCCACATGTAGTCATTTCATTTTGACAGAAAATGGCAGTTCTTCTCTCCTGCCGTGCATAATATCACATTTTTCTCAGGGTCACCTTATTCAACAATAAACTTTTATGTTCCTAGTGTATGTTAATAATAACCAAATCTCAATAATATGATAATTAGTTATTGGTACCTTTTTGTAGTTATGATATGAATACTAGCAAATAAAAGTGCATTTAACAAAATTCATTGGCATTGGAGTGTTGATTTTTTCTATTTATGATGAAGCTATTGGTATAGTGGTAGCAGTTTACGTATCAGCAGTTATAGCCCCATAGATGTTTTCAGTGATAGTTTTAATCTGTTAAAACCCTTAAATGTCACTTTTTTATTCCCTTGGTTTACACCCATCTGTTTCAATTACTTAAGCAGACACTCTAGCCTTTTTTGTTAATGTGTAACTGCATTCTTCTTAATAGACTTGCTACCTGTGTCTGCTCAGAAATTCACACAGGGTGATGCCCTCTGATCTTAGTGATTCATTCTTTCTGGAATGGCAGCAAGACTCAAACTTTAACTTGAATTTTCTCTTCACTGTCAACTGGTGTCTCAATATACTGTATTATATATTTTAAATTTTACCCCTTTTCTCAGGTTGGGCTGGAGAGGGAGGGTTGGGTTCGGTTGTATCGTATGTTTACTTATTGTTTTATCCTGTTATTTTCATCACCAAAAAAAAAGCCCCTTCAGCCTATAGCATACTACTTCAAACTAGCTTTGCCTCACCTTACTCCACTGCGAGTTATTCTGAGTTTTGACACCATTTGTCTCTTCTCAGAGTAATGCACTTACACAATAAATAATAGCACTGTGAAATGTAACATTTCCTGGTTATAGCACAATCGTGCACATAGCTCACAGAAATAAAACTAAGAAAACTTTTTACCATCACTTGTTTCTTGTGGAGTTGCATCCACAACTTGCCACCCTCCAAATCCTGTAGGAAGATCTGGTCTAGTCATCCAACACTCATTCCAACAATGGTAATTCCTATTAATAAAAAATGTAAATAAGTCAGAGTAATTTGATGCAAGAAATTGACAGAAGGGTTTTCCAAGGAAGAGGCAACAAATAGCAAATTTAATAATGCATTATCCATAAGGGGTGAATCAATACAGACTAGCTAGGCATGAGGCATTGCTATGCATTGCTTACTAATTATCTTGATAAACCCCTAGTGGATAATTGATCGGATTCAACTTGCTGGCAAAATATTTAAAGAGCCAGAGAGAAATTTAATGACATTTTTCCAAATGATTATGCATCTTCAATGCTTCTGCTAAAATACAGTATACACAGGGTTTTTTTCAGCACCAGAGACAGCTAAAATTGCTTATATGTGCTTCAGGTTTGTTACAAAATGCATTTCAGTAAGGTGGTGCTAAATGTAACTATTGGTGACCAGTACAAAATGAATACTGTTTAATATATGCTATTTTTCTAAAACCATCCCACGTTCTTGTTTTACAGTTTAGAGCTATGTATTTATACCTGAAACATCAATGGGATTACTCAAACAAACACAATAAATAAGAAGTGTACATTGAAGCAGAAGCTTTTTAGTTAAAGTCCTGCATCCCACCCACTAGATGAGTAGTTCTCAACCGGGGGATGCACCACAATAGGAGGCCTCAGTAAACTTCCAGGGAGGCTGCAGGGTGACTGAAAACAATGATAAAATAGCAGCAAAATACTCAAATCACTAAAAATCAAGCTATAGCAGCAGGGTCAGTTCTTTCAAATCTAGATCGCTTCATCAACATCCAAAATATTGTATCAACTCGGCTATACTATCACACCTTAATGAACAGTTTTTTCTTGATTAACCTAAACATTCGTTGACTTGCATGTCTTCCTTTCCTTTACCCACAAATAAGTCACTCCAACATGTTATATAAAGCTCATAACTGACGACTGTCAGTTTTAATGCTAGTTTCATATATAGATTTTATCCATACAATTTAAGAAGGATGACACTTCCACCTAGTATTAAAATACACCTCATGCCCATTCACAATTATCTGCTCTGTACAGTAGTTAGAATGGGTACAGAACCCAAGAAGAAATAGTGAAAAGATGATGACATGCCATACTGCCATAAAGAAATTTTGTGTTTCAGAATGGTGCCAAAAGAGGAGATGCAGCTCAGCATGCTCGACTTTTGCCACTCCTCTCACTTTTAAAAGCTTTCATGGCTGGCTGTCTTGCCACAGCCCTACATGATTCTTTTATCTTTCCCACTGACTATTGATGTACATTGAGAGATGTTGTGTTTTCATTTCCACTTGTGTTAAATGTGCTATTGCTGATGGAACTGAAATGAGAGGATAATTAAATAGTTACTGTGATTAAGTGATGGAAAAAAATGTTTGCAGCAACTAATTCTGCATTCTAAAAATGACTTTTGATTTTTTCTAAAAAAATCATTATCATTTTATGCATAAATTAACAAATATTCCTTAAGCTAAATGAGTAGTGAAAATATCTGCAGTGTCAAATTCTGTATATTGATAATTGCTGGTTATTATTTATCCCTAAAAATAACAACTTGTTTTGTGATATGATTAAGAAATTCAAGCACTAGTAAAAAAGTAAAAACTGTTTTATTTATTAAAAATGCACAGCTTGTTTTTGAAATGGCTTAATTTTGTATTAATATTTAAAAACACAGAAAGTGTAATAATATTAGCTTAAATTTTTTAATCTCAGTACCCAATCGAGGAAACTGGTATCATACTAGGACACAAGATGAGCCTTATTACCATATTGACAGTATAGCCACACATACTGTAGATAAGTAACAATGACCATATAATAAAGATTTTGTTTCCATTCAAGTATATTTCTCGCATGGATATAACTAAAAGAGAAAAGTGGAAATCAAATATATTGATGATAAAACAATAATTATCATTTCAAAACATGGAATTACTTTCTGATGTATATTACTTCTGGTGTAAATGCTCAGTATAAGCTGTAGTAAAGCTAAGAGAAATTAATTGTTCATAATTGGTGAGAGGATGTGATCATTTTTGAAAGGACAGTGTGAATATCTATTTTACTTAGTCACTTGACTCATGGCGTTCAATAAGGAATAAACTTAAACTAAAATAATTAATGTAGTTTATTTACTTTGTCTTTAAAACTTTTTTTAAAATTGTATTTTAAATTCTCAACCACAAGCAAAATGTGTTCAGTAATTGTTCAGCATATACAATAAACTAAGTAAAAAAGAGTCTCATAGATAAATTATTTCTAAAAAAATATATGTGCTGTCCATATTTTACACAGATGAAAGGATCAGTCTTGATGAAGAATTTGCCAAACAGTCTAGTCTAAAATGTTCATTTGCTACTGAATGACTACATGTTGAAAGCAGAGGTCTTTGCTCTACACCCTGTGTTACCCTTTTGATACTTTCTAGCATTCTTACAGTTTGAAATGGTCCAACAAACACATCCTTCACACTACCAGTAGATTCAAATTTATATTATTATTTTAAAACAATGTTGCAAAGAATTCTTCTTTGTCAAGGTACATTCATTTTAATACAACACTTGTTTTCACCTCTGTTTCAGATATGGATTCAATCCATGCCATAAAGGTGAACAGACATGATGAAGCACTGACCAGTTGTCTATGACCACTCTAACTGCATTCAACATACAATACTGCCACAGAACTTTAAATACCCTTTCATCTTTCACAACACCTGAAAATCACATATTTGTAACACACCCATTATTTATATTTAAACATTTCAAAGTAGAGCTGCAGTCCCTTCACCTCTTCAGCTTGTCTGTGACATTTCCTCCTCTCTCCCCCATTATTATATGCGTCTTTACCATCCATCATCTCTGTGATTGTTTATAGGTTGTGAAATGGTGGATCATGTTGTGAGAAATATTTATTATGATGCTCTCTGTAATATATCAATGGCATTCTGCATGTTATATATCACTTGCCTCAGAGATCACATTTGGATGAACTTGGCTAATTTTACCACACAGTCACGTGGTGACCCATCACAAACATGTTGATTGTGACCCTAAGAAATACCATTTATGAAAACTTGTAGTGCCATCTTGTTTTTTTAGTGGGCACCATCATAATGAGCTTCAGTTGCAATGATTCAGGTACTAGCTGCTAGAGGACATGTCCCCAAAACTACATCATGTGACGTCATCAGAGCAATGCTGTTTAAGCCAGTGTCATACAGTATATCCATCTTTATCCCCGTTGCTGGAAAACCATTTTAAACATATGTTAAGCACTCCAATTAATTTGATCTGTAGGTAATAGCAAGAGATATGAATCAAATCATTACAAAAAATATGCGGAACTGAATTCCAGAAGGACAAAACCATAAATCATGACAAGTACTTCCTTAATTTCAAATTTTTTTTAACACTCCCGCACTCTTTCAGGAGTACTTCTGCCTCTTGACTTATGACTCATGCTATGGCAAATCATAATTATAATTTATTTTACTTCAATATGACACTTGCATACTTGAATATCATCTTTGAATAACAGAACACATACTGCTAATATGCTTTGGACTGTGTCTTTTGCTCCCTTGAATGGGTCAGAGGCAAATATTGAAGTTTCCACTAAAATATTGTGCTGGTCCATGGGATTCAATCAGTTGTTTCTATTTTAGGATTGTAAGCACATCTTTCTGTCAATGATTTTTTTCATTAATACCTTTAATGTGCACAGGTGGGGCAGGAACAAGCTTTTAGCAAGAGTGAAAAATTGCTGTTTCCACTACTAGGTATCTTATGACAATATTTAAAAAATATGTATGAACTACTTCAGACAGAGATAACAGTAAGCAAGAACAATAATGATACATGAGAAAGAATGTGACTCTCCTAAGTTAAAATGTCGTTTGGTTGTCTTTAAGCTAAACAGAAAGTATGCCAGCATTTCTGGGCAAGGGTTTATTTTACATTCTTTGCCACATTCAAAATAGAACTAGCAAACTAGCACATATCTAATTTTAGAAATGTAGATTTTTGCATGAGGAATTAAGCAGCCTGTTAAAAGGCCATTGTCAGAACATTTCAATGACCAGGAACAGCAAAGGAAGATTCATTTATTAATAGATACTTGCAAATATATATATTTATATTCTGTCACTGGAAGCTACTGTACCCTCGGCCAAATCAAAAAAGGTTTAGTAAAAAGGAGACTGATTAGTCTGATTGGTGTAAAAATGCATCAATTGTAAACAGAAAAACTATTTTTAATGGATGAATAAATGTAGGCAGCAGAAAAGTTCAATCAGCATTTAATAAGTCATTATGTTCTGTCTAATAATAATAATAATAATAATAATAATATTTAAGTTTTGCACTCATGTACTGCAAGCATTTCCTTATGAAATGCAACACTATCATACAAAATTTAATTTCTGCTTATTTTTTTACATTATATTTTATGTTATGTTTTTATACTATACATGCTTGCTTTTTGTTTTCATTATTATGCTGTGTCAGTCTGTGAGAAAGTATTTTGTGGGTGCTACCCAGAAAAATGCTTAGAAAGTTGTGCTTCTCTTTATATTTTAAAGTCATACAAAAGTGTTACTACACCTTGGCACTTTGCAGCACCATGGCCATTGACCAGCTCAACCCTGAGACTTTTGTATTGCAGGTGTCAGTAAACAATCACCCTCCATACTTCTGCACACTCCTACAGCAGGTAGAGAATATAATGGCTTTTGCATGGAGAACACCTCAGTTAACAGCTGCAATCATCACTGACAAGTTTATAAAGGTTTTCTATAAGCAGAGCCTGATTGTATACAATAAATGATTCTTTAATACAAGCTAAGTATGAAATTATGAATTGTGTTGTGATTAGTTTTTTTGTGTTATTATATTGCAATTATTTTGGCTTTGCAATGTTACTTTAAGCAAAGTATATTACCCAATATTCCATTTGTGGAGCTAATGCTCTTAGTTGTGCACAATTGGTTATTGTTATATTTTTACCAATGACCAAACAAAGCCTTTAAAAGTTATGAAACACACTGTGCATAACTTTAAAAGCAAGAATACAGGCTCAGTTCATCACACTGTAAGGGTTAACAGTGTTTTCAAGTCACTGCTACACTGTAAAGAGCACTCCTATTTACATTTAATTCATGTTGTACTTCTGAGTAAATCTGAATTTGTGTAAATTTGAGAAGAACATTCTATTTCATACTGTGTTCAACTACTGTATTATGAATATTCGATTTCTTTTTTGTATATCTGCTAACTATTAAAAGGTACATAAGTTTTTTGTCTTTTCAAAAACATGTACTTAAATAAGTGCTGGATATTTGACTGTGACCTTGGCTAATATCAAATTAAAAACGGGTTACAATTCCCTTTTTGGATTCAAGTCACATGGCAATCACCACACTTTGAGAAAAGCAGGAAGAGATGCTGCTGCTTGAAAAAATAGGTACTTTTGATTTGTTTTGATAAGAAAAGAAACAAAAAGAAAAGAAGAACCCAAAGAACATGAACAACTTACATGTTTGGCACCCTTCTACTTTCACTCGTACTTGCCACATACTTATATGTGGATTAGTCCTATCATGTTAGCTCTTTAAGAGGTTTTCCTTTCATTTTGTACAGTATTTGCTTGGATCTTTGTGTTTTTACTAGGATGTCAGTAAAAAACACCCACATTGCATGCATTCTCTTTCATTTTCTTTTTACCTATGCAGTCTGCCAACCCTTAACTAAAGCCACTGTGACTTATGTCCCTGTGAAGTTTGCCAACTCTGTTTCCAGATGGCTCAGTGTTTTCATTGTTTTATTCCATGAACCTGGAAAATCTCACCTTACATCATATTCCTTCAAGCAGAGTTCTTTTATCAAAGTGACAGATCATTTTCAGTTACATTGTTTGCCTCATTGGTTTTAAAGCATCACATCAGTTTAACTAAGAGTATTTTTGGCTCTGACCTTGGTAGGACACTCCTTAGTGTTCTGATTTCCCCATTGATTCTGAAATCCTCTTCTTAGTTAGAAGTATGCCTGTCCTGCATAATATTTTTTTCCTTTTATCCTTTGTTATGTTTTGACTTATGTCTGACACTTAGCTACTTTTGTGCAACTATAAATGATATCTCTAACATCCAGTGGATGTCATGGATTTTCATCCCACATCCTCAAAGACATAGACTGTATGCTAGACTAACAGATGATTTAAGTAGTTCCTAGCAACCATCCAGTGTTTTCTGTAACCTTGGACATCACAGCAGCATTCAGCATACCACATGATGGGGATGTGATATCACTTGGAAATTGTTTCAGCAGCCATTTTAGAACACTGTATAAACAGACCTGGTTGCATGTGCAGTCCTCCAAGTTATCTGATTTTATGGAAAGAAATTACATTGGTATGAAAAAGGTATGCTTCTTTTGTTTGTTTGTTTGTTTACAATAAGTAGATTATAACAACTTCTCTTGGTTCTTTCTCTGCTTTACTGAGTGACAGATTTGATTCTTTTCCTTGACTATTGTTATCTTGCCAATTGTGGCCCTCCAGAGGTTTATTTTTCAACTACTGAACCAGTCTTATGAGTTTTTTGTTTTTTCTCTCATCCTTGTCAGCAGGTTAACAATTCACATTCTGTAATCAAGAACTCCAACTACATGCTAAATCTTCCAGAAATACTATGGACTGTTTTAGTTTCTTTTGTAGCTTTGAATTAGATTTAATAACATCAAACTGTTTCTACTTAATGTGTTGCCATGTACACATCCATCCATCCATCCATTTTCCAACCCGCTGAATCCAAAAACAGGGTCACGGGGGTCTGCTGGAGCCAATCCCAGCCAACACAGGGCACAAGGCAGGGACCAATCCCGGGCAGGGTGCCAACCCACCACAGGACACACACAAACACACCCACACACCAAGCAAACACTAGGGCCAATTTAGAATTGCCAATCCACCTAACCAGCATGTCTTTGGACTGTGGGAGGAAACCGGAGCACCCGGAGGAAACCCACGCAGACACGGGGAGAACATGCAAACTCCACGCAGGGAGGACCCGGGAAGCGAACCCAGGTCCCCAGGTCTCCCAACTGCAAGACAGCAGCGCTACCCACTGCGCCACCGTGCCGCCCCATGTAAACATGCCTAAGTCAAATGCAGATATATACTGTATATATTTATCTATACTAATTAATAAAAGGCAAAGCCCTCACTGACTCACTGACTGACTGACTGACTGACTCATCACTAATTCTCCAACTTCCCGTGTAGGTGGAAGGCTGAAATTTGGCAGGCTCATTCCTTACAGCTTACTTACAAAAGTTAAGCAGGTTTCATTTCGAAATTCTACGTGTAATGGTCATAACTGGAACCTGTTTTTTGTCCATATACTCTAATGGAGGAGGCGGAGTCACGTATCGCGTCATCACACCTCCTACGTAATCACTTGAACTAAAAACAAGGAAGAGATTTACAGCACGAGTCAAACGCGGGAACGAAGGTAAATGACGTTAATTTTTGAGTGTCTTTTAATACTGTGTAAGCATACATATTAAAACATGTGCAATTAAACGTGTGCATTTACGGGGTGATTTCTCAGGCTTAAAAGCTCACCTTTTATTAAAAAGGTAAATGCTAACTGTTTTCATTCTGAAGGGCACAAACCACGTTGGATTTTGTAATGATAGTTGATTAGTAAGGTCTATTAAGGGATACGTACAGAATGATTAGTAATGCCTGAGAATGCCGATGAAAGTAGGAGAATGGGCGTGAACTAAAGAACGATTAGTAACTTGTACAGTAAATATCTCTAAAGTCTGTCTATTAAAAAGTTATTATATCTTTCAATCGTGTGTATTGATTAAACTACGAACCTAACAAGATCACTACATGGTGTCAGAAGCGGCGGATTGCAAGAGGAATGTGAAGAAGAGGTTCAGCTTTTGAACGAGTCGCGTGTCTGTTAGTAACCCGAAAACGTGATCAGAAAGCGCTAAGCCGTTCTAGCAAAATAGAAAAACAAATATGTTAGGATTACAGCCCCCACCAAATCTCCAGTTAAAGGGAAATGTAGCTGAAAATTGGAAAAGATTTAAACAGAGATTTGAGTTGTATCTTGCTGCGATTGAAGCAGATAGGAAAAGTGAAAAAATTAAAGCGTCTATGCTTCTACATGTAATTGGTGAAGAGGCGCTAGAGGTGTATAACAATTTTCAGTTTGAAGAAGATGGAGACAATATGAAATTGAACAAAATAGTTGAAAAATTCGAAATGTATTGCAACCCAAAGCGCAATGTGACGTTTGAGCGGCACAAGTTTTTTTACGTTTCCAGAAAAGTGGAGAAACAATAGAGCAGCATGTGACGGAATTGCGTAATAGGAGCTGTTCTAAGAAGAAACCGTCAAGACATCAAAGGACCAATAACCTCTAATCAGAACACTAACACCAGCGAAACAAATATTAATGAGAAAACAAGTATAAATCAGGAAAGAACATCTCAACTGCAAACACAATTAACCAGAATATCAAAATGTCAAGTAAAACCACCAGAACGACTCATTGAGACATGTTGAGGATTAAAGGAACATTTTCAATTAAGAAATGCTGAATTCCTTTAACAGTTGTGCTTTTTATACATAGTTTGAATGCTGGATGTATGCCTGAAATGTTCTGGATAGTTCAGTTGTTTGAAGTGATCAAGAATTAAACGTGTGCATTTACGGAGTGATTTCTCAGGCTTAAAAGCTCGCTTTTTACTAAAAAGGTAAATGCTAACTGTTTTCATTCTGAAGGGCACAAACCACATTAGATTTCAGCCGTTAAACGCGCAAAAATGTCGGTACACCAGATAAATAAGCGCAACATATTATCAGTTGTATTGTATGCTTACAATACATATAGAAATGTGTTAATCGTTAACTAATAGTATCGGATGGTGTTTTTCGACTCGCACCTTGATTTAAACGATTGCATGTCTTGGTGGGTTTGCATAGCTTATTGTCAATATCTTTACACCTCTTTTTAAGACTTATTGACTGAAACGGGCTTTCATGAAAAAACTTAGGGCTTTGCTACAAGATACACCCTCCACAAGTTAAGGAAGTAAAAATAAAAGGTATATATTTCTGTTTTATTTAAACCTTTTAAGTTCGTATGCATAGCCCCATTTGGTTGTTTAAGTTTTTTTTTTTCTTCAGTAATATTTAATCTCCTTAAAGAAAAACAACATATGCATTTTACTTTTTTTGTATCTCTTTAGTAATATTTTAGTGTAAAAGGATAACGAGTATTTAAACCTTTTATGTTACTTTATAAAGTTATTTTACACAATGTTGAAAAATTAATAAGAAAGCTACATATTTTGGCAGCTGCTGCTTTAATTTTCAATGAAATGAAAAAAGCTCTCCAAGAGAAAACCTCAATGAAAAAGAAACAGTTTGCACTATCTAAACATGAGAAACCCTCATTTATAAAGGTTTGCTGCAGATGACTTAACTGAAAATAAATGAATAGTTCCTATGTGTATAATACATATTTATCTATTTGACTTATGCCTTTATTCCAGCAACTTGCAACATCTGAGGTACAATTTGTTACATTACTTTTGTTTTTTGCAGCACAGGCAGGTGAAGTGACTTCCTCAGGGTCACACGGTGTCAGTACCACGATTTGAACTGACAAGCTCCGGGTTTGCTTAAATATTACTGAAGAAAGAAAAAAAACGAAAACGGGCAAATGGGGCTATGCATACAAATGTCAATCCATCCATTATCCAACCCGCTATATCCTAAATACATGAGCCAATCCCTGCCAACACAGGGCACAAGGCAGGAAACAAACCCCGGGCAAGGTGCCAGCCCACCGCAGGGCGCACACACCCACACACCAGAGACAATTTAGAATCGCCAATGCACCTAACCTGCATGTCTTTGGACTGTGGGAGGAAACCAAAGATATGTGTATATGTAGATATGTATATATGTATATGTATATATATGTTTACATAACCTCTTTAACATACTACTTCTCCGCTGCGAAGCGCGGGTATTTTGCTAGTTTTTTATATACATGTAAACTGGTTGTTCTCTTGCCATCTAAATGTATAAAACTTAAACTTTTAATTAGAAAACAGTATGAACCTGTTTGTGATAAGAGTGAAAGTTTGTTTTGCACTTTAGTGTTTAAATTTTGTTTAACAATGCCCAGGTGGTTTTTCTATTTTGTACACTTACATCTATTGGAAATTGTTGTAATATTAGTTAATGATAATATCCAAATAACTATGGTATATCTTTGTTTTTATTTAATTTTGTGGAAAGCACCTTGAGTTGCATGTAATTGTATGATGAGTTGCTATATAAAGTTATTATGATTATAAAGAGATATTACTGTTTAAAAGTCCATCCATCCATCCATCCATCCATTTTCCAATCCGCTATATCCTAATACAGGGTCACGGGGGTCTGCTGGAACCAATCCTAGCCCACACTGGGCGCAAGGCAGGAACCAATCCTGGGCAGGGCGCCAACCCACCGCAGGACACACACACTAGGGAAAAATTTAGAATCACCAATCCACCTAACCTGCATGTCTTTGGGAGGAAACCAGAGCACACAGAGGAAACCCACACAGACACGGGGAGATCATGCAAACTCCACACAGGGAGAACCTGGGAAGCGAACCCAGGTCTCCTTACTTCGAGGCAGCAGCGCTACCACTGTGCCACCCTGTTTAAAAGTCCTGTTTGATTAATTAGTTTTTAATAATGCAAATTTGTGTCTGATATCGTTACACAGTCTCATTGAAATACAATCACTTATAAAATTAAATTGAACAGTCAAACAAAAAAAAAAACACATATGAATCAAATTGAGTCACTTTTAACTGCAGCCTGCAGCAGGCTAAAGCAACATATAAAATCAAAGGCAGCCAGTATTGGCTTCTGAACTCATTTTTACCATTGCGACTTTTCAATAGCATTGGTCCAGGATTGCTCCCCCAGGACTATATCTATGGTGATATGTAAGAATCAGAAAAATAAACAGCAATACCCTGGACTGTCTTGTGGTTTCAAAATGCGCATCTGCCATTTCAGATCCTTGCAATGTGGTGAACTGCATTATCCAAAATTTGAAACTTATTTCTTACAATTTTTAAAGGTACTGTATAAACAAGACACTGAATATGTATGTAATTCTTAAAGTTAATACATTTATTATTATTTTGTTAAATTAAAAAAAACATTTACATTAAGATGGCTCCACCTGAAGCAATTTCCTCATACCCTCACTCCATGTGCTAGCCCTGGATTAACACCTTCATCAGACATAAAGCTCAACTAAAATTCTTGTTCAGAAAAAATGAAATACAGTATGGTATACACATATATTGTATCTAATATATAATAAAACAGTAAGGTATGTGTGTCCAGTACCTCTAAGCAATCTGATTGGTCAGGTTGGCTTTGCTGTGATTACTAAGTTTGACAAAACAAAAGAGAAAGTTTGAGTGTGAGACACACGACAAGGAATAAAGGCATATGAGGCATGCTGACAGACTTGCTTCAAAGACAGCAAGTATAAAACCAGACAGGAGATGAGAAAGGTGCCTTGAAAAAAATGACAGTTTGAGAAGTAGGCTTTATGAGAATGGACTCACGAGAGGGAGCGTTGGTTAAGAGATGTTCACACATGCAAATACAGAGGAAAGACACTAAGGTATACATAGGGCAAGAGATATCAAATATCTTTTTAATTATTCTATTATCTGTCTTTGACAAGTACCATAGCTAGTATATAATAGTATACATAGTATTCACATTCTGTATTATAAAATTATAAGATAAAATTATACCAAACCCCCTATTCTGGCATTTGCAGTTCTGTTGCAGTTTTAGAAGTTCTACATTTTAAATCTAATTTTAGGTTGGGACATTATCTGTATGAAATTATTTATTCTCCCTCATTTATATGAATCTTCTCTATCACTTTTATTAATACATTAGATTTGAACAGGAACTAAATGCAGTCCTCCCCATTCCCACATTAATTAATGGAAAAGGAATTGCACAACAAAATCAAACACCATGATAGGTCCATATACAGCATACACATAATTTGTATAATTGCATACACATAAAAGTGGTATTGCATTTTTAGAAAGTGATTTAATTGGTGCTGGGTTGTCTGCCATAAGCAAAAACGTCTACAACTTTGGGAGTAACTCCTTTGAAATGTGTTCAGCAAACAGGTCATTCTGGATAGTATTTGACTCATAAAAAATATCAGACAACCAGAGCACTTAACTTCACAAAGGTTTTGTAGAATTCATTTTTAAATAGGGTATATTTTACTTTTTTTGAAATTGTTAAAGTACTAGGGTGTTGTACCAAGTTAGCTATTGTGAATGTAGTGAGAAGTCAAGCAAAATGATGACACCTTTTATTGGCTAACTAAAAAGATTACAATATGCAAGCCGGGGCCTGAGTTGCCTCGAAAGCTTGCATATTGTAATCTTTTTAGTTAGCCAATAAAAGGTGTAATTTTGCTTGACTTCTCACTACATTGAAATTGTTAAATAAAAGCAATGAATGACGCATTAAAAATTAGCAGGGTTAAATTCCTTTCTAGGAACAAATGGTTCAAGGAAAGGCTGCCATTCATCTTAATAATCAATGAAAACAAAATAAATAAAACCACAGCTTTCCATTTTCCTTCAAACATTTGATCTGCAGAAAATGGCAGCCGTTTCTCATACTGTTCTAGGTATGTTCGTATATAATGCCCGAAACACCTATTGCAAAAGCCCCTATCTGGCCATCTGTCTATCTGTCCGCATGAAACGACTGCCCTCCTGTGAAAGAATTTTCTTGAGATGTGGCACACTTATCTTTTCAAGAAATTTGCTGAGAAATTATGCCGTACAAAGTTTTAAAATTTTTAAATTTCCCATTGAAAGAACTTAAAAAGACTTTCATTGAGAGTTTTAGGTTACAGATTATGGACTTTAGCCTATGATTTTTGGTTCACCCTTGAAATAAATGTTTGTTCAATCATTTGACCCTCACTTGTCCCAGATTACAATTTATGCTTAAATCTCTACCATCACAGAAACATTTTACTTTGTAATCTATCTCAAAGAAATAAAAAAAGATAAAAAGATAAAAAAAAGTTAAAACATTACTTCAAAAAAACACAGTAGCTATACATTTATTATATATAAATGAGCTTGACATTTTATTGTTTTAACAGAAAATATCTGAAAAGTTTTTATATTTTTAATTGACAAAAATTTACATTTATATACTTCACTACAAAACAACCGTTTCACCCAAAAGCAACAGTCCATTTTTTATCAAAACTGGCAAATGCAAATTGGGGTCATTATATAGAAAGCTTATAATGCAAAAAGTGAAATCTAAGCAAGTGAAAAGTTTTTATACTAAGCCATTAAATCTTGTTTTCCGTATTGTAAGACTTATTTATCAAGAAATATGTATTAAAGATGTTTTAGCTTATTTTAAGAAATCTTTTCAAGTAAATGTTGCTTACCGCAATGACACATTTTTTGCTACATAAAATAGCTGTTTTACTTTTGTTTAGGTAAATTGTGGTGAATGGGATAAACAAGGATAATACAAATGACAACATAACAGAAGAAAAAAGAAAGCCTGTTGCCCCCGGGGTTGATTTGCTTCCATTCTGTGGCCACCTGCCACAAAACCACAAAGTACCTACTTTTCAAACTCCCTCATCCCCCCTCTGTTGTTGGTTGTTCGCTTTCATCTAAAGACTACTGAACACCCCGTTGTGGCTCCTTGCAAAGAGCAACTTGGCCCTAGTTTTTGCAGTAAGGAACTTGTCTTCAGACCTAACAAGCTCAACGGTAAAAATTTCATAAATCTCAAACTTAGAACGGCACAATGATCCCACTTTTCCAAACAATAGGCTATGTGCTGTATCAGTAAAAACCTTTGTGGTGTTGTTCTGTATTCTGGTCTTGGGTAAATTGGTTTGGAAGCAGCCACAATACCTGTAGGGTCTACTATTCCTTGAGCGCGCTACTTTTTGCACAAAAGCATGCAGAGTTAGCGTATCATGGGCAATAGGGATGCAACTCTCTTTTTAACCCTTCTTTAATCTTCAGGCAAAATGTATGTAAAATATCTGTAGATAAGTGTTACGAGGTAGGGAGAAGGTTTAACTTAATTTATAATAAGGACAATTTCTCTAGTTGCGTGCAGATGTTAAGGCATTCCTAACAACTTGAAAAATTTTCCAAGTGCACCTGCGATTAAACTCATCTCACAAGACTGTACAGAAGATGTAGAAGAACAAACTTAGTAATAAATTACATTACAATACAACAGAGATGTCTACAATTTCCATATGTCTATGTGTGTTGATTTTTAGTACTACATACAATATATTTTAGGCATTGTGGTATGGTCTACCGATTTCTTTCTAAATTTTTTCCAAAGTATTCCACTCAAATTCGTAGTCAGTGTTATCCATAATGTTGCCTAATCCCAATGTTTTCAGCGTATTTTTCCCATCTACTGGTGTGATTTAGAATTAATATTACATTTATCATAGCCAGGTGCAGTTATGTAATCATTTATACATAGGTTTTACTTAACTAAATTTACAACTTTTGTCATTTGCTGTGAAATGTTTGTTTTTATTATTTTGTTATTTATTTATTGCTTATACCAATTGCTGTTAACTTACCAAATTGAGTCTTTGGTTAAATATGTGTTGATTTTGCCTTCATCATCCAGAATAACATCAACTTTTAAATTTCCATTGTTGTCATGAGCAGAGAAGAAGTTTGTTACAACCCTAGCAGGTATTCCAAGACAACGAAGAACTGAAAAAAAGAAAAAAAGACATTCAGAAGTAGCCTTGTAACAAATACATATCACTGTAATACAGTATGTTAGGATTATTATTAACACATTTATATTACTAGTTAATGTCAAATAGTTAGGTGTGGAGTATTCTATATTCATATAGTTCTTATATATAAATAATAGCTTTTTATCTTTTTAACCTGATGGGGAAAGTAACAAGAACAGTTTATGGAATTTAGGTAAATTGAATATATGCAAGTGCATTTACTAGTGGTCATATTTTAACATTGTGATTTCTTCATTTCTTCTACAGATTGTACTGTATATCTTGGTTGAGGTCTTCATGATTTTTGCACTGAACCCATTGGGAAAAAACATATTACTGGAATAAATATACAAAATCTGCTTTGTATTTCTTAGTTAAAATATGTTCATTTAAAATATATGAATTACATGATTCTCACTTTTGATTGGTTGATGCCATCCAGTCATAACTGTGGCCTCTTGTGAAGATCACAGTCTCAGAGAATCTTATCCCAGATTTTGTTCACACAATCAAACACACTGAATGCTGACTCTGGCTTTTCTTGTCATCTTTCTAACAGTTTTTTTTTTGTTAAACTAGGTTATATATAACAAAGGGAAAAGAGAACAAACATCCCAGTAACTGCTAGTTATTCATTGAATGTTTAATCAGTTGTGGATTTGAAAGTTAATTCAAATAGTACAAATGGTCTACATTTGTAAACACTGACTCTTCCAACAGGCACACCATCTAGTGGTTCCCCTGATAAGAAAGGCACCAAATTCTGTTTAAGCAATAAGAGAGTCATCTTTTACCAAAAATAACACTAAAACAACAAGAGTAATGTTGCTTGCTTCTTTCACAAATGAATACCTTCTGGTTTTACCTAACATAATGGTATAGCTAAATCCACTTGGAGGAATCATTATATAGTAGCTGTAAATCTTTGAGTAAACAGTTTGGTTTACACAATAAATCAGAAATTATGTTTGCTTTGCTTTTACATTTTACTTTATAAAATCATGACAGTTACTATTTTACAGGTATGATTCTTACATGTGTTGAAGACTGCTGCAAAGACCCAGCACTGTCCATAGCATACTGGGTTCCTGGAACTAGCATAGTTTACTAGGATTTCCACACTCCCGGTCCATGCTGTTGGAGCCACCCCATATGTGTAGTCACCACTCCAGTTACCTACAAGAATGCCATCATCATCCTTGGCATTAACCTAAATTAAATCAAGAGAAATATATTTTCTAATTAGTATTCCACACATTTCATTAGCAAAGAGGAGATGTCACCAGAAGGTACTGGGTGGAGTTTTCAAACCTAAAGAGACCACAGGAAAGGTTTACAAATAAGGCAATCTTATATTAAGAAGCAGGAGTACTTCATAATTGGAACAATATAGAAATCCAATCCGAAGAGGATCATTTAGAAATTATAAAGCACATTCAAGAATTTGAAAATGTAAAGTTGATCATTTACTTAACTGGATGTATGACCACACTTCTGAGAAGCAGCTGGCCATTCTACCATGCTTTTTGTTACAAAAAAAAGAGATAAAAAATTAAGGTAAACACAAAAAATAAATAAATCTTGTAAGTGAAAGAAAAGAATTAAACTGACAAATATTGATATAGTTAGTAAACTGTCAATTTAAAAAAAAAATCATTTTACTAAATTCATATGTCAAAACCATTTAGCTTTTAAGCTACTGAATTCCAAGAAAATGATAATTAGTGGTCAAATCGATACTAACAACATCTCAACAAGACTGCAAAAAGCATTTAATTAAGTGTCTTTGATTCAGAAATATATATTAAATTGCATATTCCATCATATAAATCACTAGAACTTTGTAAGAAAGTATCATCTGTTTATAAATACATTTTCATGGACAGAGTGAAAGGTGGGAACGTATCCTTATGTGGGACAAAACTTAATCTCAGAACTGTTTCACAAACACAAATATACTAACTTTAATCAAGGAAGTAACGCATCTTTAACTTCAGTTTTTCAAAGCTGGCCATCTTAATTTAGTAATATCACAGGGTGAGCAGAGCTCACTACATTTATTATACCAAATAGATGTTCCCTAGATGCTGGAGATTGATACACCTTTGTCATTGACATTTAACATGCTGCTCACTACTTTAAGCGTCCCTCCTCAGTCACTAACCTTGTGGGGGAAAAAAGTGGCCATCTGCCCTTACCAGTTGTCCAATATTTACTTTATTACTTCAGTCTTTAAAGATAAAATAAAATGTATAGAAAGTTGAACGCAAAGCTATTTTTATTAACATAGAATAATAGCTGCAGAAAATATAAATGGAAAAAAAAGATAAAAAATATAAATAGCAAAGTATAAATTAAAATTTTTAATAAAAATACACCATTGTTTCAAAATCAAGCTGCTTAACCAATATTAACTGCAAGGATATGAAAGTTGAAGAGTAGCCCTAAAGTAAGGATCTGTGTGAGAGGAAGGGGCTTGTCCTCTTGGTGGCTTGCTTTGGTTCATAAAGTTTTGATTTGTAAAACTACAGAGGATTCAATAACCATTCATCATAGCTCCTATGAGCAAATCTTACAGCAAGATTGGTTTTTAATCAAAATGTCTATAGTTACAAAATGGTGGTTTTGTCTCTCCAGGACAGTTCTATATTTCAAGTTCTGAGAAGTACTGTTTATAGCTTTTTGGGGGCCCTATTTTGTAAAACTACAATGGGGGGAGTTCAAAAACTTAAGATGATCTGTGGTGATGCAGAAATCTGTTATACTTTAAGAAGAAAATGGTCTGGATTTGTAAATCTAATAGACAATTGTTTATTTGAAGTGGTAAAAGTGAAAAGACCTAATGAGAAATATAATGAAAACAAACATGCATTAAGTTCTTCAGTTACAAAAATCTGTCAAGAAGTCTTATAAATTACTTATAAAGCTGATAAGTAATCTTGAAATAATTAATATTAAACTTAATATTAAAATTATTTCTTTGGCTTCCATTCCAGTTAATTATCTCCCCATATCTCTGCCATCTGATATCATTATCAGCATTAGCCTATACTGTATATATACTGTATATACACACTGTATATACTGTGTGTGTATATATAAAAATGTAAATAAAAAGCTGTTTTGCATGCTCAAACACTCACCAAATTTAGATTAATTTAGTAGCCTATCCCCATTATATCATTGAAAAATCATATTTCTCTAATATTCATAGTTTATTTTAATTGATTTTTAATTATCATTTTAATAATCAATATACACAAATGGCAAGTCAAACAAAATTTCATGTGATCATGCTTACTTTTATATGCTTTTTTAAAATCAGTGTGAATTTTGAATGCTATCACCTTGTGTTTTTATGGTTGGCACAAAAGGTAATGCATTCACCAAGGATCGTTTTTGTACCAATTACTTGTATGGGACATATTTTCTAGCCTACTTGCATCTTCAATCTCATTAATAAGTCCAGTGTTGTTTGACATTGGTTTGATCATATCTTCAGTGTTTAAATTACCACAGTTGCTGCCTGTGCTGTTCCTTTTGCTTTTTTCCCCCACAAGCTTAATGTTTTGTATATGAAGAAATCAAGACATAAAATGCACAAATAAATAAATAATGGGCTAGTTCCCCAATTTCTCATACAGTATATATGTGAATAATTTAATAAAATCATCTGACCTAGTTTCCTCTTTTTTTCGGACACAAAAACTTGTTGGCAAGATAGTAAGGCACGCATAATTTATTATTGTAGGGTGCAAATTTTTTTTTCCTATGAAATGTATTGAAAGTAAAAAGTCTCAAACAAATAAAATAGTTAAGATACAGATAGCCTACATGAAAATTCTCCTTAAGAACAGTAACAAAGTTGTTTTACTTTGTTATTTCCCACCTCTGATCCTTTGCAATATTGTTAACAAATGCTTTACCTTTATTCTGTGCACATTTTTTTTCAAGTTTCTTCTTTTTATTTTTTCATCACCAGAGGGATATGCCCTTTTTGATGCCATCTTAGGTATCAATATAGCTTTGGCTACTATTGTTTTCCTTCTGACGTGATGTGTGGCTATCAGTGAGTCATCCTAGCATACCTGTTGATAGATGTCTCTCATTGCGTGACACGATAGCCTAGTGATAATCATTGCTTTTGAACTGATTACCCCAGCGTTTCTCAGCCTTTAAGTATTTGTGACCTGAGTTGTCATAACAGTTTTAATCGCTCCCCCCTAACATTTTTTTGAAAAGAGCCTACTAATGCCAATTTGTTCTTTTTTAATTAATGATATACCACAGATGTATAATTTATTATACCTACCTAACTTTTATCGACATTTATCTAACTCTATATTTATTTTTCTATTATCAGAATGTAGTTTAAGTTCATTTGTATTGGTTTCAATAGATGTACTGTATTTTTCATATTTTCGATTCTTGTTTCTTTTGTTCACATCTTTGCGCCCCCCTTTTTGTTACTTTGCACCCCCCTAGGGGGGCCCGCCCCACAGTTTGAGAACCACGGGATTACCCCACAAACACCAGCCAAAGCTTCCCTATCATTGTAGCTTAGTTATGTTTATATTCTACATTTAATTTTCAAGCTTATAAGTGCTTCATTACTGTAAACATGATGGGGCTCAACTGGCGAAAACCAGACAGATAATGTTAATACTCACCAAATATATTAAGACTGCAGTGTGACGATGTGGGTTCTACTCCATGCTCCCATCTTCCTTCTGGGAGCCCTTAAACCCTACACCGTCAGTAATGTCACTGATGAGCTAGGCAGTGAGGCACAACAATGAAGCAAGGGGATGGTGCAAAAAGTGCAAAGTGCTTTTATTAAAATCAACAAACAAAAACCAAACAGTAACCAAAGTGCAGTGTCTCAAATCTTCAAATAAATAATCCAATAAAAACAAGTGAACAGTTGAGGTTAAAAACACAATAGAAAAAAAATCCTTTAAAACCGAGGTTAAAACAATTCCTGGAAGCAGTCCTTTAAAAACAGATCCTGGTGCCTTTCTACTGGTGACTCCCCTGCTTCTCTCGTCCAGGCTATGCACCAGGGGAGCCATCCTACCCACAGCTGACCTTCTTTCTGCCTTCTACTGCTGGTCTGTTTGCCTTTCCAATCCTTCTGGCACTGATAGGCTTCACCAGACTGTGAGTTGGGCTCCCCACCAACCAGGGCACTCACGCTGGGGTTTTCACTTCCCAAGTCCTGACTCCCGCTGCCTTCTCTGCCTTATGCAGCGAACCATCCTCCTTCCAGTCACTCCCGCTCCTCACTAACGCTCAGCAGTAGCAACCACTACCGACTGCTCCTGGATGCTGGCCAAACACCCCACGAGGGCTCACTGTCCAGCTTCCTTTCTCTCTCTACAGATAGCACATTCACTCGCTCACGCACCAGCTTTCTACTCCCTGCTTCCTGCCTTCTTCTCCTTCTGTAATCTCTATTTGTCATTTTCTGTTTCCCCTATTCATCCACCTCGCGCTTCTATTTATTATGGGGACGTGGATCAGGTGTGGCAATTAGCAGCTCCCGGCATCAATTACGGATGCGGACGACTCCTCACCTTTGCACTTAAGCGAGGACTGCCCGCATCACGAATTCACCCGGGAACCTGCTCCGGCCACACTACCACACCTCCTCTCTAAGCCACGAGTGCGGCGACTATTTATTTAAAAAGTGGCCTTTTTGACTTGAGCTGTGGACCCACTACACCACATGCAGCTGGGGGGGCCTATACATTTGCATAGTCCACATATAGCAAGAAACGGTTCTGGTTCTGAGTTGCCTTTTGCGTATTTACACATCCAGCAGACAAAGAAAATGCAGCCAATACACTGCATATTGGCAAATTAATATAAAAACTAAACAGGAGCGGTGTTTTTGCTTAACAGAAAAAATAAGGCTAACTGAATACAAAATTAGTCACCTCCAATGTAAGGGGTAATGCATACTTCAGACACTAACTCAGGGCATCCCAGAATGAATACTGTTCTACAAATAGCTGTGTTGTGTGCTATGGAGTTTATAGAGTGACAAGTAGTACAGTGTGCTTAGTTCTGATTGTGAAAAATGGGTATAACAACAGATTGTGCTAAAGGACATAGTGTACAGGAAGCTGACGACTTTGTAAATTTGTTAAAGCATACTGTTCAATGGTTCTTCCAGAAGTTACATTTGTAGCAGTCAACTGGTAACTGTCACCTAAACTGTGGGACATTGTCCAGTGTCACTCATTGTGACAGCAAACTACATTGCCACCAGACAAGAATTACTGCAGACAGTCAATACACACCCACAACAAGCCATTTTTGAATGAACACTCAGAAGAGAACTGCATTCCATGGATATCTGGAGCAGAATACTTCAGCTGAGGCCCTTGCTAACAGCTATTTGTAGAGCTGCACTGGATTGTTGATGCCTGGAAATGTGCAAGCTGATCTGATGAGTACATAATAAACTGCATGAAACCCTTCATGAGGACTCTGTGCCAGGTGCTGTTCAGGCTGGAGGTGGCTGTTTGATGTTTTGAGAGTTTTTCAGTTACAAGTAAATGGGTCTTTTAGTTGAGCATTGTGTTTCTATAAAACAATGTGCTATATTTTGTGCTCCACAGAATGGCTACCCCAGTCTTCTAAGATGACAATTGTTGCATGCACAGTGCCAGAACTATATGTGATATGTGTGCACAAAGAACATTCTGAAGCATGTGGACTGGCCTGCAAAATCTTCAGATTTAACTCCAAGTTAACTCAAGGGTTAACTAAATGTATTTAAAGCTGAAAGCAAAGAGGTCTCTCCTTCGTCACAGAGAAGCTGCCAACATAATTTTCCAATGAAGTCTGATTAATAAACACTCCTCCAGGAAGTGGGGCTAAACTGATGAGAACGCTCATACACCCCTCCTATGAAACAGGGCTAAAATAAATAGGATAATCCACAAAACACCCCTGTTAACCAAATGGTTTTCAGAATAATGGGAGAATTGACATGTGTCAGAAATTACTGGTGTCATTAGTTGATTGGAGGAAGTGATAAAGTTCTGCATATTAATAGTCAGATGATGTGATGTATTAGATAGATAAGGTGATATAATTAGAAAAAAGTATAAAAGAAGATGAATTGTTTAATTGATTGCTCACTCCAAGGACTGAGACATCTGTGCATAACACTGTGGAAACAAAGAAATGTTCTGCATTCTCATCTGGGTTCCATGACTATCTTCTTTGATGACAGAGAAAAGCTTTTTCCACAAAATTGGTTAGCTAAATCACAGCAGTAAAGTGACTGAAATTCTATGCAATAAGAATGATAGGAAGTAAATAAAGTAAGGAAAAAAATTGATAAATTAATTTAATGTATAAAGATATTTTATTCTTTTTTACAAGAGTCTTTTTGATTTTCAGAGGATTGTTACACACCTTAAACAAATTATAGTGAAATTATTGTTTGATTTGTTTTTGTTGTTTTAAAGTTACATTGTTACTTTCATTGCTCTTCATCTGAATTATTTTTTGAGATGATATGGTCAAAAAAATAAATAAAAGCAGAGGACTTCATTAGTGCTTCCTTTGAAGGCAGAGGAGTTTTTTCCACAACCGGAGCAACAAGTCAAACACTGCCAGAACAATCCAACCAGTTTGGCTGAACTGTAAGATTTGGTGCTGGAAGAGTGAATAAAAATTAATGTTGACTATATCTGCAAACTGGTGGCATTCATGTCAGCCAGAATTGCAGCTGTCCTCAGTTTTACAGAGGAGTTACACATTATTAGATAAGATTTAGCCAAGAATGGCACATTTTTGACTGGTGAGCAATACATTTTTTATTCTAAGATTAGTTGAAATCTAAGTAATCAATGTCTGTCAAGATGCTCATGTAACCTGTATGTGTGTGTGCTAGACCATCAATTATGCTGTCTGTTTTTTTTTTCAGAATTTACTGTCTTAATTTTCTTTATTTATTTATCTGGTTTGTACAATGCTATATACTGTATATTCTGCCATTCTTTATTATATTCTGTAAGTGCTTTGAGCATGGGAAAGGCGCTATATAAATAAAATGTATTATTATTATTATTATTAATGTAGACGTCAGCGTTAATGTTTGCAGTACACCATGCAATGCATATGTCTAAGTTATGCGGAGTTTGGTATGAGCTTCATAAAAGTACTGTTAGTGTTTGTGATGCACCATTTATTGGAATGACCAATGAAATACATTTTATTACTAAAAATGTTTGTGCCATCTTTTGGAATGACAGAGACATAGCAACTGGACAAACACACAGACAGACACACAGATACCTATATGCTTTTATTAAGGTGGATGCAAAGGTACATGAGAAATGTATAAATGAATCTGAAACCCAGGAGAATTTGTATGTCAGAGATTTGTGCATTTTGTGCAAATTACACAACATTTACATAAACAAAAATAGGCAAACTACATTGTTTCAGCATTAGGATCACCTAACAGTGATTACAGCACACAGATGATTAACACTGAGACTGTCATCCATTGTTTCAGTACTATAAATGAAAAGGCTATGCCAAGTGACATCTGTTTCCCTTTGTTCTCACTAATGGTCCATTAGTTCTGCATGCTGATACCGCATCACTACTACCTTTCTGCCAAAAACCACAGATAACCTGAAACAGTTTGAAATACACATACACGTCTTCTTGTCGGCATATATGTTCTTTAAAAATTATACCTTTTGAACTGAGAGAAAAAAAAAAACTTTACAAATTTGCACTGCTCAGCCATAAACAGTTTCAGTATTTTTTAGTATTTATTGCAGAAAGGCAAAACAGCACATTTCAAACCGCTGAGCATATAAAACAAAGTAACAAATGAAGTGGAAGCAATTTTTGTTTTGTAGAAATAGTTAAAAAATTTTACAACCATACACATTTCTGTGGATATATAATAATTTATAATAGCAGCTTATTACAAAACATTTAGCATAGATTCTTGCCACATTTTGTAAGCATCTTCCACACAAAATGGTTGTCATGATCTAGCTTTTGTGTTTTTGTTTTTAATTGTTTTAAACACATTCCTTGACCTCTAAAAATAATTTAGATATTGTTTTGTTTTGGGGGGGGAGAGAGTTCCAGAAATCAAGAAATATAGTTTGTTATATTTGTTTTTGGATCTGAAGTGGTTTCACCATATTAAAATTGAATTATTTTCACCCTCGACAGCATTTTGTTTTTGTTATGGATGCCACCATTTTTGTGCTGTTAGTTGACTCTGTTACTTGGCATTTGGAAAGCAAGGTCAAAAGGAAGTGTGTGATGCGTAACATCATGAGGTTGTAGGTATAAAGGTTTGTATCAGGCATTTCCAATTTTGTTCAAGTTTGTGGGTAGAACCTAAAAAGCTTAGCGCTATTTTCTTTGAATCTTAGTTGTGAATTCAGGTTACAGACTCTTTCCTGTCCTTTTGACCATGATCTTCAACTTACATTTTGGTTTAGTTTACATGTAAATTCTTTGTTTTAACTCACTCATTTTTTGAGCATTTTTTGTTTAACTTTTGCCTCCTATTCTGAGCTCTATTATTCAATTTTTGCTTTCTCTGTTTTGACCTTAGCTAGTTTATTTTACCATCATCATTTAATTATTTCTATTTCACTCTGCATACTGCACAGTGTGCTTAGTGACACTTTATGCAGTTTTCTTTTGCTTTATGGAGTGTGCAACATCCCACCTGGCACTGCACTGAAGTGAGGTGAACCTGAAGGGATGTTACTACAAACAATATGGGGTAAGTAGAACACTGTAAAAAAATATCATTTCTAGGTGGAGAATTCCTTTCAGCTTCAAGTGTCTCCAGTGCTGTCAACATATTCTGCTATGAGTGTTAAATTACTAAAATTCTACTTTGCTGGCTGAATTAATGGAATAGTGGAGGATTTCCAGTAACACTTTAGATTAGGTACTACCTATAATGCATCTGATTAATCAAGTACTGTTGTGTAGTAGGACTTTAACAAAGGCTTCTTTTGGTCTTAATAAGAAAAAGCATCAGTAAAGGTTTTGTTTATCTTTATGTAGTGTGGCAGTTGTGATAAGCTGGAAAAATTGCTCATGCTTATGAGAACTTCATTTGGACTTATTAGGCATTAACTAAGGATTCATAAGCTTTATATTGAATTAAGAAATATTAAGAGACATAGAGTATGTTCCACTTAAGGCCAGACCTTCATAATATGTGTGTTTACAAAAACAGATTTTAAAGTTAGTTCACTGACCCTGAACCAATCCTCTACCCCCATCCCGAGATTTCTAAACTTTTGTTTTTGTATGCCAGGTCTCCTTGTGTTCTAAATAAACAAAGTTACATGTCCTTCATTTTTTAAACTAATATGCTAGCCCTATGAAACCTGTCATTGAAACACATTGTACCTGGCAAGCAACATTAAAAAATAAAACAAAAATGTAATGATAGTACTTTAGCACCTTGTTCATGAATGTGCGTTTGTATAGTCAAGATCCAATGTAAATCGCTATGAATAAATTATTGTTATTCGTTTAATAATTCAGTAAATAAAAGCATGTTTACCATAGATAAAGGCCCTTTTCTTATTGTAGCACAAACAGAAAACAAATATGAAAATACTGCAGCATTGGAAATAATAACACAAAACAGCATTCAGAGTTTTAAAAGGACCTAAATATGTTTAAACTTTTGAGCTATAGTATTAATTGCATGGTATACATAATGTCAGCAATTGTATTAAAAAATGTAGTTCCTGACAGCACAATTTCAGTGACCCATACAAGCAGAAGCACATGAACTATAGCCACCCTGGCACTGGCTTCCCTGCTGGAAAAGCTCAGCCACAGATCTGCAGCATGGCACACTGCCCTATAAACCATGGCCAACAATGCTAATGACTTGGATGGGCAGACAGAATGAAATATTGTTTGTTTGCATGAGGCAGACATTTCAAAGATCTTCTTTAACTGCAGAGATGAAAAATAATCGAGGATGCTAGCAGTATTTGATACACAAGGGTGTCATTTGGGGACCATAATGGAGAGCAGGGCTTGACCTTTGCCCATAAATTACAGTGATTCAATTTCAGTGATTACAGTGAATTGCTATAATGTATAGATAATGCAATCATGAGATTGTTTAGTGTAACGTAAATACTGAGAACATACTGTATTTGTACTCACTCTGTTTACAGAGCAATGCTTACATAGTTAATTTCTTCTTTCGTTTGCTTCCAGATAAGTGAATTTTTGCTTTTATTTTACTGCTACGGTTATCTTGAGGCATGGTTATACCTCAAGTAATTGGAGAAATACACATTTTTCATCAACAGTGGCTGGCGGACAGTTGTGGTCCAGGAAAGCAATACACAGGGACACTTGTATGGAACTGAGGAGGTGACTTCTGGGACTGGAGCAAACAAAAGCTCCTTCCAGATACTGTATAAACAGGGAGGGTAATGGGTTATCTCCTAGGGCAGATGAAGATTTTGGAACCATGTTGTCCCTGCTCTCCAAAAACAAG
Organism: Erpetoichthys calabaricus; assembly: GCF_900747795.2. NCBI lineage: Eukaryota > Metazoa > Chordata > Cladistia > Polypteriformes > Polypteridae > Erpetoichthys > Erpetoichthys calabaricus. Next base: position 140,039,396 of record NC_041399.2, read on the forward strand.
AAGTTTAAAGTATCCATAACATTCAGGGATACAGGGATTTCTGAGCACACTAGGATTAACTCTAATCTAGTGTTGCTGTTGCAGTAATATAGCCAACCCTAAACTAGGAAGTAATTTTGGGCCAAACCTAGAAGTGGCCCATAGGCTGATTCAGCTCTACGGTTTAATTTGTTGTAGAGTGGAGGAAGAGCAATGACATGCCTCATGAAATGAAGGAAAGAAGTAACCAGAATTTGATAAAAGAGCAGGAAGGTGAGAGAGAGAGAGAGAGAGAGAAGAGGAATGGTGCATTCATGGGCAACTAGGCAAGTCATTACATGATTTAAAACCTGTCATTTTTGTTATTTTGACCTCATTTTGGTGACGTTTGGTTGCTCCAATAATTTTGATGCTCTTGGCATATTATTGCTTAATAAATATTTTTGTCTTCAAATCTTTGATCTCTTTGGATATATTCTGGGTTTGTGGATACTACAGTAGTGCCACCTAGGTGTTACGGTAGGATATTTTTTAATGTATCATACTGTATTTATAACTAAGTGAAGCATTCTAAGTTTACAAAACTAGAAGGGCACTATAATAAAGTGAATTCAGTTATTCTAAACTTTAAACTATCCACAATATTTATAACAAGAAAACAAGCAAAAATGTATTTTAACACATATATACCAAAACATTTTAAATCGCCATACTACTTAGAATTACTTAATATTACATTTAAAAATATATAAAAAATGTTCATTTTTATTTTGACCATTTTTATGGCCAAACTATAATCTCTGTATATACAGTAGTCCATTTTAATAAATTAAAGGGTGTAACAACAACATCGTCCTTTGTAAAACATACGTCCTGACCTCCCCAAATTTTAGGTTAAAGTATTGCAATCATTTGGCCTTACATTTTATTAGAACTGCCCTTTCTAGTCTTCTTTAAACAGCAAAGATTAAAACAGCAGGATTAGCATGTCAACCAGCTTGTGCCAGTGAATAAAACAAGAGATTTAATAGGATCCCTGCCTGTAAACAAATGGACAGACCTTAGAAAAAAGCTTAGCTTTAAAGGAGGATGATATGTAACCTCAATCTGCTCTGTCCAGGGGCAATGTGCAAGCTCCATAACTCTCTTGAAATGAAACTAAGCATTAAATGGCCTCTCAGCAATAGCTGAAGACAAGATATTATTAGTTTACGATGGATCTCGGACAGAGCTGTTAGTGAAGACAATAATGACTGCTCTTAGTTAAAATCTTACATATATTTCTGTAAATGGGAAAATGTATAATTATACTGCATTTTTCTGTCACATTATATATATTGTTTGATCTAATTACATCTATTTGCTACATATAAAATTCATATAAAATCTTTATATATAATTGCACACTATACTGAATTTAGGTATGGTGACTGAAGTACCCACCAAAAGCCTTCTTGGTTGGTAATTCTGTGTCATTACACACCATAAGCTTTAATGAGTCTAATTGAAGAACTCTATTAATAAAGTACTTAAATTTCCAGAGCTAAAATGGCAGCTGAAAAAAAAAACTAAAGGATTTATTTGGTGGTTAAACTAGAGCCAGAACAGCTTAAATGCTGCTTCCGTACTTTTGGTCCAGTGAGGAATCTAATGAGCGCCTCCACACAATTTGATCCATCTGGAGATTCACTCTGATCATTTTTATTCTGAAAGCATTAGAAAGGTGAATCAATAAGCTTTCTTTGTTGACAGTTTCCTTCCTCTTATTTAAGGGATCATTAATGTAAGTAGAGTTTTGGATTATGTTTTCACCTGGTAAAACATATCGATCACCTTGTGCTGCATGCTTATTGGTGAATTTGCATTGATAACACTGGTAAGTAACTCTACAGTAAGTAGGAGTTAAGGAGAGTTATATTTTTTCACTTTTTTTTAAAAAAGTGTTTAAATCTGTTTTGTTTTTGTTTGATATTTATTTCCATATTGTATCACTGAAAATTATATATCACCATAAGTCCCTCTTGTCTTCCCCTGTGGCCAAAGTCACAGAAGACAGGATCAAGCAAAAAGGAAAAACTGCAATATGCTTGTGAATTAGCTCTGTCCACCCTTCTGATATCTCTCTTTCTGTATTGTACTTGGCGATCTGTCATCTGCTTCGAGCCCATTAAACACCTTGAAGTTGGTGGTGGGGGCACCATGGCAAGAACCCTGTCATGATAGTTTTATATCCTTTTTATCTGGAGATATTCTCTTAAAGATTTTTTTTCTTCACTTTGGCCTCTGTTACACAAGTGCCGCCATATGTGACAGTACTAAGTTTACTATTTAAGTTTAATTACATCCATCCATTTTCCAACCTGCTGAATCCGAATACTCATGCATTAGGTAAATGGGTGGCTAATAGAACCAAATGTTACTTTTTTGTGAAAGAAAGGCAAATTTACTAATATGTTATACACATGAAGCTGAGATGAACTGATAGTTGTATCAGTGACTGTTGCTGTCTGGCCTTGCTACAGTGGTTATGCACAAAGGTGCATAGGTAATGCAGTTATATATCTGACCTGTAATGACTTTACTGATTTACTAATTACTGATGTTAGTACTTTGCTACTTACTGCTTGGATATTAGTCTAACAGAAATATTATGGGAAATAGGACTTAGGCAGATGCTGATGACTTATTATTAAGAAATTTTGAATTTTATAGAAAATTATAAACAAAACACAAGAATGCCTTTTTATAATGTTGCAATGATCAATTTGAATAATTTCCAACTTCAACCTTTATTGAAGCAACAGGTGATACACAAAAGGTAGTCTTGTAACCCTGGGTTGACCGGGCCTCCTTTTATGCATCTCATCACTAGGACCCCTGCTGCCTGGTCTGCCTCCATAGCTGCCTGATTAAAAATCCAACACCTCCCCTCTTAAACTGACTTTACTGTCACAGTAATGCTGAATTAGAATTAAAAAAGTTAAATCTTCAATAAAACCAAAAAGGGAGAAAAAAATATAATAATTTATCCACTTCCTGTGGTATGTTGAGTGTGCTGCCTTTGCTAACCTCCTGTCCATGTTCAGAAATAGTCTTTCAAATAAGCTGGTGTTTTCCTCACTCGAACAGGATATCTTTGAAGTGCTAGAACTACACTGTATATATCTGTCCTATCTGAGTTCTCCCACTGTTAGCTGCTAGACTTTTCTAAAGGTTCTGGCGTTGGAAAAATATTAATGACTGGGCCATCTTCTTCATGTATGGTTCTCTGACCTTCATCCACCAAAGTGACCAAGAAATCATCTTGCTTAGCCGCCCACTGTGCACTGGGTTGGTCATAGCAGGGGCAGATATGGTCTTGGTGTCGTTTAGCCATATGCCCATTTGCTGCCTCCAGTCTCCAGGAAATAGGACCAATCTGCTCTATTACTGTCCCATATACCCAATGTTACCCTGATGTTTGCAAATTCCAAATTTAAGTAGGCTGTCTCACTGAGATTGAGTCTTCTCTTTTTCATGACTGTCATGGTGGCTCTTCGTTTTCACTTGCTTCTGTGCACTCTTTCACTCTGCCTTAGTAATAAAGTCCAAATGTGTCTGTAGTTACTGCCTCATTAACAACTCACCAGAGGATAAGCCTGTGGTCATCTGAGGTGTTGTCTTGTAGCATATGCGACCAATGTCTAGTTTCAAGTGTCCCATTTGTCAACATCCTCAGGCATCCTTTAACTGTCCATTCTAGGCCATTTGATAAGGGGCTCATGTTACATGTTTAATGCCATTCTTTTAAAAAAATTGTTTATCATAGTATCGGCAAAACTGCTTCCATTGTCTTTGACTACAGATCTTGATAAGTCATGTGTGGCACAAATGCTATGTAACTTTTCCATTGTAGCCACTGATGTGATTTTTTGCATTGGTTGAGCCTCTATCCATTTTGAATGTGCATCTACACAAATCAACAGCATCTTACTCATCACTGGGCCACAAAAATCCATATGACGACGAGCCCATGGTTGTCAGGCCACTCCCATTCACGGAGTGCTAGATCAATTTCTTTATCCATATTTGGCCACCAGAGGTAATTGCATCCAAGCCAGCACTTCATATGATTGATACCTGGGTGTGCTTTATGTACTTCTTTTATTAATGGTTTCCTACCCTCTGGTGGTATTATGATCCATCTCCCCCATAGTATACAGCCATCCACCACACTCAACTCTGCTTTCCAGTGAAAATGCAGTTGTCAAGATGGCTCCACTGGTTTACTTGGCCATTACATTATAAGAAGCTAGAATCAATACCCAGCACTGAATGTGTGCTGCTGCCAACTGTGGGACCTCCCTGTTCACCAAACAGTCCTAGCAAGGGCTTTTGATCTGTCATGATTACGAATAGTTTGCCAAAAGGTACTAATGAAATTTATTCAGGCCAAAGTTTATGGCTAATGCTTCCTTTTCAAGTTGTAAATACTAATGGGTGTTTCTATTCCATCCTCCCACCTGTGAGAGAGGACTGGCCCCATATCGTAGGGTAAGATACAGGTCTTTCCCCTCCTCAAAATTAACTTATAACTCTTCAAATTGTAATTCTTTCTTGGCTTTCTGAAAAGCCTTCTCCTCCACAGTAGTCTAATGTCACTAACTTTCTTTGTGTAGCAGTGTTTCAAGGTGATTGCCATATTTGGTGAGAATCTATGATAATAATTAAGCAACCCTAAAAATGCTTTAAGCTGTATCTGGCTAATAGGGTGGGGTGCTTCCTTAATGGCTGCTACTTTATCAGGCACTGGGTGTATGTCATGATGATCTACTTTATATCCTAGGTAGACCATTTCAGGTGCCATGAAATAAAATTTGTCTCTATGCACCCTTAGTCCTACCAAAGTTAACTTTGCAAGCACTTTATCAAGGTGTTTAAAATGACATTTATCATTCATTCCAGTAGTCAGAATATCATCACCCTATGGAATATTTTCTATAGTACGCTGAGAAATATCTTAGGACTGGATGACACTCCATATGGGATTCAAGTATACTGGCACAGTCCTTTGTGTGTATTGATTGTGGTTTAACTTGTGGGACTCTAGCACTAATTATTGATGGGCCTGGGAGACAATTTCATAAACTTCTGACCACCCTCTAACTGTGACAATAAATCCTCTGTTTTGGGAACTGGGTAATTATTCACTCTGAAACCTCAGATCACGGAGAACTTATAATCTCCACAGATGCAAATTGTTTTATTGGCCTATACTACAGGTACTATTGCCACAGCCCACTCTGAAAAAAATAATAGGTTCTGTGATACTTTTTTCCACATTGTCTTTCAGACATAATGGCAATGGACGAGCTTTGAAGAATCTAGGCTGAACCTCTCCATCCACATATATCTTTGCCTCTGTCCCCACCAGAGTTCTTAGTCCTTCCTTGAATACACTTCTTGTCTTTCTAATACTGACTCCAAAGTCTCAGGGTCCAAGTCCAATATACAAGTTCTGTATATTTCACCCTAGTTAAGTTTAATCACTCTCAACCAGTCTCAGCCCATGAGGTTGGCTCACAATCAACAGAGGAAATTCCTTCTGCTGTTCTTTGAATTTAAATTGAGACCACAGTCTGCCTAACACCAAAACAATTCCTCCAGTAAATTTTCGTAATGACATTAAACGTAACTCCACTACATTTCTTTCTGCCGCTTCTATAGCCAGTGCAATCTCCACAGCCTTTGTCAATGGAAGTTCCATTTCTATGAGTAACCGACGTTGCAGACAATCATCATTTACAGGTATGCAGTATACTAGTCTGTCTCTTTTCATGTTCTCTAGGTTTCCACCAAAATCACAAAACGCAGGCAACTGTCGAAGATCAGCCACGAAATCCAGCACAGACTGGCCTGGTTTTCAAATTTGCAAATTAAGTTTGTATCTTCAAACAATCATGCTGGGCTTGGGGGCAAAATGATCCGTAAGTAACTTGGACGATTTCAGTAAAAGTGAGTTTGGACGGTTTGAGGGCCAACATAAGTCTCTTAAAAGTGCATACACTTTACCATCACAGACACTTAGAAATATTGCTGTTTTTTTGCTATTGGACATATCTTTGACGTCAAAGTAAAATTCCAGTCATTCTATATATTGTGGCTAGACATCTGTCTCTGGATCAAACTCAGAAATTTTCCCATATGACGCTATTCGACACGGTAGTACTATCTCTGGAGATTCCAAAACCTCATCACCAGTGTAACATTCCAATGAATAACATTCCAGAGTAATTTCCAAGTTATGAATTTATTTCAAACTTTATTGAAACAACAGGTTCTACACATAAGGTACTCCTGGAACTCTGAGTTGATCGGTCCTCCTCTATTTTCACCTCACCACTAGGACCTCTACTGCCTGATTTAATAATTCAGCACTTTTAACATTTTAATAAACATATTTTGCTCTAAGTAGCACCCCAATGCAGTGTTAGGTATTGCTATTTGTGTGCTGTTTGCTTTGCTACCGTTGTCTTTGTGACATTTCTATAATAACTCTTATTTGTTTCTGACGTCCTCAAGAAGTTTGTGTTAGATTGTTACAATAATTGGTGGCTCTAAATGGGAGTCTTGAGTGTCGGTGTAAGTGTGCCCTTTGACAGACCTAAATACAGTGATGTGGGATAGGTGCTATATTATGTGTTAACTCAGGTTCTGCATGTCCAAAATTAACTACACACTGTGATTGTGGGTATGTTTGACTATGCCCTATTAAGGGCTTGGCATCCTGTCAAGGGTTAATTCCTTTTATAATATCAAAATTCTAGGCCCCAAACAACAGTGATTTGAATAGAACAGGTACCGAAAATCAGTGACTAGATAGGTCCTGAAAATTGTACATTAAAAGAAAGAAAATTGCATTGTTATATTTTTTGAGTTTTATAATCTTTTCATTCTCATTCATGAAGGACATTTTAAGAGTCATACCATCAGAATTTAATATTTTATTAAAATTTAATATTTTGTAGTCTTAACAGTCAAATACACCATCTGAATTTAATACTTTGTACTCTTAAAAGTTAAAAGTCAAAGAGTAACATAACTCAAAGCAGTAATGTTCACAAGAATACTAGAACAAGCAGAGCCTGGTGTGTCAGTATCGTTTCACAAGACTGCACCATAAGTAGTTCCACTGCAAAATTTCTTTCCATCATAAGAAATACCCTGGCTACTTTTTGAATTGAAGAGTCTAATCTCTCCTCCAACCCAATTCTCCTGTTATTGGGAGTTTCCAACACCTTCTAAATCTCAATTTAACACCTCCTAATAACCGTGGCAATTTTACCACTGTGCCATTGTTACCTGTTTGAGGACTATAGTTTTAGTCTCATAAGATAGTCAAACATACATTCCTCCAAACAAGCAGTATTTAAAGAAGTTTCTAAACTTCATAATTAATTAGCCATTTTTACACTTTCACATTTTCTCTTCCAGGAGGTGTCATTAATGGCTAAACTCTCTTTCGTTTACCCTAAACAACGGCAGAATTGCAAAAGAAGAGCTTCCTTAGTATTCCTTTGTGTTCTAATTCTAAGCATAACAATCCTTCCCAGCATTTCCACAGCTTTTCCACTAATGAAACACAGTAAAGATCCAAACAATCAAAAGAGATGAACATCCCAATTTTGTATACGTCACTGTAGCACTTTTGTTTGTACCCAGCACTTTAAATCTGATGAATATCTTGCTATCACTCTCACTCCTGACATTATGCTGCTGCTTTGCAGTAAGGAGACTGTGGAAGATTGTGGGTTCGCTTCCCGGTTCCTACCTGTGTGGATAGTGCTTTGAGTACTGAGAAAGGCGCTATATAAATGTAATGAATTATTATTATTATTATTACAATCATGTGTTGCTATCTTGCCTGCTGCAAGAATCACAGAAATGTCTGGGTTCAACTAGCAAGTCAGCTTTATTTAACCGCTTGCTAATACCACTGTCCTCCTATCTTGTTCTCTTGTCCTCCTGTCCCCCAAGGGCTCCTGGAATGTGTAGTTCACGTAACATCAAATGGGTCAATCAGCAGATTTTTATTATGTTTTTATTATATAAAAGCAATAATAATAGTAGATTACAACTCAAATCAGTAATTGTGGGGAACACCTGGGATCAAACCCACAACCTCATGATTATAAGACAGCAGATCTTACCTCTGCTCCAGCCAAGTGGACATGTCTACTTTGTGTCGATTGATATTTGGACTTCGGTTTTTACACATTGACAGCAACATGTAAATTGAATAATTTCTTTTCTTCGGTTATGGTCTTGAATAATAGCGCACTTGTTTTGTTGTACCTTTTGTGAAAGTGTTTATTTGATATTTGGACTTCGGTTTTCACACATTATACAATTCATGTCAGCATTCTGTCATTATTACTATAACATGAAAAAAGTTTCTGTTTTAGTTATGTGTTCGACATTTATTTCTTTGCATTTCCTATCATCATACATTTACACAGATCATTGTAGACACGGAACACACATGAAATGTATGCATTCCAAATAACAATATATTATTTACCCTGTACAATTCCAGACACCTAACTCCCAGAAAAAGAGACTTTAGCTGTGAGAATTTTGCATCTGACTTGACTTCAGCTGACTCGGTAGGGGATAGAATAGCAGGCTGCTTGCTGCTGGTTGCTGATTGAAACATTTGCAAAACGAAGACACTGATGAGGAGGTGTGAGAGAATTTAAGGTGGCCCGGCCTTATGAATATTTTCATAGGCTTCAGGGATTCAACAAAAATGTATTTGAAGCATCAACATACCTTTCTTGCCTGAAGAAGGGGCATGAGTTGCCTCGAAAGCTTGCATATTGTAATCTTTTTAGTTAGCCAATAAAAGGTGTCATTTTGCTTGGCTTTTCTAAGCATCAACATTTTATTTAATCTCTATTATAACATTAAGCATCACTGAAACCAAAGCAAGCACTATAAGCCGTGTGTGGCTTTTACATTTTTTTAAACATCTCAGGCCTCTCCCTCAAAATCTTAGATGATTTGTCAAAAAAAAGGCCCATTCCCTGCTGGATTGGCTACTACCATTCAAGGATATCTCCCTGCCCAGCTTATGAATGGCTCATAGACAATACAATATTTCACAAACAGAATGATATATGATTTTTGACTCCTTAATGTGTTATTTAAAAATTATTTTCAGGGAAGCCTCAAATAAGTATTCTTAGGCTTTTCTGGAGTACAGTGTGTAAATTAGGAAGGCCTAGACTCCTAGGACCCATGTATGTCACACCTTGATGGTATATTTATAAATGCCCAGCAAACCTTGTAGCAGTAGATATACAGTACACAGACATAAAGTTGCTCTATATGCAAAGATTTTATTGGATATTTTTTGTTAATTTGAAAAAAATGTGTTAAATATATAGGTCAGTCTAACATTATCCATTTTACTATGGCTGGAACACAACTCCTTAATGGTTTATTAAGTTGGCCTCCTGTTAAAGTAACAGGATAGGTGCTTATTCAGTATCTCATTAGCCTCATAAAAATGTTTTAGCACTTAAGGTACATTATCATTACTTCTGCATGCACTGGACATTTAATGACTTCCATGCAGAAGTTTAATTAGTATTTTAATAGTAAATTTATTGTAGATAAAAATACACATTTCATTGCCCTACAGAAATTTTAAATGATTAACATTACCCCAAATATGAAGATATACAAATGATAATTTATTTTAAAGTTTCAAATCCAATGAAAAAAAAAATTTCACTTACCATGGCAGAAGCGAGGCGGCTGACTTTTACAGGATCACACCTTCCAATCAGAGGCATCTGCGCCTGGTCCATTACATAAAGGCAAGCATCCAAAACTCCATATTCAAACTGTGCAAAAGAGAACAATAACAATTGTAGTAATGTAGCCTGTGATGTTTTAATCCTGCTTATTTAGTTCAGGGTTGTAAGGCATTGGGGTGAAGGCAGAAACCAAATCTGGATAGGGTGCTAGTCTGTTAAAGGGCACACACACACTTTCACTCACACAGAGTGTCCTTTTAAGCTGAAATGGATATGTTTAGTCTGTGAGAGACCCCACCCAAGATACAAGGAGAACACGTAAAGGTCTAGAAAGGTAAGACATGGGCTGGGATCTGAACCCAATACTTTTGAGTTGTGAGTGAGAAGTAGTAACAAGCTGTACCTTTGGGATTACCTGTTACAATTTTCTGTTATGTTATTAAACAATAATGTGTGACTATGTTCTTAAAGTAATCATAGGCAATTGAACCTAGAAATAATTCTAAAATATCATTTTTAAATAACCCTCGAGGTGATTCGGGGATAAGACTGGAATTGATACCAGCATAAAGCTTAAAGTCACCTACAAGACAGAGTGTGTTCTACTGAAATGGCATTGATGCTCATTTATCCTTACGTTTTTTTTTTTAGCTCTATACAGAACATAGCCAGTTTAAAACTTGGATAGAGGGTAACATGAATAAAACTTTGATATAGCTTTTCAGCGCAATCTGCCCTCCTATTAACTGTGGAGCAATACAGCACTATGCTCTGTACAGAGAAATGTTGGAACTTTTCATAGTGCAGCAGTTCATTTCAGAATGTTCTGGCTGGCAATCTGTGAATAAGCATTTTTCCAGCAAAGTGAATGGTTAACAGCATGTGTGGATGAACACTGAATAAAATATGAGACTTGTACTAATTTCTAATTATCAGTTCAGTATAACTGTGCTTTTTAAAGTAATGTGTTCAATGTAACATCAGTAACAGGGAATTTTTGTTATATAGAAAAGACTGGATTAAAGAGAGGTACTGTAACAGTCTCCTATTAAAAGCTACAATGGCTCACAAAAACAGAAGGGAAAAACTGAACATTTTATGGGAAAGTAAGCAGACAGTGCTAATATTCTATTTTACAAGTAATTGATTCCAAAGTTAAAGTGAGTAATGAAGTCAGTCTTGCTTTTACAGTGCATAAGCAAAAAGGTAAACGGTAATGCATAATAATTTTTATTTTTTCACTCCGTTCCAAATTTTTATGAACTCCTCATCATTGCTTTACATCCCCAAATCAGAAAAAGTTGCAATGGTATGGAAAATGCAAATTAAAAAAACAAAAACAGAAAAAAAACAAACAAAAAAAATGCAATGATTCTTAAATTTACTTTGACTTTTATGTCATTGCAGAGAATGTAAACCCAAGATATTTCATGTTTTGTCTGGTCATGCTAATTTCATTTCTCAATATACATCCACTCCTGCATGTCCATTCCTGCAACACATTCCAAAAATTACGGCCAGCAATGAGGTAAAATAATTAAACTAAACACTCTCAATGATCATCAAACCACAAAATTATATGTGCTCAATGAGCCACTAGATGGATCTGTAGGAACAACACCCCAGTCATCACTGGGGCATACCCAGAAAGAACCCTTGACTGAAGCTTCAATGTGCGCATTAATAATTGAAGCAAGAAACTTTCCTGTATTGTTTTGTAGTAAAACTTAAAGGGCATCTCAAGAACTAGGACACTACCAAATTACATAGTTGCTGTTGAGTCAATGAGGTTTGCACAGCTTTGTCTGCATTTTCTTGCATTTATTTCCCCATCCGTAATTGTTGTCTTCCTTCCTATGAATTCTGTGGGGATCAAATACTGTTGAAGCCATCCCTCTCTGGTTATAAAGGCCATAGTCACAGGTTAATACCTTGTGCTGTTTTATGAAATTTTAAGGAATGCAAGTAATTCAATTGCAGGGTTTATAGGTTCTTTCAAGAAAATGATACAGATGTATTAGAAATAATATTTACCTAAAGTTATGATCTTTCATAAAAGAGAAATGAAGTATAAAAAAATACTGTTTAGATCTGGTAAAGAAAAGATCATTTCCACCTAAATCATTAACCATATTATTAATATTAAGAAGATCTAAAGTCATTTGAGAGACATGTTGTACTGTTGTTGACATTTTGTGTCTATATTTAAACATATTTTATTATTTATTTTATACATTCCAGGTGTTAGATATTAATAATGTCATTTATAAGTGTGCCGCTTATTTCTCTGCCTCTATACACACATCATGAGTTCCCTTTTGCATCTAAACTGGAGAATTGCAGTTTTCTGTTTCTAAACTTTGCTTTAACTAAGTGAAAGTGAAAATTCTACTTTTGCAACAATATAATACTTAATAAAAGATACCAGAATGAAAAGTTACTAAAGTACGTGGAATTAGCATTATTTGAATGACATTTTTAGATTTCACTTTTGGTTCTGGTATATTTGTATTAGCTTAATTTGAGTTTTGTATGAGACATCCCTACACTTATTATTTAAATATAGATCCATCATTTTTAATAAAATTAGGTTAATTTTGTAGCATTTACATTTTAAGATGTTAACTGTATGTGATCAAGGAGAATGAAGTAAATGATAGATAGAAGGAATTTTATTTGTCCCCAGGGAGAAATTTGGCTTTTTACAAGAAAATGCATACATAAATAGATTAATAAACCACACACACACACGCACACTATGGCTGAAACTACTCAATGTTTTTGTGTCAGAGAGAGGATGTGTAGTATTGTTCCTAATGGCAGTCAGTTTTGTTTTAACTCTCTCCTTTTCTATGACCTCCAGAGGATCCAGAGTGCATCCCATAACTGATCCTGCATTTTTAATTTACTTGTTAATTCAGTGGGCCTCTCTTGAAATGATGTTACCAGCCCAGCACACCAGCATAGAAAATCACATTGGCCATCACAAGGCCACAGAACATGTGAAAGATGTCACTTCCCATATTAAAGGAAAGCAATAAAAAAGTAGAGCCTGCTTTGCCTTTGCTTATATAATTCTGTGTTTTGTCATTAATGTTGACCCCCAAGTATTTGAATAGTGACCAGACATAGAGGCTCTTTGATGCAGCATAAGTCAATAACCAGTTACTTGGTTTTATGGATGTTAAGGTACAGATGATTCTCTTTCCACCAAGAAACCATGTTCTCCTCTTGACTCCTATACTCTGTCTCATTCCCTTCATCAATTCACCCCATAAGTGCAAAATCATCTGAAAATTTTTGCAACGACATAACTTGGTGTTTATATTTATAGCGAGAGGTGTACAGAATGAAGAGAAAAGTTCTTTCACGTTTGGCTGACATCTTTAACTAAAAGTTGAATTTACGTTGCAAGTGTTCACACATTCCTTTAACAGTTGTATCACTAAGTGACTTGCTCATGGTAACACTGTGAGTCAGAAGTTGGGACTGAACCTTCGACAATGGTGGTGAAGTTCAATGATGTGGCTTCTTAACCACACTGCTTTAGTGAACATTTTTGAAGAAGTCAGTCTACTACTCATCATTAGTTTCCTTTTGAACAAATTCTGCATTAAAAACATTGGCAGCTATAAAGTTTATTTTTTTGAGGTATTTTGTGGAAGAATTATACTGTTTTATAATCTTTCTACATCAGGCATTTAACATAACATCAACGGTTTAGAATAATCACTTTGGGGGAAAAAAAAGTATCAAATAATGGCTAAGGATGGCATAATGGTGCAGTAGGGTTAACTTGCGGTCTCATAGAATTAAATATCAAACCCTGTCTGTGTAGTGTTTTCATGCATGCGTTTTCATACTGCATCCCCAAAGGTTGGGGTAACATGGCAATTCCATTGGCATGTGTGTATGAATGTACCCTGCAATGGACTGGCACACTGTCCAGGTCTGTTTCCTGCTTTGCAAACTGTGCTGCTAGCTTAGCTGGTCTCTTTTGACCCTAAAGTGAAGAAGTGGTTTTGAGAACATTACATTAGATAATGTCTCAAAAGCTGAAAAGAGAAGTTTATAAACAAAAATGTATTCTTCCTAAAAATGACATACCGTATAAATCAGTTTCATTGTTGCTGCTGTCTTTTTATCAGAAAATGCTTAAATGTATGTAAACTTGGAAAAAGTTTTCAGGCTTTAAGGGGAGAGACTAAGCACAGTCACTTTGTTTCTGTGGCAGCATTTCCTAGGGCATCTCTTTATTTTTCTAATACAATCCTGCTGATATAAAAGTAGGTTACATCGCACCGAAATGTGTTTCCAGCTCATTTATTTTAACACAAGAAATTGCATTATTTATTTATTGTACTTACATAGGAAACTTTTTTGTTATTTGTTTAAATGCTGAAATTCTTAAAAGAGATAATTTTAGGCATGCACATACAGTAGGTACAATGATCAAAACTCTCCCTCTTCATTAACTAATCATCTTTTTAAATTATTGTGGCAAATTTCAGCTAATCATATTCAAATATTTAGAAAAGTACCTATAAAACAAAATACAAATGCATGCTAATATTTTTCAGAAAAGTTAACAGTTTTTACCAAATGCAGGCAAAAGCAAAGAAAAAGAGAATTATGAAGGAATTGTGTTCAAGCACAACGTAGTCCCTAAAACTGATAACTAGACTTACAAAACACTAAATCTGTAAATGATTATTACAACGTAAATGCAACTGACAATTATGTGAATGGCTCATGTTTCCCTTTAAGCAGGTACAGCAGTGGCAGCATGAATAACGAATTAAGTGAAAAGAGACTTGATGCCATGAAAATGTAAGGCTTTCATGCAGCAACAGCTGTAAGTGCTGGTGCTCAACCCAACTGATACAGTTTAAAATGTTCAAAGTTCACCACCTACTTCTTTCTCAGAGGCAGTTTGAACTATTTTCTTTAAAGATAATAGCATTTTCCATATGAGCTATCTTATTATGAAGGGTGCATGCAAAAAAGACAAATGTTGGCCCATCAAGAAGCGTTGAAGTTAGCCTTAGTAGGTCTGTGTTCATCTCCTGATCCTTTTCATTCAGAATTATTCTACCTATTCCTGAGACGGTACATTCAACAACCCATGTATACATCAGGCATCTGCCATTTCAGGGAGGACAACTTGAGAGACATAGAAAGACAGAGTGGAAGCACCACCCTGACCGATTCTTCACGGGCTATATTCATACATCCATCTATTAATGAATTTTGTGCTAACTCCAAAATTGCCAAACTCTCTCAAATTTAATGTAATCAGTTAATTTAATTGTTAATAACTTTGTAAATTAAATCAAATAAACAGAACATAAAGAATTTGACAAACGAGAAGACCATGTACTCTATAAAGTTTGTTTGTTTAGCTAATAACTAAGTTTTCCCAATAACACATCCAGATACTTCTTAAAGGTTGTCAATGTTTCTGATTTAACAACATGGTTTGGTAGTTTGTTCCAGATTCTTTGCATAAAGAAATGCTAGTACACGATTCACCATTAAGTTGAAAGAATTCTGATGAAATATATGATTTTCTGCTAAAAATAATTATTCAATAGTTAGTGGAATTATTTAAATTACTAATTAAATAACATTAAATATAACATCTTGAGGAATACAAAATAAACAAGAAACAAACAAAAAATAATTACCTTAAAAAATTTATATGATAAAGGCTAGAAAAAATAACCAAGAGCAACTGTACAAAACATAAGTAAACTACAGTAAGAGTAAATTTATGTTAGGTAAAAGTATAATCCATCAAGCATAATCCTAAGCATAAGCAATAATTCAGAATTCAGGAATCCAAAAAAAAGTCTGCAAAAAGAAGCACAAAACAAGACTTAAAAAGTCTCAAAATAAACAAAAATGGAGCTAAACACATGAAGAATTTTTCAAATGGACAGAGAAAGAGCACTAAAGAAGAGTCGAAAACATAGTAGCTGAAAGATGGCTAATGCCACAGTAAATAGCTGGGGCAAACAGCAAACTTTCATTATCCTCTCAGGTGATCGCAGAATATGGTGGCCATACCTCTGGAAGATTAGAATAATATTGAAAGGAAGGGATCTGGGAAGAATTAAAAACCTAAACTAAAATGTAAATGGGACAATAGTACGGTACTGGGGTAAAAATAAATAATACAAAATATAATGGACATAGATTTAAGGCAATAACGCATTCCTGACAGCTCAATTGAGAACTGGGTCACAGAACCCGGAGCCTATCCCAGCACCTTTGGATACAATACAGGACTGAACCCTGGAAGTGGCTGCAGCCCCCTACAGGGCACACTTATGGATACACCCACAGTTGTTCATAAGTATAGTAGGCCAGTGTACTGTTACCTGTTAAACAATCCTACACGTCTTTGGGATGTGAGAGAAAAACTGAACCACCCAAGGAAAAACTTGCATAAATATGGGGAGAATGTGCAACCACTGCACCACCCCGGTAACATACAGTATAAAGGTACTAGTATATGTACTGTATATATTACACACTGCATTTATATATTCAAAAACTGCTATAATAAGTTTTAAATTGTCATTTGTGTTTTCTGTTTTGTAACTATGCATTTATTATCTGTCCAACTCTTGGTAGATAGATTAGTCAGCCACTTCATCAACCATTTAGTCTTCTAATTGGAAGCATGCTGTGCAAAGAAAAGTCAGTCAGTCAGTCAGTCAGTCAGTCAGTCATTTCCTAACCCGCTATATCCTAATACAGGGTCACAGGGGTCTGCTGGAGCCAATCCCAGCCAGCACAGGGCACAAGGCAGGAACAAATTCCTGGGCAGGGCGCCAGCCCACCGCAGGCAAAGAAAAGCACCTGGCAAATCACTTTGTGTAAATTAAAAAATATCAATGGTCAATCAATATGTTGTATTTTTTTAGGTAACACAAATAGTCTGAAGCAGTGAGGATATAGAATATTTAATAATTGAAAACTGTAGTCCTTGATCATAACTGCTTTCCGGGATTATTCTCAATGGGAAACTGAAGAATTTATTTTCATTGCACATCCGATCCACTTAAAAATGGAAAGTGGGCCAACAATGTGTTTCAGGGAATAACTGTGCATTTGCTTTTCTAATTAATTCAGTAAATGTATGGTACATTAGTAACAATGAATTGCTTTGGTGATTCAAAACATGCTTTGGTCATTTTGTTGAGAACATTTAAATTACAGTCTGCTGGAGTGGGACCTTGTAGTAACTCTTCACACTTCAGAAAATGGCAAAGGTGCTAAAAGGTAATAAATTATATATTGTTTTTATTAAATAAAAAAACAGATGAACATTGCAAGGACATAAAGCAGAAATAAACTAAAGCATGACCAAAATGCAGCCTCAGTAGACCTTCCTAAATGACAGTTGAACCCTTGTGCCCACATGCCCTTAACACTACCACCAGGTCTGTAGGTAAGAATTAATTTTGGCAAGAGTACGGGATTGGAAAGTACATGATTCATAATCAATCACTTGAGACTGTTCAAAAATATACTGGGAGGGATGAGGGGGGGTTATCAAAAATGGAACCTTCTCCCCCATATGCTGATTGACTGCAAGACAACAGCACACCACTTCTCACCATTCTTCCCCCAATATTCTTCACCACAAATTCCCTCTGCCTCTGACCATGAGGTTGCTTTAAACATAATGTTGGAGTTACTTTTGACCTGCCAAGATTGATGATCATGATCATTATATTATGCTGGTATAATATACTGTACCGGTAATGGTACCAGTAATGTTAATGGTATTATACTGGTATATTTTACCAGGGATAACCAGGGTAGAACTTCTTCCAGCACTCATTAGAACATTAGGACAATGTAGACGAGAACAGGCCATTCAGCCTAACAAAGCTCACCAGTCCACTTATTTCTTCCAAAAAAACATCAAGTTGAGTTTTGAAAGTCCCTAAAGTCTTAATGAACCTTCTACTGCTTTTGTAGTGCCAGATAAATGCATCTACCTAGCTATCTGCTATTTTAGACAGACACCGAACAAATCCATTCATTCTCCTCTTAGGCCATGTGCATTCTAATGGCCAGGATATGTTTAAACTTCTAACATTCTAGTCTCACATTCTCTGCCTTCTAGCATCCAGGCAAAGCATGATTTGTTTCAATCTAGGATGCTTCTTTCTAATGCTTGAGTGGATGCCCTATCTCACACGATTCTATGGGAACACAACACATAAACAGAGCATACCACTGTGTAATCCTACCAATGTGGTTTTCTACCTCATCTCTGGTGACGTAGTGCTGAATTATGCCATTGTAGTGGCACCCTTTCACTTAGCAGCTTCTTGCCAGACATAGACAACATCAGTACTGGGTTTTCTTTATTTGGTACAATATATTTAATTATATAATACTGGCTTGACATAAATTATTTTCTTAAAGGATAACCCCATCAAAGCCCAGATTATTTTCATGTGATTTCTTTCATCAGAGATTCCTTCTCTTGTAAAGCAGGTGTTGACAGCTGCCCACAGAATGGATAAAGAGGCTTCTCTATCTCTTCAGTATACTGCACAAGCATACAAGAACATGCAGAAGCAAGCATATGCAAAAATGTAGAATGCACTGGACAGGACGAAAATCTGTGCTTTCCCCTGGGTGTGTGTCTAGGGGAATAAAATAATATCAAAACTTAAATGACAGAGCTGTTCTTTTGTGGCTTTTTGCATAGCTCTTGAAAATGGCATTTCAGAAGCAAGCACAGGTGCAGTAATTCTGACGGGAGAGCAGCATAGCATCCTATTACATTAAAACTGCCAAATGTTTACAAATTAAAAACAAAAATCTACAAAGCTTTTCAGAAAGTGAGTTCACTCTTGTAAACTGAAGCTTGATGTTTTGTTGTCTTTGGCAGTGTGAGATATCCTTAGATAAAAAAACACTCATATTTAAGAGTGTATGTGTCGAAGACATTGAGCCAACATTTTATTTGTGTTTATTTTACCTTGAATTGAGGAGCTTGGTTTATGCCAAAGACCATTAACTAGACTGCTGAAGAGGCAAGGCTGTGCATCTCAGTGCACTCTGGAAGCTGAATTTAGGCAACATTTAATAAACTAAAAAAGAACTGAAATATTTGCAAAAACATATCTTGGTGTCTGCTGGAGTACAATTTGATTAAGAGTCTTAAATAATATATACTGTATTTCTGATTCTATTCTAATCTTATATTAACAAACCAGCATCTAAGAATAACAGGAAGAGTATAGAATCCTGAAGAGCTTGCCAGTCAATTACACACTGTACCAGGATCTCATCCATTGATTTAGCATCCAGTGGCTCTAGAGACAGTATGTCTGAACTTAGACATTACTTCTGATGGCATAAACTAACAAAGCGGGAAATCACCTCAACCAAAGGAAAATTGTAGGTCACAATGTTATTGATGGTATGTGTCACATCAAAGAGCAGCATAGATTTATTTTTGTAGATGTAGAGATGTAAATGAACATAATATTTTTCAATCGTTATAACGTTCTTTTACATATGGTAAAGTAGCTTGAAATGAAAGCAAAGTGACCAACCTTTAACTGTTGCAAGGTGTTTAATAAATATTTTATGTTCTCTGGCTTTACACTTTCTGTCCAGCCAATAAAAGCTGTGTAATATAACAACTGAATTTTCAATATTTAGTCTGTGAATACCTGACATACCACCAATTGGAAAAACCTGAAAAATGTATAAAATGAAAAAGGCTGAGAATGGACAAATAAAAAAGACAGACAGGGTTTCTGAAATTAAATAAAGAGGCAGAAAAGAGTAGTGAAGAGAATCATAATATAGTGGACAAGACAAGTGTTAAATTAGGAAAAAAGCACGAGAGATGGAGGCATTGGTCTGAAGAGGAATTAGCACTAGGGAAAAATGACTAGCACGTAAGGAGAGAATATTTAGAATATTAATGTCAGCTGTCATTCAACAAAAAGCAAAAAATATGTAACAGTTCACAAACTCTATATTTCAACTTTAAACAAAAAAAAAAAACAGGTGGGTAGAGTTTTTAATGCAAACAGATCATAAACCACAGGTTCAGTGTGTGATTTGGAGCAAATCATTGTATATTCCTCCAATCAACATCATGAATATACTGTACTGTATATAACTATAAAAAGCATACAATATGTTACATATATTATAAAATAAAATATATTACACATAGTATATATTATAGTGACTCACAGTCCTAGTATCAGTGAATGAGAAATAAATAAATATCTCGACAGGAAAATGTAGGAGGAAATGATGCCAAGGTGGGCAGTGAGGCCTTCACATAGTTCAATAGGCCTAGTTTCAGTTGCTGTGTTTAAAGGTCCTCCTTTTGCACACATGGTTTTTCTTTAAGTAATCTGATTTTCTTCCACATTCCATATATATCCATGTTAAGTTAAATACTTACTTAAAAGAAACGCTACTGAAGATCATAAACGACTGTCACAGAAATACACAAAATGAAGAAATTTCAAGGCAACAGTCAATCTAACAGCCTGTTTTTAAACCATGAGGGGAATTTTGATTCCCAAGATGAAACCTACATAACAGAAAAAGTTAAACCACTTGCGATTTAAACTGGAATCTGCATGCTGAGGGAACACTACTGTATTACAAGGGTTTAGTGTATTCTAGTTAGAGAAGGGTTTCAGGAATGTGTCCTAACCCTGAAAAACTGAACAACAGCAGGTCACACCTGCATATTTTTTAAAAAGTTGAACCAGAGTGCTCTATAACATTGTCTGACCTAAAGCTTCTTACCCAGGCATTTAAGAGCCCAGAGCGGAGTTCTCAATATTGTGACACACCTTTCTCTGGTTTCAGTTGTAGTAGTACCACATGAAGAAAAAATGGTCTTTTGGATACCTTAATTCAACAATGTACATTCACAAAATAAACCATTTCAGATACCATATATGGCAGACTGGGGTCCCATCAAGGGTTGATTAATTGGTTTAAAGATTTTACAAATGGTGCAGCATTATTATATATGAAAGGTTTAGGACAGTATACTTTAGTCATATCAGCATGCAGAGCATGAACAAAGGGTTCAAGATTTTTAGTTAATATATAATAATCCTTTACAATTTATTATAAGTGTGTGTGTGTGCGTGTGTAAAGATATAGCAGAATGAATGCAGTGCTAAGATCAATAAGATAATCCGCAAAATCCCCCTCTTAATGAAACAGTGTTCAGAATAATGGGAGAATCAACAAGAGTCAGAAATTACTGGTGGCATCAGTTGATTGGAGGAGGTGATAAAGTTCTGCATATTAAATAGAGTCGGATGATATGATGTATTAGATAAGGTGATATAATTAGAAAAAAGTATAAAAGAAGATGAATTGTCCCTACGGTGGGCTGGCGCCCTGCCTGAGGTTTGTTTCCTGCCTTGCGCCCTGTGTTGGCTGGGATTGGCTCCAGCAGACCCCCGTGACCGCTGTAGTTAGGATATAGCGGGTTGGACAATGGATGGATGGATGGATGAATTGTTTAATAGATTGCTCACTTCAAGGACTGAGACATCCGTGCATGACACGGTGCAAATAAAGAAATGTTCTACATTCTCATCTGGATTTTGTGACTGCCTTCTTTGAAAACAGAGGAAAGGTTTTTCCACGAAATTGGTTAGCTAAATCACAGCAGTGATGTGACTGAAATTCTGTGCAGTAAGAACTATATGAAGTAAATAAAGTAAGGAAAAAATTGGATAAATTATTTTATAAAGATATCTTTCTGATTTTTAGGGGATTGTTACACACCTTACATTATAGTGAAATTATTGGTTGATTTGTTTTTGTCGAAGTAAAGTTACATTCTTCACCTGAATTTTTTTTTCAGTAGTGTCTGCAAATGCTCTCAATATGCTATACATAATTTTAGTGTCGTGAATGTGTAGAGAAATTAAAACAAAGTGTCAGTTTAAGAGTACAAGAAGGAAACTTACCTGACCAAAATTCCATGGTCTGCATTCCACATTACTTGCCTCCCCATAATAAATGGTTCCATATTCATTTAGTACATACTCCTTTCTCTCCTCTTCATCACTCAGGAATACCGAATCATCTAAAGTACAAGATATTCAAAAATTGAGTGTAAAGATCTTGTAAACCATCATCTACAAATATCAGTTCACTATACGGTATTCAGATAACTAGCTTTGGTTAGAAGAGTGATGGATTTAGGAGTTTCTTTAGCAAACATCCCACTTGACTTGTTGGAGGGCAAGGGTATTGACATTCCTGGCCTGCATTTAAGGAGATGCACATGCAAAGAATCTGATCCACATATTCAGGAATTATTCCACTCATATATGTAATCTAGCTCAGGGTCTCAGGAGTTATTGCTTGTAACATCTACATCAAGTACAGGGCAGG
The DNA here is from genome assembly GCF_900747795.2 of Erpetoichthys calabaricus. Classification (NCBI taxonomy): domain Eukaryota; kingdom Metazoa; phylum Chordata; class Cladistia; order Polypteriformes; family Polypteridae; genus Erpetoichthys; species Erpetoichthys calabaricus. The sequence continues at coordinate 140,061,610 of NC_041399.2, forward strand.
TACCAATCTTGAATAGGAAAGACAGTCAACATAGAGCAACATACATGCACGTTTCCTCTCACTCCAATGAAGGTAATTTAGAGTTGTTCATAACCTGCATGTATTTGGCATATGAGAGGAAAAATAGCATACCAGGAAAAAATCCACACAGACATGAAGGGAAAAAGGGAAACTCCTCACCAAAAGTGTCTGGACCGGAATTCAAAGAGCAAAAGGGTACAAAGGAAGCCTCATCATTTTTTACTTAGCTGAGACTTAATTATTGTTGGGTTGTCCTTCCCCAATAGCCCCCATTTTAATGGTCTTGCATATTGCTGTTATTATTACTTTTGAATATGACAGAGGATACATTTCTAAACTGGCAATCATAATGCCATTATAAGTTGAGTAGTCAGTATGTTGTAAGACTCTTTCAACTTACAAAATAAAAAGGGAACAATCTTCTTTGCTCCAGGTTCACCTTAAAATCTAAAAGAGTTATTTTGATTTTTTTTTACCTAAATAGAAAAGAAGATTAAAATAATGTCCTACTGCAACTTTTGTCAACTTATTATTTACATAAATTACATAAAAATGGTCAGGTGTCTACGAACTAAGAAGTGATAAATCATATTTTGTGTTTCCACATTGATTTCTTACTATAAAAAATAAATATTTATGTAGTTTACACTGTCACAAAGTGCTTCTCATAATTGATCTTTGGAGATGAATTACCTGTCTGAAAAGTGAAAAATAATTGCTAGTTGAATGAGTATTTATTTATGTCACCCATTAATCCAAGCAAGAAACACAAGACAGCACAACTGTTGTACAGTATAAAATCTAATTAAGAAGGAAAAGCTTTTGATGTGCAATCTGTTTAATTTTAATAGTAGAAAAACAGATGGATGCAGAGATGACAAAATCCATGAACAATTTTTGTTGCACTAATTCCATAGTTGAGGTTAAACTGGAGTCTTGTTTTACTTAATAAAAGTGGGCAAGACTAGGAAATCTAATACAGTGTCTATATTCTTCTAGTTATCCATCCATCCATTTTCCAACCCGCTGAGCCCGAACACAGGGTCACGGGGGTCTGCTGGAGCCAATCCCAGCCAACACAGGGCACAAGGCAGGAACCAATCCCGGGCAGGGTGCCAACCCACCGCAGGACACACACAAACGCCAATTTAGAATCGCCAATCCACCTAACCTGCATGTCTTTGGACTGTGGGAGGAAACCGGAGCGCCCGGGGAGAACATGCAAACTCCACGCAGGGAGGACCTGGGAAGCGAACCCAGGTCTCCAGGTCTCCCAACTGTGAGGCAGCAGCGCTACCCGCTGCGCCACCGTGCCGCCCCTTCTAGTTATTGTTTCCATAAAATATTTTAAATCATTTGCCTTTGGAAAGATACTACATTCACAGAGGATGCATAAATTTGCTATTTAAAAACTCAAACAGTAGTGAAAAGGCAATCCCTTCATTAAGTACCTACTGTTTAAGCAAATAACATGTTTGAAATAAAAGAAAAAGTGACATGGACTACCTGGCATAAACAAACTCTGACACAGTTTGACTATCAATCAGTACAAACGTGTAATATTGGCAAAATGAGAGGATCTGCATGATCTATATAGAGGGCACCTACTTGCATTATATTCCTAATATGCATTCTTTTATATAAGCTATCAGCCCTAATGGGACAGGAGTCAAATGGAAAATGCAATGGTATAATTTTTCTAGTCTGCATTAATAAAACATAATAATAATAATTAATAATTATAGACAAACATTTTCTACAATGCATACTGTAACATTTTCAAACGTATTTCATATTCTCCGGTTGCATCCTTCACTGATTCTTTGCAGTAACTAGAGTACCCTTACAATATTTTTTATCTTTTATGTAGAAAATGTATAAAATACACAGTATATATGAAAAACGTCATCATAACCACTTCCACTAAATGTTATTAGTCAACAAATAAACATGCTAGACCTATACATACACTTGTAAAATAATTAGGCATTTGGTAATTATATTTGTATAACTACCATAAGTTGTGTCTATTAAAATAATCTATAGTCAATGCTGTAGTGGAGTGTTTAGCACTTCTGCCTCATAGCCCCAGAGTCCTGCATTCAAATTCTGGCCTGTTTTGGAGCTTGAATATTCTGTTGGACAAGCACCCTGTTTAAAGTAATACATAAATACAAAATATGAAAATACAGATAAAAGTAAAAATATAAAAGTGCAAGCAAATATACAGGTCAATAAGTAAACAGATTGTAACTTGAGGAAAAAAAAAGATACATTGAACCATTTTAGATATGGATGTGTTTTTTATGTACTTCTATAATGAAGCTCTCGGAATGAAAAGCTTCTTCATTGATAGAAGATATCCATTTATGCTGTGGAAAGGGCCCTCAATCAAGCCAAGAGTAGACTTTGAAACATCCACTCTAATTCCGCTATTCCTCCTATTCCACCCTAACATTCTATTTCTCCCACAGGCCAATAGACAGACTTTCACCATTTTGCAGACTGATCTTTCCACATTAGCTATTTTTTCCTAACCCTACCATCATCTCCTTCTGTAGACCACCTAATTTACGCAATCTTCTCATTCACAGCTCACTTCACAGAAAAGAACCCCATTCTCCACTGTGTCACTTGTAAATATGTCACCAACAATGCCATTGCACCTAGTCCCTCTGGTAAATTCAACATTAAACAATGGGCCTCTTGCTAGTCTAAAAATCTTATTTACTGCATTTCTTTTAGCAACTGTCCTTCCATCTGCATAGGTGAAACAGGGAGATGGCCAGAAGACCATTTCAGGGACCATGTTCAAGACATTAAAATTAACGACCTTACTGTGCCCATTATAGAACACTTTACATCCCTTGATCATAGGCACACTGTTCTTTCTGTTAGGGTTCTTCCACAGACCTTCAAATACTCTTTTTAAAAAATAACATAAGAAGCTAAACTCATTCTCATGCTGGGATCACACATTTCTCCAGGTCTTGATGACAGACAAACTTTTTTTATTTTTCCCTTCATCCTTTCTATTCACCTGTTCTCCTTTCATCTGCCCTGACTTTGTTTCATCCTTCCCCACCTATATCTGCTACTATTATTACTTCACACTCCTCTTTTTCTTAGTTTCCACCTCCTGTCATCACTGTACAAGGAATCTGCAGCTTAATCAAAACCAACACCTTGATAAGCCAGGGCATATGTTAGGATCTTGTTTGTGGACTTTAGCTCTGCTTTCAATATAATCATCCCAGAGCTCCTAGATAAGAAACTCATCCAGTTCAACTTGCCTAGTTCAATCTGCCATTGGATCACAGGCTTTCTTACAGAATACGATTGTAACACACAGGTCTGACTCATTAACCCTTAGTATTGGTGTAGTGCAGGGATGTGTCCTTCCCCACTACTCTTCTCACTTTATGAAAATTACTGTACCTCTAATGATTCATCTGTCAAACCTCTTAAATTTGCAGATGACATTACACTAATACCCTCATTTCAAACAATGATAAATACATATAGAGACAAGAGGTGGAAAATCTTACATTGTGGTGCAGCCATAATAATTTGGACCTTAACATTCAAAAAACTTGACCATAGATTTCAAGGAACAATCACCTGCTCACCTATCACATGCTACAAATGGCTCAGCCATTGGGATGACAGAATCATTTAAGTTTCTGGGCACTGGGATATCACAAATCTTAGGTAGGACAATAACATCACATGCATTATTAAGAAAGTCCATCAGAGAATGTTCTTTTGCATCAGCTGAGGAAATTGAATCTTCCTCAAGCAATATTGGTCCAATTCTACACAGCCCATCATTGAGTCCATTCTGACCTCATCTTTAACTGTCTGGTTTGGTGCTGCCTCTGTTCAGGCTAAGGTCCATCTGCAACACATCATCAAAGCCCAGGAAAGCATCATATGCTGTAACTTACCACACATTGAAGTGATATAGATAGATAGATAGATAGATAGATAGATAGATAGATAGATAGATAGATAGATAGATAGATAGATAGATAGATAGATAGATAGATAGATAGATAGATAGATAGATAGATAGATAGGTAGGTAGGTAGGTAGGTAGGTAGGTAGGTAGGTAGGTAGGTAGGTAGGTAGGTAGGTAGGTAGGTAGGTAGGTAGGTAGGTAGGTAGATAGATAGATAGATAGATAGATAGATAGATAGATAGATAGATAGATAGATAGATAGATAGATAGATAGATAGATAGATACTTTATTAATCCCAATGGGAAATTCACATTGATGTCAATTCATATATGAGTCCAGACTAAGGAAGATGGCCACAAAGATCACTGTTGATCCAACTTCCCTCTGGCAAAACAACACACCACCTTAACAGTTTTTGTTTCCAGTTATTCTTGCTAATCAGGTCTGAGCCTCTATTCAGAATCTATGTATTCCTTTACATTAGACTGCCGGGACATTTTAATTCTTCTGTCTCTTTATTTCTTTGTATTGCCCTTGTTTGCTGTATCATATTTTATCATTTTATATTTTATCTTCTTATATTTGTGTTTTGTATTCTGTGTTGTCCTTGTACAGTGCACCAATACTATCAAGACAATTTGAATTGAAAGTGAATTCTGTTTTTGATAGGCTATTTTTTTTCTTTTCATTTTCACACCTGATAAAGACTATACAGCCAAAATGTTGTGTCTTTTACCTTCTTTACTTTTAAGCATGGAAATTACCTTTAATCTGTTTTTTGTACTGTTAAAGGTGACATAATCTGGTACTTTTGAATACTCAGTCTACAAAGTAATCTAAAATTATAATAGCACATTAAATTGCAATAAACAAATGTGGAACAAAATCACATTTAAATCTGCCTACAGTATATTAAAAGATAAGGAAATGTAACAATTGAAGAACACTATTTTCCTGTAGCACCCTGAACTGACTGAACTTGTCCAATATTCTTACACATTTGTGCAAATGTTACATAGACAAAGAATAAGAGTTTATGTCAAAATATTGAAAACAGTTCAGTTCATTTGACAACAAACTAATAAAGTCACCAGTTTTTTTCAGACAAATTAAAGCAGGAATACTTCCGGTGTGCCAAAGGTTTAGGCACTTCTGGTAAGGTTGAAGTCCAACAAAGTAGGGCTTGCTGATCTTTTTCCACCCACGTTTGGCCCCCACGGGATCCAACAGGGCTGAGGGAGTGAACTACAATTCTGCATACTCCTGGTGGGAACCCGTGAGAATGGTGTAACCCAGGGGGGCTGCCACCTAAAGGTTAGGGGGAGACAATACCCTTTGCAAACCGTCTCCCCCTGTCTTTCCACGGCATGGGCATCATTGATGGACAGGGGTCTCGGCTAATGACCTTCACTATATATATTGGAACCTTGGGTCACGACCGTAATTTGTTCCAAAACTCTGGTCGTAACCCGATTTGGATTTTTAAGCACAAATATAGTTAATTATACCATAGAATGCACAGCGTAATAGTAAACTAAATGTAAAAACATTGAATAACACTGAGAAAACATTGAACAACAGAGAAAACTAACATTGCAAGAGTTTGCGCTATAGCGCTACGAACCGCTCGCTAAAAACACTTTTTTTAATGAGTTTTAAACACAGGGAAAAAAATTAACATTTGAAAAATCCGTAATTTAATAAACAACCAAGAAAAGTAACATTGCAACAATGCACGCTACGAACCGATCGCTGTAAACAGAAGTGAAGTGGAGGTTAAAATCCAATAGAAGAAAGTCTTCATTAAATACAATGAGGTTAAAACAATGTTCGAATCAGTCTCTTTAAAAACAAGCTCGGTGCATTCTTTAACTGCCTTCTCGGCCTTATGCAGCCAGCCCTCTCTCTCTAGTGCGCGAGTGTGTGTGTGTGTGTGTGTCTCTCTCTCTCGCGTGCGTGCGTGAGTGTGTCTCTCTCATGTGTGTGTGTGTGTGTGTGTGTGTGTGTGTGTCTCTCTCTCGCTTGCTGCACAGAGAATGCACAGGGAGGGACTGAACACGTGCGGAAATCATTGGCGCTCACAAACCGAAAGGGAAACTGGCTTGTTCGTATACTGAGAGTGTGGTCGTGAACAGATGCAAAAGTTTGGTGAACTTTTTGGTCATAACCCGGTTTGTACATGTTCAGAGACATTCATGAACCGATGGATATCCATCCATCCATTATCCAACCCGCTATATCCTAACTACAGGGTCACGGGGGTCTGCTGGAGCCAATCCCAGCCAACACAGGGCGCAAGGCAGGAAACAAACCCCGGGCAGGGCACCAACCCACCGCAGTATATATATATATATATATTGTGACAGATAGGGATGCTCTCGCTCCCTTGAACCCTCGGACACCACGCCAGACACCATTTAAAAGTCCAAATATTGAATTTATTATAATAATAATGTGCACAAAGCACCCTCCACTCCACAAATCTCCAATAAACAATATTCAAATAAACAATCCTCCACTCCCAGATGCTTAGCCACCCTGCCTCCCAACTCAGCTCATCGTCTGGGATTTCCCATAGTCCTTTTATATTCCCTGACCCGGAAGTGTTTCCAATCCCTCAGTCCATGTGATCTCCTATCACTTCCGGGACAGATAAAAATCCTCTTCTTCATCCCGGAAGCATGTCATTCCTTCTGCCTATGTGACTGGGACGTACTTCCTGGGTGTAGGGAAAATAGTCCTTACTCCTCCCTGCAGCGTCCTCTGGCGGCCCCCATGGTATCCAGCAGGGCTGTGAATTAAAAGTCCACTGTCCATAATTCTCTGCTGGCATTGGGGGCACTTCCACGCTACAGGGAGGGCTCCACCTAGCGGCCTGGGGGTATTGGCCAGGATGAATGGCCGGCCATATCCCACAATATATATATATATATATATATATATATATATATATATATATATATATATATATATATATATATATATATTAAACGATGATCAGTGTTCTATATCTAATGACAGTACTCACAATCTTTTGCTAAAATACCCCTCAAATGCTGCAAGTTATTTATTTTTTTTCTAATGCATGCTGGTGCAAATCTGTCTGGATATTGTCGTGACATCATGCATGCTTGAAGCAGAATAGGGCCACAATCTTACAGTAAGCCAAGGTTGCCAGATCTTGGAAATATTTCTGCCCAATGACTGAGGCTGTCTACTTGCTTCCCCCCTTGGAATTTTGGCACTGTTGACATCATTTCACCTTGGAGTTCTGCTGAAATTGAAGTCCTGTGCCCCGTGGAGTTTTCTCACTGTTGACGTCCTGGGGGGGGTATCTGCCATGGAATATGGATACACTGGGGGGTTGGGTGGTGCAGGTTCACATGTATGCTTTGAAAATACCAAACATTTTCCCTGCACAACACTTTCAAAAATAGCCCAGTTTGGCTACTCTGAATTAAGCATTCATGAAAGTTCATCTAAGCTATCTGGAGTGCATATTTTCAGGAAAATATTTGGCGAACAAGATCACCAGCAAACACAGCATATTTGCTGTTAAACATTTTTTGCTGAATTTCACTGATCAATACTTTCTGCATTAGTTTGAATTTTTTGTTAATAATTTGTGTTATTTGGTGCATTTTGGTGTAAGTCAAAAGGCATCGGCTGCCATTATAAAACAAGGCATTATCTTTTATTACTTTGGAATTTACAAACCGTTCTGTTACTGTCTTTGCCATTTTATTTATTTTTTTTACCATCTTTTTCATTTTTTGTTTGTGGCTGTTGCATTTGCAGTTATCTTTTCAGTACTGTGGAGTTCTAATGCTCATTTATGAACTAGTTAACTAGGTAAGCAACCATACTCAGTACTGTTAGATTTTCAATGTGAAGCAACTTCTTGGCAGCTCAATGTAGCTCTACTCTTAGCTTTCAGTTTTTTCAGTTTAGTATAGCACCTTAAAAATTGAATTAAATGTTGTTTTATTATATTTTGGCTGTCTGTTTATGGCTAAAACCAAGTAAGTTGCCTGCATACTTATTAATGTTTTGTTTTTAGTTTTGTGTGCCAACTGATTATGACATCAATTAATGACCAAGTAAAATCCAGAGCTGTGCAACTATGGCAGCTAAGTGGATCTGCTTTAAAAAAATGAAAAAAACTTGCTAAATTAAGCTTTATATAGTTTAAGTAGCTCCTCCCAAATTAAAAATGGTTAGAACACAAATTTCAACATTTTGATGATACTATTGTTAAGTACAGCCTTAAAATGCCTGCTCCTTAAATTATTAAGGTAGAAAAGACAAGCAGAATAAGTTTAAAGGCTTTCATCAGCAGAACCTGGGACAAGGCACACTAAAAAAATCAATTTTTCTAGAAAAGAAGTTACTTGGACCATATGATAGAAAATTAGAAAATATTGCTTAAAACAAAAAGTTGTGGATTGTTATAAACATTTTAAAAATTATGTAAATTACTGAGTGAATGTTATTACTTCTAGGTGGATTGGCGATTCTAAATTGGCCCTAGTGTGTGCTTGGTGTGTGGGTGTGTTTTTGTGGGTCCTGCGGTAGGTTGCCACCCTGCCTGGGATTGGTTCCTGCCTTGTGCCCTGTGTTGGCTGGGATTGGCTCCAGCAGACCCCCCGTGACCCTGTGTTCAGATTGTGCGGGTTGGAAAATGGATGGATGGATGTTATTACTTCTTTTGCCACATTGCCAATGTAATGATCAATAAATTGCATTATTATTATTTACTTCAGTATAAAATTAAGACAACATTTATGCCTGTGCAGTACACAATGGACAACACACGTGGGCTGTCGTCTCTACTTGGACTGGCACCTTTCCCTTCACTGGCCAATACAATGGAGAGATCGGGGAGTCTCCATATCAAGGCTATATGCTCACCCGACCCACTAGATGGCAGCATCCCTGGGTTTTGGTACCCATTCAGATGCACCCATGGAATGCTAGGAATTGTAGTACAGTGAGACAGCCCTTTTGGGGTCCGTGGGTGCCACTAGGGGTGCTGCACGGAGTTACACTATCTACTTTATGTAACTTCTATATGACCTGGAAGTGGTTCTAATGAGCAATGCTCTGGAACTGGAGGCACTCCCAGGTCTCCAATAAAAAGAACTTCACTGTCTTGTCCAAGTGAGTCGGAGCCAGGAGAAGAGACCGACAACATTCGTCTGAGAGGGGTAGCAGAGAAAAGAAAGAAGAAGAGTGGTTGTTATTGCTGTATGGAGACATCTTTAAAATATAAAGTTTTATTTTGAACCCGGGACTTGTCTCTCTATTCGTGTCCTAGGTTTGGGATTCTGTGACGCCCCCTGTTGCTCACAAGTAGAGACATATACATATTACATAAAATGAACGAAACCCCTGAAAATATATGGTTCTTGTTATCATGTACTTTAGAAAGAAAAGTTCAAAGCCATGAAACTGCTATGCTTATAATACAGAAAATCCACTCTGTCGGAAAGAAAGTTTCTGGCCTGCAGAAGTCTGAATTTGTTGGACATGGACATCATTCATTTTCCACAATTCTAGAGGAATTAGTGAGATGAATAGAGTCACACTCTCTCCAATTTTAGTCCAGAAGAACAATGATGCTGAATTGTTCATTACTAACATTGACTTTGCTGTAAATGAAATGTTTGTTATATTTTCAACAGAATGATCCATTATTTTGCCTACACAAGACCTCTTGGTGTGCTTGCCATTTTCTTCTCACCAGTCAGTTTACTTCACATTGAACAAACTGACAGCAGGAGAAATCAAATGAAAGTCCCTGACTTCCATTGTGCATTATCAGAAAAATTTACCTTATGTTTTGTAGATATTATTTTTTGCAGCATTCTAATTACATTACTACAAAAGAATATTATTATTATTCACATTTTATAAATTTTCTTTGGATTTCCCATCCCAAATTTTCCACTATATGATTACAAGGCAAGAAAAACAAGTGAGACACCAGCTCATGGCTTTAATGTTTCAGTTATGTTTTACTTTTAACAGCAACTCTAAAAAGAATACCTACAGGCTCTTCCACATACAGTAGTTTAATTTATTCTTGGGAAAGTAGGTATTAATAATAGTGAATATGAAAATGCCTATATTGCTATGCACATATTATTGTTATTTTCATATTTTATTGTTCTATGTTTTAATAATGCTATTTTGTATTTTATTATATTTGTAAATAGAGTAGGTTTGAACCTCCGCTTAGTTATTACCTGTATATTATACTCACTATATATTAATAATGTACCACGTTCTTTCTCCCACATTTCTATGTTACGGTAATTGATTAATTTAAATTGTTAGTGTTGTGTTAAATGGCATCACCAAAGTGTTTTTCACAATGAGTATGCTGTGTTCACCAGTGACTTTGTACACTGAATATCCATCCATCCATTTTCCAACCCACTGAATCCGAACACATGGTCACGGGGGTCTGCTGGAGCCAATCCCAGCCAACACAGGGCACAAGGCAGGAACCAATCCTGGGCAGGGTGCCAACCCACCGCAGGACACATACAAACCCACACACACACCAAGCACACACTAGGGCCAATTTAGAATCGCCAATCCACCTAACCAGCATGTCTTTGGACTGTGGGAGGAAACTGGGGCGCCTGGAGGAAACCCACGCAGACACGGGGAGAACATGCAAACTCCACGTAGGGAGGACCCGGGAAGCGAACTCAGGTCCCCAGGTCTTCCAACTGCAAGGCAGCAGCGCTACCCACTGCGCCACCGTGCTGCTCCTACACTGAATATTTTCCTGGAAATTCTCATTGCAGACAGCTTAGACAAACATTTTTTTCCAACTGTCCCATCGTGCTTTGCAAGGCTAACGTGACATCACAGAGCTGTAGTAGCCATGCGCAGAACTTACACACACGCTTACTGTAAGATCACAGCCTGATCTGTATCAGGTCACGACCAGCTAGATTTGCACTGGCAAATCTAAAAAAAAGAAAAAAAAAAGTTGCAGTATTTTCATTTGAGAGGTAATATTTGACAATATTATGAGTGCTAGTGGCTAGTTTGCCTATATAATTAGCTATGTGCTGCCTTTATGTGTCAAAACAAGCCTTAAAGGAGTACCTTCTCCTCTCCTTCCTTGAGTCAGAATGAGACCCTATAATAATAATAATGAAAGATTTGTTACTATTTATAACACATTATTAACTCCTTAATGGAAGAAAAAAGTGAGAATTATCTGCATACATAGATTGTAAACCAGAAAGATGTTACAGCTGTGCCCAGAGCCCCAACTTTGAAAAGTGGAACAAGCCCGTCCCATACCATCTCTTCATGGCACAGCCAATATGTGCTCCATGATTGGCACACCGTGACCATAATGATACTTACGTTACAAAAAAATATTTATATATTTTTATATTAAATATAATATATACAATATATATATATTTATTTTCTACTTATTGCTAGTTTGTGGTCATTTGTTGTACTTTGTGGTTATCTTTTGTTGTTTGAGGTATGGAGGTGCAGTGATTAGCACTGGTGCCTCACAGCTCAGATAACATTTTTATCCACAATAATTGGCTCAGCATAGTTTGTTTGGAGGTACTTCCCTAGCCTTCTTGTAATCCAATCCAATGTAGCCATTGAAATCCACTCAAAACTAGTCCAATTCCTCCTTCACCTTTTACTTCAAAGCATTTTCAGGAGTTTGGTTAAGTTCCCAATCATTTCTGAATTTCAACAAACTTGCGGCAAAGCAAACTCCCACAGTGTTCGCTCATCACTAATAAATGTTCATGTGTGATTATGCCATGTTATGGACGGATGCTCTGTCATCAGTTCATGAATTGCATCCAAAAATGCTGGGTTAGACTCCAGCACTTCAGGAACCATGACCTACATAAAAAGAGCTTAAAATTGGGCCAGTGTCACAGATAGATGTGTAGATCAGTCTCACTCCCCAACAACTTTTAATTTTCAATAATTTGCCCATTTTGGCTAATGATTGTGGGAGAAAGTGCAAGAGGCATAACACGAAGGACCCCAACAGTAAACAAAGTCTGACATTTTGGTTGGACTGGGAGGAGAAAGAAAATCGCACAGGATTTGATATAGAACCAAGTGAGCTGGGTGTAGAAGTACCACTAACGTGATGAGCCATGGCCATGACATCAGATGACAACCTAGCTATAACGTCGCTAACACCAACTTTACCGAGGCAATACTGGCAAAGCAGTAAAGTGCAATGGAAAAATGACAAGAAGAACTACTGAGAAAATAAATTGGCTTTGGAAATTTTAATTATAAAAAAATAGCACAAGGTAAACGCTTTTGTAATATACAGATTCCATTTCTGCACATACTTTTTATGTATAGTGTGACTTGTGAGTCCCTGTTTGCACCCCAAAACATGAGGCTGAGTCACAGACACAGCAGTTAGGCATGGTCGCAGCCAGGTTAGTGGCCAAGTAATCCTGTTCCCTGCATTTATAATGTTCCTTGCATCACCCATTGAAGGCAAGTGCTTATAGTGAGGTCGCAATCAGCTCAGATCTGCTTTAGCTGTGAGCCGCTGCCGTGTTGGGAGCCCGCGGTTGCCCCAACAACTGATAAAACTGTGTTCCACAGACACAGCAATCGCGTTTTAGCACTCGTATTGATGTGTCATGCCATTGGAGGGAGTCCTAAACGAGTTTAAAAACCTTACAATAGTTTAATTTTAAGATCATTACATTTCTTTTATTGTCCTGTTTCTATTGTTACTGTGCTACAATTTTGTTTATTCTTTTAAACCACTGATGTCTCCATTTTGTGTATCTTTGAATGGTGGCAGCTATGTTGTTGCTACCCTCTGGCAAACAGAAGTTGTGGTGATAATGTCATCACACTGCTGGTATTAAAGATGGAGGCACACCACTAATAGCATCCTAGTTGTTAAATAATATGTCTAACCTCATCATGTGTAGCTGGAAAAAAGTCTTTGCAGGCTGTTCTTTTTCATTCTGAGTTTCTGGTCTGCATATAGACTTTCGACATTTTCAGTTTCATTAATTTTTTTTGGCATATTTCTGACTTTGAATTATAGACTTTTTACCTTAGTACTTTCTCATTTACTTTGCCTTTTTTAGGTTGCCATTTCCATCTAGCAGAATAAGTGGAGGCGGTAATGTGGTTACCTGAAGAGTATAAGCAACCAGATACTTTTTAGACAGTGTCACTAAGCTGTCCATTACTCAAAATCAGACTGACGAAAATAAGCACTTGTTAAATAAAATCACTGACTTTTAAAACCATGCATTAAAGAATAATTCATCCATTGTTATAACTCCTGTACCCATTGAAGTAATCTATTACACTTTCTTCATGAGGTTGTTCTGCACCAAAGTACTGAAAAGGCATGAGTGGAAACATGGAAATTGACAAAGCCCATTCTTTACTGACACTGCTGAGTGATAAGCTTCAACTGATGAATCCCAGACTGATTTGCGGCCAACAGAAAAAGATGCAGATGTTTGAAGTTCATTCAGTGTGTGTGTCTCCCAGCTACAGAACAGGAATTATTGAGAAATTAACATCCAATATGAGTTTTTGTAATTGTAAGTGCTTGAAAATCACTAAACCTGAAAACTCTTATTTGTCTAACATGAAAAACAGGCATTTTCTGAAAGCTTGTCTTTATTCTAATATTAGTTTTCATGAGCAAATAAAAACTAACTACTCTGATACATAGGACTTCACTTTAAAATGAAGTTTCCTGTGTGGCATTGGAATTCTACGCAGTACTATACAGTATGCTGGAGTATATTTGCGAGTACACATGTGTGTATATATAGTGCCTGCCAAATAATACAAAGTGTACACAATGATAATTTCCTCCTATTTGGGGCTCATCAGGTGTACACACTTTTGGTCCCCTTGCAGGGATTGAACCTTGGATGTGCATAGGTCTGATCACAATCTAATACTTGGGTGGTTACCTACCGAGGTTCGACCCCTGCAAGGGGAAGCAAAGGTGTGCACATCTGATGAGCCCCAAACAGGAGGAAATTATTGTTGTGTACGCTTTGTATTATTTGTCAGGTACTATATAACATGTTTATGATCTGCTTCTTGCAACTGAGAGGATGTGGCAGATGTCTGGCGACTGGCCGACCAACCACAAGCATTACCTGGTAGATAACCACCCAAATATAAGATTGTGATCAGACCTATGCGTATATATTTATATAGAGAGAGACATTTCTTTTTTATTGCTTCCACTCTTTTATTTATTTATTATTATTATTATTATTATTATTATTATTATTTTGTTTCCTTTATTTTTTTTTTATCTCTGTAACCTGTTCATGTTTCCTTTCAGTTCAATTCCTTTATTTTATGCATATTATTTTTTTCTTTCTTTTTTCCAACATTCATTATTAATGTTACTGTTTTTCAAGTCATTACTAACATTACAATCTGTTTAGCATTAATCAGGGTTACTTTTTATTCTCTGAATATTGCTACTATAGCATAGGTGTTTGTTTTAAATGTTTTTTCTTAGAATATTAATTCTACCAGTTTAGTTTGCAATAGGTAATTTAATCCATTATTCTTAGCAGACATTTTATATTAAATTTATTTGTACACAAATGTATGGTTTTGTTAAAATCAGAATTATCTCCATAGATATCTGCCAGAGGCTTCTATGTAACATTTAGAGCATATTGTATTTAAGGGGAGGGTGAGTTTGTGTGTTGCACACAAAAACCCCAAACCAGAAGGATAAAGAATTAATCCTTTGTGTAAAATGGATGATGAATATGCAAGATTTATTGATTTCAAGAGAAATGGAGCAAATACTTCTTAGAGATGCCAACCCATCAAATACATAAAGTATTTCAAATCAATAATGTAGAAATCAAAAATGTAGCTAGATCTAAAGTTGTTGACTATAGAAAGAAAATCAACCTACTTAAGGAACATTACAAAACTTTTTAGAAAAAAAAATGAAACTCTAAAGATATTATTAATAAAACAGACCTATCACAAATTGAGAAGCATCATTCATCAATCATCTAGATAAACTGTCAATACTTTGAAAGGTCAGATATTTTGAAATCCCTATTAAACAGAAAAGCTTCTGGTGCAGACTGCCATCCAGCAGAATTTTATATAAAATTATCTTTTAAATTAGGTCCATTGATGTTAGTGTAAGCCATTAGAACTTTACCTAATTACTACTGATGTTATGTTTCTGGCCAACATTACACAGAATAGAAAATGTTTTTTCTTCTGTTACATAGTTTTATGTTTCACAAAATTAATGTGGGTTTTCTCAAAGGCTGGCAGTTATTAAATCTTTACATTGTATTTACTATGTAATATATACTGTAGATCTGTCATAACAGGGTTCCAAGAGCTATTCATATCTTCGGATGAAGGAAAAGACTTAGACACAAGTTGAATGGGGCAATTTATTTACAGTTTTTTTTTTTGTAAATTAGCTTCCTTCCAAGACAAACATAAATTTTTATCATCCCTAAAGGTAAACCTGATATTTGGAATTTTAGCATTTGAATATTTAGAACATATTTTCTTGCTATTAATGACTGAATCTCAGATATAATCTGTTACCAAATTTCTTTTGCAGCCTGCAAAATGAAGACTTTGGTATAAGTGGCCAGCTTTCCTAATCTTCTGTGACTGTTTACTGTAAGTCTCATAAAGATATAGAAGCATTTCCAAAGTATACCAGTGCTTTCAAACCAATGTACTTATACAGTAACTATGAATAGCAATATTAAATTAGATTTTCAGATAATGAATAGAAGTCACCTTGAGATAAAATACACTCATCCTCAGTATGTTCAAAGCAAGGTATAATTCATTTCAAAACTGAATGCTGCATGAATTTAAAATATATCTGGGTCAAGGCGTTACTTATGAGGGCTTTCATCAGACACCTGCATCACTATATCATATGCTTAGACCCCACTGGAACAATATCTGTTTGAGTATTTTTTTTAACTGTCTTGTGATCGCAGTAATTCATAATCCTCTAGTGACCCTGTTTGTAATAGCATCAAAAATATTGATGGATTCTTTAACATTTCTCCTTATTATGTCAATGGTAGGAGATCTCCCCCGGTAAGCTGTGTATACATGAAGCTGTGGGCAGACGTTGAAGTATGTTTGAACATGGAAGTTTCAGGTAAAAAACACTAGACTAATCAATGATAACATCCCTACACCTACACAACACTTATGAATGACATAAATGGCAGGAAATAATTTTACAACGTAGTTGGCATAATACTTTTTTCTATGAGATTATTTGAAATCAAAACAGGAAAAAAAATCATATGTTATGTGTATCTTGTAGTTATATAAGGGTATTTAGCTGGATATTAGCACCACTGTCTAAGAAGGTATAAATAGTTTGCTGAATAAATTAACAATTAATAATAATAATAATACATTTTATTTTTATAGCACCTTTCCAATGCTCAAGGTATGTCACAAAGTCACAGAAACAACAGCAGGGCAGAATATTGGATACAAATATTTTCAGCACAGAACACTGAAACAGATAAATACACAGTATACAAAGGTAATAAACCAGAGTAAAATACTAAAAAGAAAAACCTGAATAAATAACTTAATTTGTGATATAACACACACACAAATTATCCTGAGAATCTGGACAGAGAGGTAAACTGAAAGAAGGGGCAGAATGTTAGGTTAAGGTAAAAGCCATCCTGAGCAGATGAGTTTTAAGATGTTTTTTAAAAGAATGAATGAAGTCAGCTTATCTCATTAATTTAGGGAGTTCATTCCAAAGTCTGGGCGCTATACAGCTAAAGGCCCTGTCACCCATAGAGTGTAGGCAGCGTTTCTCAATCTTTAAGTATTTGTAACCCGAGCTTTCATAACAGTTTTAATCGCGCCCCCCCTAACATTTTTTTGAAACCCAAATAAAATTTTTTCCTATGTTTTTTGCTGCCGATACACCATTACAAGTTTAAAATTTTCCTACGATTAGCAAAATTACGCCACATATGGCAACATTCGCGCCCCCTTTTTTGTTACCCCCTAGGGGGGCGCACCCCACAGTTTGAGAACCGCTGGAGTGCAGGTTAGTGTGCGGCACAACAAGACTGCCAAAATCAGCAAACCTTAGTGGGTGAACAGGAGCATAGTGATGATGAAGGTCACTGATGTAGTCCAGTGCGAGGCCATTTAAAGGTTTGTAGGTTATTAATATAATTTTATGTTCTATCCTGTAAGACACAGGTAGCCAGTGAAGGTGAAACAGGATGGGTGTTATGTGCTCACTGTTGCTGGTCTGTGTATGGACTCTTGCAGCAGAGTTTTGAATCAACCAGAGCTCTTAATATAAGATCCGAAGGGGCACCTGCCAGTAGGGACTTACAATAATCAATGTGGGATGTGATAAAAGCATGGACAAGTTTCTCAGGATTAGTAAAGGAGAGGAATTTGCAAACATGGGATATGTTATGGAGGTGGAAGTGAGAAAGTTTCCTAACATGGTTTATGTGGTTGGAATAAGAAAGGGAAGAATAAAAAATGACACCAAGATTCCTTGCATTAGAAGAAGGTCTGTTGAGATTGTCGCCAAGAGTGATTGAAAAGCACATTTTATTAAGTTGAGCGTTAGTGGTAATTTGCAGGAGTTCAATTTTTTGCAATTTAATTTTAAAGAGTTACTGTACATTATGCTCCATCAAGGTTTTAATTTCACTGAGGCAAGTTGTGAACTGAGAAAGCTTTGATGAATTTTTACTTTTAACATTCAAATAGAGCTGAGTATCATCTGCATAAAAATGATTACCCAATCCATAGCTACGAATAAAATGTTCAAGGGGAAACATACAAATACAGAAGAGCAGAGGGCTGAGGACAGAGCCCTGAGGAACTCCTTGTGTGACTGGTGCTGAGTTGGATCTGCTGTTACCAAGACTAACAAACTCCTGCCTATTAGTCAGATAGGTCATAAACCACTGGAGGGCAGTGCCAGAGATACCCAGCATGTTCTCCATTATGGACAGTAGAATGTCATGTTTGACCGTGTCCAATGCTGCACTGAGGTCTAACAGAATTAATATGCTGTTTTGCCCAGAGCCTGCTACAATAAGCAAGTCATTGGTTATCAAAAGCAGAGCAGTTTCACAGCTGTACTGAGCTCTGAAACTAGACTGAAAGTGTTCCATCAAATTATTAGAAGTTAAGTAGTTGGTCTTCTGGGAGGCCACAACACACTCAAGAACTTTTGACAGAAAAGGTAAGTGAGAAATAGACAGAAATTTGTTAAGATTGTCAGCCTCAAGACCAGATCTTTTTAACATTGGGGATACAGAAGCAATTTTAAAAGTGGCTGACACAAAGCCGGTGTCAAGGAACATATTTATTATTGTTGTAAGAGTCAGGACTATGGCATGAAGGCAGGAGTTAAGAAGTGTGGTGGGGATGGGGTCTAGTATGCAAGTAGATGGCCTCATCTTTCAAAGCAGGTCATTAACAAATGCAGATGTGACTGGTGAAAATTTAGAAAAGGAGCTGGATAGAATCGGAAGACAGGGAAAGATATAAATGGATGATGAATTTATGTTATTTGAATTATTCAGATCTTTGATTTTATTGCAGAAAAAGTGGAGGATATTTTCACAGTCTTCGGTAGAGGAGGTGATTGGGCCAGATGCAGGTTGATGTAGTTATTAACTACGGAAAACAAAACCCTTAGGTTATCATGGCTACTGATCAAACGAGGGGGAATGATGAAAATCTTGAAAAAATTCACAATGCAATTTACAGAGATCGTCATCGGAGATAATTTTGAAGGAGACTAAAGTTTCAGTAAGTAAAAATTATTAAAACAATTTTTTTTCTATTCCAGTTATTTTTGGGTACCCCCTTGTATGACCACCAGAAAGGGTAGGAAAATAAACATGTCCAGCAAGGACAGGTATTCATTTACAATACAATACAATACAATTTATTTTTGTATAGCCCAGAATCACACAAGAAGTGCCGCAATGGGCTTTAACAGGCCCTGCCTCTTGACAGCCCACCAGCCTTGACTCTCTAAGAAGACAAGGAAAAACTCCCAAAAAAAAAAAAACCTTGTAGGGAAAAAAATGGAAGAAACTTTGGGAAAGGCAGTTCAAAGAGAGACCCCTTTCCAAGTAGGTTGGGTGTGCAGTGGGTGTCAAAAAGAAGGGGGTCAATACAATACAAAACATTTCTCAGTTTACACATGGGAATATCAATATGGATGTTGAAAGGTCCAAAATTAATAACTCTCTGAGAAAAGAAACTTAAGTGGGTTAATAGTTCAGTCAGATCAGATATGTAAGACCCATTGTATTTTGGGGGACAATACAGAACAACAAGTATGACAGGACCAGATTTCATTATTAGTTTACAAGCCAGATGCTCAAAACAATAGATAATCAATTGGGATTCTTTTGATGTTTAACTCAGATCTAACAATTACAGGGACCCTTCAGCCTTGTCTTGAGATGCAAACCTCTGGGAAGTAAATGTATTCAGATGGTGTTGCCTCCATAAAAGGCATTAATTCCTTTTGTTTTTGCAAAATTTCAGTTTCACATAGCGTGAATTCTGATAGCACTGATCCTTTGTCATTCAGAGCTCTTATGTTAAACAATGCAATATTAGCTAATAAGGGATTGTTGTGCACAGATCCATAACCAGTGTTTATTTTAGAATATTGCAAATTTGGCACTCTGATGATTTTATTTCCACAGTCATGATGACAATGGGATATTCTTGAACAAATACTGCCAATGAACTTTCCATTTGTACCCCAGCGGTGGTGGCAACCTGACCTGCGATGTCAATTTCGGGCACCAAACAATACCAGTGTCTTTAAGGACATTCCAAAAAATGTCTTCTTCAGCTGTTCCATGATTCATTTTTAACTCATATGCATCTGTTTTGTTAATGTTTAATAAGTTTAATAACAATTATTTAATACTCCATCAAAACAGCACTGTTCTAAATTGAATCTGCCACTGACCCCTAGACACGTCATGCCACAGTGCCCACTGTGCGGTGTCTGATACTTGCATTTACTCTGAAAAATTAATATCTGTTTCTATCAGTTCTGTGTGCAGATTAACAGATAAGAAATTCCAGTTAATTGTGCTTGAAAAAACTAGAGTTTTGCCATTACAGTATATAATCTTCCATGTTAAATTGGAATATTTCCAAAAATAAAATCTTCAGATAAAAATAGATATATTTTTTACCATAGACATAATCCTGTGATTTTTATTTATGTATGTATCCTCAGGTAAAATGTTTCTGACTTACTGTAAATAAAGGCAATCTACCATAGCAGGTGACTTTTCTCTGTTTAAGAAAAAAATTGCTGCATTCCTCCTGATATGACTAGTTTCTTGTACATTCTGCTTTTCACTCATGTTTATATCATAAAGCAGTAATCTCTGACAAAGCTCCAATACTTATGACATTTTTACTAGTTTAAGTATAGCCACAAGGGGATTTAATAGCCTGCTCCAGCTGTCATTGGATAGTGATTTTGTTAAATATGGACATTATATCCTTCATTCAGGACACAAATAATACTTCTGAGATTTCTAAAGCTTTACTCTAGGAAACTGAAAGACTATCTGTGTAGTCATGTTATTTGGTTTCAGACTATGTGACAACATGTTGTACGGAAAATCAGAAGAATCTTTCTGCTGTTATTATTAACCAAACTGATGGCCATGCATCTTGATACATAATTAATGTTTAAAAGCTAATTTTGATTAATTTTTTTCCCAGCAAGCTGATTTTATTTTAACTGAACCATTATGCACTACAGTTGTACAAATATCATTACCTTCATTAAGATCTCACATTGAACTAGTGGTGGTGTATTTCACTGTTACCTTAACTTGTACTTCACTGCATGACCCTCAAACACATTAAGAAATTCAAGCAATTAAGCAAATGTTCTGTTTTAAATGTTATAGAAGTTTGATTTCCTTAAGTTCTTTAAGATGTTGAAAGTTACCCAGCTGACAAGAGGTTTTCTGGAATGGAGGCAGGACGGAGCAAAGAAAAGAACCAGTATAGACCAAAAGAAAACCCCACAGTGGTGATCTGCAGGTTTAATCGGTACCCCGTAACTGCTTCATAGGGAGGCACCTAAAAATAGTTGGTGACCCTGTAACGCTTGTCAATAGAAAAGATGATCTCCAGTCAGAAATGTAACAGAACATGGTCCAGATTGGAGAAAAGGTGGGAGTAAGAATAGAAAACACTTTAGAAAATGACTTCCCTCTAACCAGTTAGACAGCATCATATGTTTGTTGAACTTTAGAAGTGGTATTGTTTTTCTCTTTAGGAGACTTCCTGACAGTTCTGGCTGTTTAAGGACTATATGGAGGTCTTTGGTTCTAAGATAGTAAGGATTAATAGACTGATCCCAGGATTTGGAAGGAGAATTTGGTTAAAATGATTTAGAAGAAGAGCTTGGATGAAGAAACTGGAAAGAGAGGTGTGGTGTAGACTCATTGGGGCATTAAGTTGCCAGGATCAAGTGAGACCAAGGAAAGTGAAAAGACATTGCTTTGGCATGGAATTAGAAGGCTGGGAAGGTGGTGGGAATACCTTTGCTGCCAGATGGCAGAGTGTTTTTTGTTTATTTTATTTATTGATATTTTGAGTTCTGCCTTTTTATGACATCACCTTCTGTGTTTTGAAAAAAAAACACATGCCTTTTTATATATCCTAGTCTCCTTTGTTTTATTCCTGAAGTGGAGAGATCCTGAAAAGCTATTTCTTTTAGAATTGAATTAAATGTAACAGACAACAAGGTACTGTACATAGATAAAGAGGAAGAAAATAATGAATCAAAAAAGTATTCCACTAAGTGAGTTTAAGTGTGTGTAATTGTGATGTCAATGGGCCCCAAATAATAAGGTTTTTCAATATCAAGGCCAAGGTGGACCAGTTCTCTGTATATTTCAATAATACCCATTAATTTGAGATGTGGACAGTTCTAAGTGAATTTAATTAAAAAAAATAGAATCATCAATTGTTGAAAGAAGCTTAGGGGTTTTTGATTGAAAGGTAAAAAATAGTCTGAATTAGCATTAGCCGCCCTAATTTGGGGTGTTCATAAGATAGCTAATTATTTACTTCATGAGGTGAAAGTGCATAATAAATAAGAATACTTGTATAGAATATTTGCAATTGTAAAATGTCTGCTTCAAATTCAATGTTTAAAGTCTACATTTTCTCAACTGTAACAGAAATTTGTAATTTTTCATCCTCTGATAAAGGTCCAAAGAAGGATAGCTCCCTAGATCTAACATTAGACACATATAAAGGAAAGACCTGTGTGTGTATGGAGATGTCTGCTCTGCTCACGCTCAACCACAGCCACTAGATGACGCATGC
Source organism: Erpetoichthys calabaricus (assembly GCF_900747795.2). Classification (NCBI taxonomy): domain Eukaryota; kingdom Metazoa; phylum Chordata; class Cladistia; order Polypteriformes; family Polypteridae; genus Erpetoichthys; species Erpetoichthys calabaricus. Next base: position 140,084,037 of record NC_041399.2, read on the forward strand.
ATGCAATTTTACATTTTTTCAGCACTTACTGTACACGCACCTCACTATAAAAAACCTGTATGCAGCAAACACCGCCGCGCAATAACAATGTTGTGCGAATGACAAGGAATGAATAGACACAACCTTGAAGGGAAGCAAATGCCGTGGCTTAACAACGTGCAAGTGAAACACCTCAGCAATGGAGGGCAAGGCTTGAAGTTTTCACTAAAAACATTGTCTATCTGGAGGTATTTTCTCTAGACAAAGATTAATAGGACTCCTATACCAGTGAAACAGCTAAGATATGGTATCACCAGTGTCTTATTATGAAAGTCAGTGGCGCAGCAAGCACAGGTGGGTCCACGTCCTCTGCACTGGGTCATTCTTAAGGGTTTGCTGATGCCTCTCCAAGTTCACAAATATAGTAAATCTGTAAGGGAGTCTTCAGGTTGTTTTTTGTCCCGAAGACCACATGCAGCTAGTAACAACATATTCGTAATCACTAAATTTGAAATAGTCTAAAATGATACCCCACATGCTCATGTTTGAAATTTGTCATTTTAACCTTCTGGGAGTGGCTCTTAGAGGGCTATGACCACCAGTAATAAATCAAATATCAAAAATATCAATCATGGTCAGCAAACACGAAAGAGCATAAAAACACAGTCCACATTCCTATATTACCAATTGTGGTGTTATGGGTCCACAGCTCTCGCAGCAAAGGCCAGTTAAATAAATAATCACCGCGCTCGCGGCTTAGCGAGGGGGCGTGGTAACTGTAGCAAGCCGCAGGGTGGTCTGAGGTGTGGGCGTTTCTGACCTAAGTGCACAGGTGAGAGACTGCCCACATCCGTGATCGTTCCTGTGGCTAATGGGCTGCAGCTGCCATGTCCTCTCCGCATATATAGAGAAGCGCGAGCAGGTTAAAGGGAGAAAGAAGTAAAAGGAAAGACAGAAAGAAACGGAGGTTCAAGCAAGCAAGCGAGCGAGAAAAAGTAAAAGTCGGTGCGGGAGAGCGAGCGAGTGCAGGCTCGCGTGCAGCTGTACAGGTAGCTTGGGTGTTAGGCCGACACCCGAGGAGTAGCAGTAGTGGTCGCTCCCGCAGAGTTGATTTTGAAGGGCGGGAGTGACCGGAAGGTGGATGACTCTCCGCATAAGGCCGCGGGAGTTGGGACTTGGGGGTGTGTATTCTCCAGCGTGGGCGCCCCGGTCGCTGTGGAAACCAAGTTGCTGTCTGGAGGAGCCTACCGGAGCCAGGGGTCGGTGAGGCAATCCAAACAGCTGAAGCAGGACAGTGTAGAGAAGGTCAGCTGCATGTAGAGCGACTCTCCTGTTGAGAAGCCCAGATGGGAGGAGCAAGGGGGGCCGCCAGTAGTAGAAGGATGCACCGGCTTTTTAAAAGGACAGCTTTCTGCATGGTTTTAACCTCTATGATTTAAAGATGTTTTCTAATGGATTTTAACCTCCACTTCAGCACTAGTTTTAAGGATTATTTATTTAATGAAGTTAATGAAAGAACTGCATAGCACTTTAACTTTGAAGACTGCACTGTTGCACTTTGGATTTGTTGTTTGAATAAAAGCACTTTGCACTTTTATACAAAGGGCTCCCTAACAGCCGATGGGAGCGTGGAGCAGAACCCGCATCATCACACCAATACCGAAGTTTTCAAAGTTTTGTGAAAAAAAACAACTTTGGCCCTTCATATCCTATGAAGGATGAACCACTGAGGTCAGTTGATGTGGCTTGCACAGCTTTGAATCTTACTGGCCATTTTTGTTAAAGACACCTTTAGTTTTACTCTTTATCATAAGAGTTTAATTTCCTGCACAAAATATTGTTAGAAAATGGTGTAAACACGAGGGTGTTTCGCACCTAGAGGGTCAAAAATAGGAGGGAACCCCAAAAAGCTCTGTTTTGCATAACTAGAGTTCAACACGTGTTGGATAGTATATCACATGTGGGGATTTTCTTGTAATGGTGAGTCAGGATGCACTAGAAAAAAGAAAAAGTGATTTCAAAGCATTCATTAATAATTCTTATGAACACAAAATTAATTTTGCTGCTAGAGTGCCAAGACGGAGCATTTCAAATTGGTTAGAGGTGAGCTACAGCATTGAAAGATTCAACAGAAGGAGAGTTTAGGGAACACAGGAGGGCAGTGTCAGAATATACAGAGGAAGGTACAGAATAAACCAAGAAAACAAAGATGACTGAGTGAATCAAGAGAGAAACCCATGAGTACTGGTCAGCTCTACACTCACTGTTGTTTGTGGGAGCCTCTTGATCCCACAATCGTCAGTAACATAACCGCAAGCCAGGCAAATAAGGACTTACATAGCAAGGGTTATGTTTAAAAGTGCCACAGTGCTCTTATCTCTCTATTAAAAGAGTTTTCCATCGTGTCCGCATTATTCAGTCTTGACCATTCCCCTCCACACCACGCCCACAATTATTACTCTTACTGTGCACATCCTCTCTCTGTACCATCATGTAACACTCTCAGTGCTAACTCTCCCTTCAACACAGTTGATTATAATGGCAAGGCAGAAAAGCAAATTATCTTTTCAAGAACGTTCAATTTTAGATCACAATAGAAAAAGAGCGGCAAGAGCCAATAATGAACATCGAAAAAAGAAAATGAACAAAAAAGAGCTACATATAATAAAAATCAAGAACAAAGAGAATTGTCCAATAAACAAAAAAGAAGAAAATATCCCGAACAATATGTGAACAGAAATGCAAAAAAAGCAAAGTTTACAGAATGTACGTTAGAGGATAAAGTAATTCATAATATTGTATTAATAATAATATTATATAAGGCATTAATGTATCTTAATTTTTTTATTTTCCTTTTATTGCATTTTTACTTTTTTATTTCTGCTTTTTACTACGTTTTATTATTCATTGGTATTTAAAATAGTTGTAGCGAAATACTCAAGTAACTGATTTTCTGTCTGTAATAGCTAAGGAACAAACTGCCTACTCTGCGTACTCTTCTATATACAATCCCTTTAAATACAATCGCTTTCTCTAATGGAGAAGCGCCCCAACGACATTCAAGTGGCTAAGCCGCGTGATAGCGGGTGCCTATCACCCTCCCTCAGGGGTTGGCAAGCAAAGCAAGCTAGTTTAGTATTAGGAGATGGAGCTCAAACTGTAGCTAGTCAACACCCTGGAGCATTAGTCTTGTCTAATTGTGTGTCAAGCAGGGGTGCATGCTTTCTGGGAGTTTGTTCTTTTTAAAAATACAGCTCATAGTCTGAAGCTGGATATATATCCCCTTCAGTAACCATGGTGAAAATTTAAGACAAGAGAAATATGTAACTTGCTTTACAATATAGGCTTTTGCTCCTAATATACATTGTACTTTTAATCATTTATATGTACAAATACAGCTAAAGAGAAGGCATTGAAACAGTGCAGGGGTTGTTCGGTGCTTTCATGATGTTTTTGATGATTGCGGTTCCATGTTTTGGTAGAGTACAGGAGGCATTGACTCTACCAAGAACACATTTGTGTAGTTCAAGGCTTGAGGCATCCTGACAAGCTTTAAATACCTACACTTTTAGCATATTCAGTAAGCTATTTGTGATTAATACCAGGTATGGGTAACTACCAACTAAGTTTTTTTGGATACGCTATAAAGACTGTGCTCTTCTAAGACCCCAATATAGCACATTCACTTTTGTGAACAATGCATTTATTCTAATTACTTAAGGTCCATGCCTGAAAGAATTGTCATTGCTTCAGCTGCATGCATGTATGCTAAACAAGTCACAACGTTATATAACTATTTTTTCAATTTTAGTTACATCGTGCCTCTTAATTAGGAATTTTGTATTTTTTTTTTTTGCATTAGTTTTCTGAATTAGCAGTTACTGAATTAATAGTTTTGTAGCTCCTTTGCTTGTATAGGTTACCTTCTTTTTCAGAGTCTCTATGTAAAAAAAAAAAAAAATTTAATAAAATAGAAATCAAAAGTAACCTTTTGAACTAAGTTTTCTATAATAAAAGCTAGCTTGTTCAGCGGACCAGATTCTCCGTTGTATAAAATAATGATTGATTGGCATAAGAAACACCAAGAGTGAAGTTAAATCACCAAGAAGAAATCAGCCTGCTTCCCAACATATGCCCTTACATTACCGGTAGGGTGTAGCACTGATGGCACGGATGCCTTAAAGGTTGCCTTAGGAAAAAAAGGTTATAAACCCATGATTATTTATTAGATGAACATGTACAGTAGATTTGGTAGCACTGTTACAAGTTCCTTTACTCTTCTCTATCTCATCTTTACATGATGCAAGTAGTACCATAATGACAATAATTGATGTTTTTCAAGCTTCCTGGCCTTGTGTTAAAGTAATTTTCTAGTTCATTATTTAAGCAGTTCAGGTAAAACAAAGTAAAGAAAAATCTAGCTCAATTGGATGTTGTGTTAAGACTATTATTCTGGCATGTACACCCTATAAGATGCTGTTGAGACGGTGAGTACTTAAAATTTCTTGGAGTGACTATCAGTAAAGTCGGCACAAAACTTTTCAGCTCTTGACAAAAATGCTCACTAGTGCCTTTAGCTCCTCAGATGTCTTAGAAAAGTTTGCATTTCTCCATTTTCTTCTCACTAACTTCTGTGTATGCACAGTAGAGTCCATCGGCACCGACTGCACAAGTAGATTCAGGGACAGTTTCTTTCAAATGTGTCTTTGTTGATATTGTGTCCATTAATTGTACTATGTTTACTATCTAGTATAAACACATGACAATAACCTTGAACTATGAAAATTGACTTACTACTTTGTCGTGGTGCTTTTTGAACATGAATCACCATCTCAATGTGTTTTGCAAACTCAATAAATGACAATAGATTGCACGTGTATTTTTGACAACTGGACCACAGGCAGGTTAAACTGATGAGTCAGATGTAGCAGATTTATTAATTTTGTAGAATATTTACCTCACTTATCTGATATGGCTATGGCTGATCATTTTTAACATGTCTGGACACCTAGAGTTGGACGGTATGCAAGAGAGATGTATACCGCAGCTACAAGTTATTTAATTTTGCATATTTTGGTGTTGTTCTTCTACATATAAACTGTTTATTACATTCTTTTTTGAATACCATTCTAAAAACAGCAGTCCTGTGGTCATATTTATGTTACTAATATTTATTTAAAGAATTATGTCCATCTGCCATAAAATGTGTTTGAAAGTAATACCTTTAAGGACCTCACTTTAGATATTCAATTTTTAGTTTAATAACTAATTTTTTTTAACTTGCAGCAATGGACACTATCATGTCATTAGCAGTATAGGCCTACAGGTAGTTGTCTTAAATTGTGATTTCTGTAGCTTAACCATTACCTTAACCATTCCATTTGCTTTTCATCCCATTAAATAGTTGTGGGGTGATGATGGTTCTTATCCCATCATTATACTTACTTACTTCAGCATATATAAAGTTCTATATTAACTTAATATGTACATTGTTTGGATGTAGGAAGATAAAATTTAAAAGAGCATGGCAAGAATTCAGTGGAGATAGAAATGAAAACAAGAATCTAACCCATGTCCCTGGATATTTTTAGGCACCAGCTTTGGACAATAATGTGTCACCCCATCTCAGTGACAGTTCAAACACATTCCCTCAAGGCTAATTTGAAATCACCAGTCAACCTACCATGCATGTCAATTGAATGTGGAAAGAAAACTGGAGGACCTGACAATAATCCATGTAGTCTCAAAGAGAATGTGCCAGGACCAAATAAACAATAACCGGGTGCAGGATTTAAAACCAAAATGAATGATCTGTGAGGCTGTGGCACTAATAATTCTGTAACCATACTTCCTATCTTTACCATTTCTGGGTTTAAAATGATCATACTCATTTCCAAGGCTTTTAGACAGTGAACCAATCTAATGGATTCTCCATTTTGATATTAGTATTTTTCTTTATTTTTGCTTAATTGGTAGGTAGATTTTCTCCAGTTAGTGATATGGAGCACTCTTTCTTATACTGTAAATATGTTACAGTATAGACAGACAAAATGAAGTAGCAGCCTATCTTCCTGCTATACTTTGCTTGATAATGAATATTTAAAGAAAATTATCCAAAACTTTTAATAGTTTGTCAGAATCGTAATAGTTATCATGAGTAAAATAGATAAAAAGAATCAAAAACTATTACCTTCTGCCCAAGGATTGAATATGATGTAGACATCTCTTTCAGGTGCTTTGGGTGTTCTCCGAATACCATATGGTGTCATAACTGCTACATACATTCGAAACTTTCCAACAATACAGTCAGCATTTGGGCACAGAGATAAGGTGACTGACTTATTTTCATTTTCAAGCAATGTACTTCTCCATTTTCCTTGTTCTTGTTCTTGTTCTGGCATTATTGGAATATAAGTTCCTTTGCTCACTTGAGGATAGCGACCTGATGAGCACAAAGTTTTAGAATTATAGATTCTTATACATGGTCATTATGAAGTACAAAAAGAAATAACATTCTCAAAACTGGGTAATGAAGAGCCTATATAAGGTACAAGGTAGTAAGCAGATATGGACAGAGGTAAATAATGTGCACAAATATGATCAATCAACAGTCATTGAAATGTACTGATGTTTACAGTTTAAAAGCAAATTAAAGTCACTAGAGCACCACTATAACAATACACCAAAAACAAATTATAAAGAAATATAAGCATTAAGAACAACAAAGAAAAATAACACTATTAAATAATGCTGCAGAAAAATAGATTGATTGTAAGTGGAAGCCTGTTGTTAGAAGAAGAGCTATAAAATAAAAATATGGTTTTAATTCTCTCTTTGACATTGCAAGTCATATTCATTGAGGAATTTGCTTGGACAAATGCCAGCATTACCACCTTGGCTTGAGTCATATCTAATTTAAGGATCTAAAGACTGCCACTGCACTCAAATGAAATAGCTATGTAAGTATGAAATAAGACATTACGGAGTACATTTTAATAACCTCAGCATGTAGAAGTGATGCACGTTAAGATGAGCTATGAGCAGCATATTTGTTTTCATTGTATCAGGTCTCTGAAATCAAAATTACCTGCCGTTCAGATTGCTTTTTCACTTGTGCTACACTCCGTAACAACTGGGATATGCATATGGTTCTTCAAGTTTTTTATTCTTTACAAAAAATCTCTCATTATGGGCAGACTTTATTTTACTGAAAATTCATCTGGCATTATATTGACAAATGCACTGTTCTGACACAATATTGTAGTACTAGTTCTTCAGCACTGTTCAAAATTGTTGAAGAGGCATGGTATTGCAGTGAATACACTTAACATATTGCATTACAGAAACTTCTGCGAGCATGTCCTGAAAGAACTCTTGTATCTATCTCATTATAACAACATGCTGCAGGGTTGATTGATGATGCCAGATTGTGATGGCGTGTGTGTTTGAATGTACAATGGGCATCTCTGTAACAGTAAATTCCTGCCTTGTCTCTGCTGCTGCCAATATAGGCTCTCTCAGAATACCCAATGAGATAATAAGACTACAAAAAAAAATCAAAAGGCAAACAAAAGTTTCATTCAAATATAGTATTTAAGTCAAAAGACTTTTACCTTTATATACAGTATATAATGTATCTTTTTGATATTAGTTTATTTGCAAACCATTTCAATTCAGTTCAAGGTCACATTGGCTAAAGCCACCCTGGAAACATCCGATGCAAGACAGTTTCATGTAAACTTCCACTCTCTCATACAAGGTCAACTTAGAGTCTCCAAGCAGCCTGACAAGAATCTTTGGGACACAGAATGAAAGTAGGTGTATTTGGAGGAGAAAAAAAAACCAAAAACCTCATACTGGAAAATGGGAGAAATCCAAAGTGACAGTGAGTATGCCAGGATTCACATTGTCATGGGTTATTTTAGTGTTGCAATAAATTAACATTTATATTGTATATATGGAAACATGGTATACACTTATAAGGGTTACCTTAATAGCATAAGAGTTCATTTAAAACTGGTGACTTGACTGTGCAGGTTCAATCCTTATTACAATAAGATGTAATCCTTGCTTACAATATGATGTCTGTCATAAGTGTACCCTTCACGTTTCAAGGGCATGTATTCCACCAGAATTTAAAAAGAAATTCTTCAGTGAAGGTAATAAAGGTGCACCAAGATGATTAAGCAACTATTAATGGTAATTGAATGATAACTGAGATGACCTACACAGTTTAATGTTGATCCCTTGGTGGTAAGAGCTAAAATAAATGAATAGAAAATAGATGATCTAGCCATAATTTGTATTGAAAATTTTGACTAATTATCTTGAATGCACCAGATTCTTGCACATAAACAGGGTTGTCCAATATGACAAAGGCAAAAAGTATTAGCAGCATGGGACAGGATGAGAGACTGATTGTTGGAAATCCACAATCGTAGATGGAGTATTCCTTTGCACAATAATATGGAAACATGAAAGTCACAAGCACAGTTAATTCTCTGGAATACTTAAACACAGGAAAACAGTCTGGAAAGAAGCATGTTTAATTCCATCAAGGTGCTTTAAGGCACTGCATGGGAATGCCCAATCATTGCCACTAGAATTATATTAGCAATTTGCAGCATGCAGCACAGAAGCTGCTAATGACACCCAAGGTGATTAAAAGAAAATGTGATTATTGGTGTACTTTATCAAGAGCCCAGTACACCTTGGATTAGCAGCCACATACTATAGTTTTGTAAGAGATTTTCTGAATGGTATTACTGAACATCCCTGACAGTTTTTCATTGGTACACTTTGTTTCTCCCAAGGGAAACATAATTAGGTAAACTTTTTTTTAAAGTTAAAACATAAAATATTTTTTTTTTACTAAATAACCCACATTCTTTAATGAGACAGTACCATACTAAATCAAGCAGTAGTTATTCATAAGATGTTATCTAATCACTCAACTGCTGCAACAGCCTCCAAAAACTGTTTGTTATGCTTTACTGAATTATGCTATACAAATGAACAGACCAGGGTCAAATTCTCTCCACTCCATCATTAAAGTTTAAATAATATGTTCCTTTGATGCAGGTAAGCTGACATGACATACAGTAATCTCGCATTAAACAAATACATTTGCAAATGCATGGAAATGTTCCACTGAAAATATAATAAATCCATATATATAATGCAAAGCTCGGTCACTCGCCAACAAAATCACTGTTTACCATTTACCATACCATAGGTATCCACAACAAAAGGACATTTCCATATATCACTATTTAAGAGTAAAACAAACAAACAAAAAACATAAAATAGAAAAACTAAATATCACTGCAGTATCCCAGAATAACAGATCTTCAAGTTGTAGATGCTTATACCTTATTTTTTGCTCCAACAAACAAGATGAACTTAACACTTGCAGAGGCAATTAACATCAAATCATCTTCTCTTCCTGAATTGTACCAGTAATCTATCACCTTAAAACATTTGTATAAACAAAACAGAACAGCAGGAAATGCAACATATGACTAGGAATTATCAAATTAGTTTACCTCTTGGTAAAGGGAGGACTGCAGAGGTAATAAAAAAAGATCAGAAACTTTGAGCAAAGTTGTCCATCATGTGGAGAGCCAGTCAATCAAATGTGTGTAATATCACATGTCCCAAAGCCCCACGTGGAATTTTCACATAAAAATATAGCATGTCTGATGGACGAGAAACAGTGAAGACAAAAAGGACAGGAGAGGGTGAAGGCAATGTCAGAAGACAAGACCAAGACATGTGTGACCATTTCATCTGAGCATCTGCGTAAACATCTTATGAATAACACCGATCACTAGATCAAATGCCACCCCAGGACAACTTCCAATCCTTGACATTCTTCATAAGCTTTTTCTAAAGGTTAACCCGCTGAATCCGAACACAGGGTCACGGGGTCTGCTGGAGCCAATCCCAGCCAACACAGGGCACAAGGCAGGAACCAATCCCGGGTAGGGTGTATATACTGTATACTGTGTGTGTATATATATATATATATATATATATATATATATATACAGACTTTGCTAACTATATTTTCTTTTATACTTCCTTGTACTGGTGGTATTATTCTTTAATAAATACCATGTTGCTTTTAAACTTCTATACTTTGTCTTTATATCTTAGAGTAATTGCAGTAATAAAGTAAATATTAAGAGCACGCAGAGCAATAGGATGTTGACATACACTCTGTCTTGTGGGGTTTATCAGCCTGAGGAGGGGAGCACCATCCAATAGAAGGAACAGTACTTGTAAAAGTAAGACATCATTGGTTGGTAAATGGCCTGTAGCCAAGGATGTTGAGCTTTTGTATGTTTAAATATATTTCTGGAGAACTAAGCAATGTTTAGGTCTGAGATATACTGTATCTAAGACATCGTATGTTGTTTGTGCTAATGATAAGTCTTGTTAAGTGCTAGGAAGTGATGGGCTGTACATTTGTCATTTATACAATACTTATGTGGTTAGGGTCTGTGTGTATGTGTTTATTTACGCATGTGTGTCTTAAACTTAAGGTGCAGGAGTAGACCAATCTGGTAAAGAAGCGGATGAGTTCACTTATCCCAGGAAAACACATCTAGATCCTACAAGAAAACAAAGGTAATTCAAGGGTGATAGCACAATAATACATCCACAACATCTCAAAAACACTTTAATTGATTTGGTTGAAATATAGAAAAAAGAAAATTAGCTGAACCAATTTTTTGTCAATAATTGTTTTATTTGTTGAGATTTATTAATATTATGCTAACACAGTTGCTCTGTGTTGTGCTGATAGGGGGCTTTTTACAAATGAAGTATGTAGCAGACATAACTGACGGGCACGCGAAGAGCAGCACTAGCCAATAGGGTGAATGGTTGACTTAAGAATGAAGCAGTGTCCTGGACAGGAAGAAAGAGACATGGTCACGTTTAGAGTGTAAAGTCAAGTATGAAATTAAAGGAGAAAGTTCAACAAAGCTCAAGTAAGACATGAAGCTCAGTGGTTAGCATTCACACTATAAAGCGACAGTAAGACTGCAGGATGTCATGGCTGTGAAAGGTGGTGTTGCTTTACTAGAAGCAAAAAGGGAGTGATAGAGAAATAGGGCATGCAGTTGCATCCTCAAAACCAACACAAGCTGGAAAATAGGGTATCCGTAATTGTTTAAGAAGCCTCCATAACATAGAACTGGATGTTACTTTCTTCCACTTCATGGACTAGGTAAAACAACCCTAAAAGTAAAATATTCAATTCTTTGCATGGGTCACATACATGTGTAGCCAGTAACTGTTATTGCTGTTTGTAATAAGTTGAAAGTAAAACACAATTCAGAGTTAGCACTTTATTCTATGCCTATACAACAAAAAATAATACAAGTTTGATCATACAGATGATGAAGAAATACTTGAGTCAATGATGTAAACAAGTCATGTCATGCCATTTTCTAACCTGCTTAATCCAGACCATGGTCGCAGTTGCTGGTGCCTATTCCAGCAACCATAGGGCATGACATAAGCAAGTGAAAATTGTAAACATCTAATAATAAAAATAATATATAGTCAAATTTCACATTCTTACTGATAAACCATTTCAGTTTGAAACAATACATTTTCTTGTAAAATTGTGTTTTTCAATGACCATTAACAAAAGCCAAGGAACTAGGTAAAGCAGAAATTGAACTAAAGTTTTACATATGTGCAATTGTGTATAAGAGTAAGCAGCTGAAGTGAGCCAATAGTCTTTCGTATTTGTCTGACACCTTTATCCACACCAACTTACAACATTTATTTTGCTTTTCCAATTGGAGGAAAGGCAGGTAAAATGACCTGCTCATGGTCACACCATCCCAGTAGTGGGATTTTAACCAACAGCCAGGGGGTTTGAAGTTCTAGGGTAAAAGCCTTAACCACTGCACCACACTGCCTGTCAATAATATTAGCCCTGGGTAAAAAATACAAGTACTTAGCTACATAGTACTTCTGATATACAGTATCCAATTAACTGATAGCACTATACTGTAACTGAGGCCCATTGTCTTTCAAAATTTCCTGAGCATAGCTAGGCAACATAGCTAGTTTAGGCATATAAATGAAATTTCATTTACAGGGAAGAATGTCTTGTTGGATGTATGTAAATGTGTTCAGCTTGAGAAGGAGGAAAGATTTTCTATTTGTACAAATAAACTCCAAAAAATCTATCAACTATGTAGTAAAACATCTGTTCATTTTCTAAGCCTGCTTTTTTCATAGTAGGGATTGGGGAAAGCTGGAGCCTATTATCCCAGCTAGCATCTTGCACAATGCAGAAACAATACCTGAACAGAGCACTGTGGTGAAAACACACACATCAACACCCAATCAGCAGTCATCCTATCCTGCATGTCTTTGGATGGTGGGAGTGCCTTGAGGAAACACATGTTGAGAACATGCAGACTACATGCAGGGAGTACCCAAGGCTTAAACCCTTTTCTATGTTGCACAGTTTTGACAAGTAATATTCATTCAAATTAGGAAACAAATCTTCACATTCTAATTATAACAAAAACTAATTGTAGCAAATTGTCTCACAAATCCTTTGGTTGTGCAGGCACACTTCATGTTCTCTCAAGAAAATGTAACAATAAGAAAAAATGGCCAACAATGAGAAACTAGTAGCATATTTGTACACATATGAGTATATTTTGCTCAAGCTGTGACACAAGGAGTATCATATATAGTGTAAGTGTATTGAGAAATGTCAAGAAACATAGTGAGAAAACCAACAAACTGAAATTGTTATTGTTGTAAAACAAGTACATAACCTGTGAGGTTATTAATCTGATTTTAATTTTCAGGTTTAAGTGAATTATATCAAGAAACCTAATCCATCTCCCTCTCCAAAACACTGGGAGGTTCATTGTTATTTATGTTATGCCATCCATTATGTATTTGAAGGCCATGGTAGTCCAGTGTGTAATGGTTATACAGAATTAACAGCCAGTATTTAAGATTCATAGTTTCTTTGGGATAACCCAACAAGTGTTTCTAGATTTGTTATCATTATCATCAGTCTTGCACATTTGTCAGGTATTTATATCAAAGGCTACTCACAACATGAGTGTCTTGCACAGCGTCACCTAACGAGCCAGCTTGTAGTGTTAGAACTGGCAGTCATATGGCTTAAAGTCCCATGCATTTTCCCCTTTACCTATAAAGCCTGTATTTTAGGATGATGTATCTATTTTTTGCTAAACGTTTCATCTTACCCAGTTACAATATTTCAGTGTTGTATACACTTTTAAAAATAATGGTTCCTTATTGTCACTTTACTGGGCTGTCTGGTTCCTAACAGAACTTGACAAAGAAGCATTTTATCCTGAGAAGGCTTTTTTTTTGCTTATTAAATTGGTTCTTTGGGCTTTGAAAAGGTTCCTAATATGTGGACAAAATAAAAATGTTTGATATATAGTAAGCTACTTAGCTTGAATCCAACAGATCAAGAATTCCTGAACTTAGCCTGTGTTGGTATATGCAGCAAGAGTCCTTTTGAAACCATCAACCCATTGTTGTTTCATAAGTCTGTTATTATCTATTCATGGTTACTTATGGAGCCTGTTACAGATCTATTTAAACACTTCTTTCTGGATCCTTCATCTTGATTGTTCTTTTGGAAACCAGAAATGGATACCTGCAGTAGCAGAGAACCACTTTTGTGTCATTTTTGTTAAGATTGTGGCTTGGATGATGCATTTAAATGCATTTATGCACTTTACAATGGCTGACCCTGTGTTCTGACCCCCAAAAGTCATGCGATAGAACAGTTTCCCCTCTGGGAGTAACAAAGTATATCAAATAAAAAATATAAATAAATAGCACAATTTTGTTTGTGATTTGTCCTGTCACAATTACTGGTGTTAGGAGGTGGCCAGAATTATGACAAAGAGACTGAAGCAGTATAACAGAAGCATGTGCTTTGATCATTTTAGGAACCTAATAAACAGACATTGTGAGATTGTGAGACTGAGGGACTGTGTGTCAGAAATGGTGGTGTCTAATACTGAAGCACCTAAGGGAACTGGCCCGTCTCCCTTCCTGTTCTACATTGCAGCACAATATCAGCACTTATTATCTACAGAAATTTTCAGATGGCTGGTCGTAGACTGCATTAAGAATGGAAAGTCAGAGTACATGAAAGTCATGGAGGACTTTGTTTTGTGGTGCAGGGACAACAACTTGCAGCTTGACATCAACAAGACAAACAACCAGGTGGTGGGTCTCAAAAGTGCCAAAAAGCCTATGAGACCTGTCACCATTCTGGGGTAGGACGTGGAAGTGGTGTGCAGCTACAAGTACCTGGGGGTTCACATAAATAACAAATTGGACTGGTTTGAAAACATTGTGGTGCTATACAAGAAGGGCCAGAGCAGACTGTACTTGCTAAGGAGACTCAGGTCTTTTGATGTATGCAGCAAGCTGCTGGAAATGTTCTACCAGTCCGTAGTAGCCATTGTGGTGATCTACACCGCAGTTTAATGGGGAAGAAACCTGAGCACAAAAAATGCACAATGCTTGAACAGAGTTACCAGGAATGCCTGCTTCATCACAGGGTGGACCCAGAACACACTGGAAGCTGTTGTGGAAAAGGGGATGATGGCAAAATTGGATCCAATAATGAAAAATCGCCTCCATTCTTTCCAGGAGGTGCTCTCTTTGAGCACTTTTAGCCACGGGCTCATTCCACCATGGTGTGCTAAGAAGCAACTCTGGGGGTCTTTTCTGCCCTCTGCTATCCAGCAATTTAATGCTTCCACCCAATGTACTCATTATGTTTGTTTATGTATTGATTAATTGATTGGATGTATTATTTTTCCTGTGAGTCTGTATTCTTGTTTTTTTCTGTTGCTGTACAAATGTAAATTTCCCCATGGGATTAATAAAGTTTATCTAATCAGTTCTAATCTAATATTGTTAAATTGTACAGGCACTGATACATACACAATAACATAGTAACAAAGTAGAAGTTGAAACTATAAGAGCCAGCACCACTTCACCATCCTTGGTACCTGACTTAAATCTGCAATAACAGACAAGCCCGTCACCTTTGCTAATGATACATTTTTTCAGTTACTTGTACTATTTATGTCAAGTACAAAGTCAAGAACCAGACTTTCTACTTACAGGTCTTCAAAATAAACATTTCTAAACTGCCTGAAGGTGAAAACATACCAGTGATAATGACAAAAATCTGGGGAAGTATGGATTTTCTATTTACTGCCTTGAAGATCTGTCTTTTTCATGCTGAATTGCTTTTTCTTGAAATTTAACAAAGGTGGAAGTTAGTTATTCACACCTTTGATATATATTATACTTTTGTTTATCTTTCCAATCTCTATACATTTTACAAAAGCTCTTCAAATTTATATTTGTAGATGCATTTAAACCAAATGTACCTTAAAATGAATTTGCAATGATAAATTCCACAATAGATCATCAGCTATTTTGCATTATGCAGATATTAAAATAAATTAAAAACTGTCATATTTATATTTCATAAAACACCTGCATAAATAAGGTCAAACAGCACACAGACAATCCCCACTCTGAAAGGTAAACCCAAGTACTCCATAGCAAAGCTAACCAGTATGCCTCTTTTTTTTTTGCAAATTTGGTCATGAATGCATTCATTCATTTACAATACCCTCTTAGTCCAAAAACATTTTGTAGGCAGCTGAAGCCTATGCAATAAGATTAACCACAAGAAAGAAACTATGACTAGGTCTGGGCATTAGTTTATTGTAGGGCATACAGGAAGTCCCACTCATAGGTGGTTAACTTACAGTTGGCAAACAAATTGCCTGCACATCTTTAAGATTTCAGTGCAAATGAAATAATTGGAGAGCAAAGTAGAATGTATGACAATGAATAGACAGTGAATTAGAATTTGAAAATGGGATTCTGGAGCACATTGTTGCCTTCTTTCTATTCCTGGTGTTTTAAACACACAAATAAATCAAATTATAAATTGCTTTCTGTATTAATTACCATAAGGTTTCCAATTTTTTGGACAATGTGAATAATGTCTATAAAAATGTTTTTTTATTCCCTGATAAAAATAATTATCTATTGGATTGTTGATCGAAGTGACTATTGTTTTCACTAGGATAAACATCAAAATTATTGTATGCTCACCAGTGGTTGTATACATTTGGCATGGTCTGTTATACCAACTAATTTCATTGCTGTGGTCCTTAGTAACAGACTGAGTTACCATAATTATGAAGTTTTATTTGGCATGTCAATAGTATGACATATAGTGGGAGATAATTTCTTTTAAAACAAAAAACAAAAACATAGTATTATAAACTTTTTGATTTGCTGTAAAATGTAATTATTTTATCATTTTTGGGCAGTTTAATAAACCTGTTTCATCCTTTTCCTGAATCTACTCAGGTCTTTGTAAGAACACCAGGGTATCCTCACAACATGAAGTGCATGACTGAAGACAGTCCAGGGTAGGTTGCCAGTCAATTGCAGGGTGCACACACTCACTCATACCATGCCAGTTTCTGTTCATCAAAGTATTGTTCTGATCTTTTGGATATGAAGAAAAACATAAATATGCAGAGAAAAAAACAGACATATGATAAAGGAAAATATGCAAACTCTACACATACAGTTACACTCTAGGATTTGAACCCAGCCTTCTGGAACTGTGAGACAATAGCACAAGAGCTACAGCAACATGTCCCTCACCTTGTAAATAAGCCATAAATTTAAAAATTAATAATAATTTTGACATACACTTTGCAAATAAATAACTATCAAATGTTGACTTTTAATATCATCTACAAATAAGTTACAAATAAGTACAGTGACCTGAGATTTATCAAAATGACAGTCTCTCTTCATTATTGTTTATCTTGTGTTATTACTTGGAGGCTGGCGACAACGGTATATCTTTGTAAAATCACAATTGATAGCTGGTACTCATTCTATGCCACTCTGAATAAGTATCTGCAGTGTGACTTTGTTATTAACACGGAGCAGATATAAAGCCAGAAGGCTCAAATAAATGAAACTAGGTTGTGCTTAGTTGAGATTTCCACTTCATGTCCCTGAACATACTAGCAGATTTTCTTGGGATTCATTCTTTTCAGCACGTATTTCTTTCTCAGCAAACTTCTGAGATTAATAAGTAATGATTATATTGCTCATTTTATTACCATGCTTTCGAAATGTAATCAATGGACTGCAAAAATATAAATATTAATAATTTCTTAAAACCTAAACGGTAATAAATTATTAATTCATTAAAAGTTGGATCATCTAATCTCCTGATATGTTATATACAGTAGATATTTCCATTTCTTAGTACAAACTATTATGAATGCATAGATGTTTGTCCAGTAGGCAAATATGAATGCAAGCATGGATTTCTGGTCCCACATGGGAAGAAAAAACCTGGTTTAGCAAGAGTTATGAATCAGGATCAGGTCAAAGAGAGATGGGTTCTTGTAACTAGAAATATGTGGGGGGTGAATAGAGATTAAAATAACCAGGGACCTTCATAAATACTCATTAGATGAGGAACTGCAATTTGGAGACTGCTTTCTCTCTAATAGACAGCCAGACTGTACACAAAGGGAGAGCTATCGGAGTACTAAAAGCCCAGAAGAAGTCCTGTGCTTCTTTGCCCTTTATATGAAATGGTTAAGCGTCAGGTCATACAATGTGTCCATATATGAAAAGGAGGCCATGTTTCATACTGCTTAAGAGATTTTTGAAGGAGGTGACCTCTGATTTCGAAAGTGAACCAGATCTCTTGTATGATTAGTCATCCAATGTTGAGAATATTCCATATTTTAAATGAGAAGCAGAAGGTTAAAGCTCATGTGACAGGAAAGAAGACTTTGACCTGGTAAGGAGAAGAAATATAATATGGAATCAGAAGATTAGCTGCCACTTTTGTGAAATGGAAATCCTTTTAACATGGGTCAACACGAGGGGTTTATGTTCACTGACATGTCTATAATTTTTTTATTAGTGTTTCATTCACATCTTTATTTGAAAGACCAGTCTAAATTGTTTCACTGAGTGTTTGCCATCCCCAACGTGAATGAATAGCAAGTTTTCACCTGGTGATGGACTGATGCCCTGTTCAGGTTTTGTTCCTGCTTCACCCCCTATCCTAGCTGAGGTAGGCTCAAGCACTGCTAGGACTCTGGTCTGCATTGAGCAGGTTAGAAAATGACATGACACTGTTATTATTAGGTAATTACATGGAGTTTCCCCTCCTCGAACTGCCACCTTACTGTGGTGGAGGGGTTTGCGTGTCCCAATGATCCTAGGAGCTCTGTTGTCCGGGGCTTTATGCCCCTGGTAGGGCCACCCAAGGCAAACTGGTCCTATTTGAGGGATGAGACAAAGTGTGGTTCAATATAACCTCCTATGATGAATAAAAAATTTGGACGGCGTTTTCCCTCGCCCGGACGTGGGTCACCGGGGCCCCACTCTGGAGCCAGGCCTGGAGGTGGGGCTCGATGGCGAGCACCTGGTGGCCGGGCTTGTACCCATGGGGCTCGGCCGGGCACAGCCCGAAGAGGCAACGTGGGTCCCCCTTCCCATGGGCTCACCACCTATGGGAGGGGCCAAGGAGGTCGGGTGCAGTGTGAGTTGGGTGGTGGCCGAAGGCGGGGACCTTGGCGGTCCGATCCTCGGCTACAGAAGCTGGCTCTTGGGACGTGGAATGTCACCTCTCTGAAGGGGAAGGAGCCTGAGCTTGTGCGCGAGGTTGAGAAGTTCCGGCTAGATATAGTCGGGCTCACCTCGACGCACAGCTTGGACTCTGGAACCAATCTCCTTGAGAGGGGCTGGACTCTCTACCACTCTGGAGTTGCCCCCGGTGAAAGGCGCCGAGCTGGTGTGGGCATACTTATTGCCCCCCGACTTGGAGCCTGTACATTGGGGTTTACCCCGGTGGACGAGAGAGTAGCCTCCCTCCGCCTTCGGGTGGGGGGACGGGTCCTAACTGTTGTTTGTGCGTATGCACCAAACAGCAGTTCGGAGTACCCACCCTTTTTGGAGTCCCTGGAGGGGGTGCTAGAGGGCATACCTTCTGGGGACTCCCTCGTACTGCTGGGAGACTTCAATGCTCACGTGGGCAATGACAGTGAGACCTGGAAGGGCGTGATTGGAAGGAATGGCACCCCCGATCTGAACCCGAGTGGTGTTTTGTTATTGGACTTCTGTGCTCGTCACGGATTGTCCATAACAAACACCATGTTCAAGCATAGGGGTGTTCATATGTGCACTTGGCACCAGGACACCCTAGGCCTCAGTTCAATGATCGACTTTGTGGTTGTGTCGTCGGACCTGCGGCCACATGTCTTGGACACTCGGGTGAAGAGAGGGGCTGAGCTGTCAACTGGTCACCACCTGGTGGTGAGTTGGCTCCGATGGTGGGGGAGGATGCCAGTCAGGCCTGGTAGGCCCAAACGTGTTGTGAGGGTCTGCTGGGAACGTCTGGCAGAGCCCCCTGTCAGAAGCAGCTTCAACTCCCACCTCCGGCAGAACTTCGACCATGTCCCGAGGGAGGTGGGGGACATTGAGTCCGAATGGGCCATGTTCTGTGCCTCTATTGTTGAGGCGGCTGACTGGAGCTGTGGCCATAAGGTAGTCGGTGCCTGTCGTGGCGGTAATCCCCGAACCCGTTGGTGGAAACCGCCGGTGAGGGATGCTGTCAAGCTGAAGAAGGAGTCCTACCGGTCCCTTTTGTCCTGTGGGACTCTGGAGGCAGCTGATAGGTACCGGCAGGCCAAGCAGACTGCAGCTTTGGTGGTTGCTGAGGCAAAAACTCGGGCAGCATGGGAGGAGTTTGGGGAGGCCATGGAAAACGACTTTCGGACGGCTTCGAGGAGATTCTGGTCCACCGTCCGGCGTCTCAGGAGGGGGAAGCAGTGCAGTGTCAACACTGTGTATGGTGGGGATGGTGCGCTGCTGACCTCAACTCGGGATGTTGTGGGTCGGTGGGGGGAGTACTTCAAAGACCTCCTCAATCCCACTAACATGCCTTCCAATGAGGAAGCAGAGCCTGGGAACTCGGAGGTGGGCTCCCCCATCTCTGGGACTGAGGTCACCGAGGTGGTCAAAAAACTCCTTGGTGGCAGGGCCCCGGGTGTGGATGAGATACACCCGGAGTTCCTCAAGGCTCTGGATGTTGTAGGGCTGTCTTGGTTGACACGTCTCTGCAACATCGCATGGACATCAGGGACAGTGCCTCTGGATTGGCAGACCGGGGTGGTGGTCCCCCTCTTTAAGAAGGGGGACCGGAGGGTGTGTTCCAACTACAGAGGGATCACACTCCTCAGCCTCCCTGGAAAAGTCTATTCGGGGGTACTGGAGAGGAGGGTCCGTCGGATAGTCGAACCTCGGATTCAGGAGGAACAGTGTGGTTTTCGTCCTGGTCGTGGAACAGTGGACCAGCTCTACACCCTTAGCAGGGTCCTGGAGGGTGCATGGGAGTTCGCCCAACCAGTCTACATGTGTTTTGTGGACTTGGAAAAGGCGTTCGACCGTGTCCCTTGGGGAATCCTGTGGGGGGTACTCCGAGAGTATGGGATACCGGACCCCCTGATAAGAGCTGTTCGGTCCCTGTACGATCGGTGCCAGAGCTTGGTCCGCATTGCTGGCAGTAAGTCGAACCCTCCGCCAGGGCTGCCCTTTGTCACCGATTCTGTTCATAACTTTTATGGACAGAATTTCTAGGCGCAGCCAGAGTGTTGAGGGGGTCTGGCTTGGTGGACTCAGGATTGGGTCACTGCTTTTTGCAGATGATGTTGTCCTGTTTGCTTCATCAGGCCGTGATCTTCAGCTCTCTCTGGATCGGTTCGCAGCTGAGTGTGAAGCAGCTGGGATGGGAATCAGCACCTCCAAATCTGAGACCATGGTCCTCAGCCGGAAAAGGGTGGAGTGCCCTCTCAGGGTTGGGAGCAAGATCCTGCCTCAAGTGGAGGAGTTCAAGTATCTCGGGGTCTTGTTCACAAGTGTGGGAAGAATGGAGCGTGAGATCGACAGGCGGATCGGTGCGGCATCCGCAGTGATGCGGGCTCTGCATCGGTCTGTCGTGGTGAAAAAGGAGCTGAGCCGTAAGGCAAAGCTCTCAATTTACCAGTCGATCTATGTTCCTACCCTCACCTATGGTCGTGAGCTATGGGTAGTGACCGAAAGAACGAGATCGCGAATACAAGCAGCTGAAATGAGTTTTCTCCGCAGGGTGTCTGGGCTCTCCCTTAAAGATAGGGTGAGAAGCTCAGTCATCCGGGAGGGGCTCAGAGTAGAGCCGCTGCTCCTCCGCATCGGGAGGAGTCAGATGAGGTGGCTCGGGCATCTGATCAGGATGCCACCTGAACGCCTCCCTGGTGAGGTGTTCCGGGCACGTCCAACCGGGAGGAGGCCCCGGGGAAGACCCAGGACACGCTGGAGGGACTATGTCTCCCGGCTGGCCTGGGAACGCCTCAGGATTCTCCCGGAAGAGCTAGAAGAAGTGGCCAGGGAGAGGGAAGTCTGGGCATCTCTGCTCAAGCTGCTGCCCCCGCGACCCGACCTCGGATAAGCGGAAGAGGATGGATGGATGGATGGATACATGGAGTTGATTATGGTTGCAGTTGGCAATTTTTTAGCATTTAGTATTAATGTTTACTGTTTTTTCACCAGGCTGATGTCTTGATCACTGAGCTTGGTGTTCTTTCTGTTAAGATAACATGGCCTTAATAGAATTTCCTAGTTTTTAACTTTCTTGTGGTGTTGTAACTGTATTAGACATGCTCATGAATTAAACATTAACAGCAGTATTAGCCAGACTTTGAGATTTTATTTTTGTCTGCTACATTATGACAAGAATTTGTTCTATACTGTACAAAAATCTATTGATGGAGTATTTTGCAGTGGACTGTCCAAGAAATTAATAATTAAAACTTTCTTGATAAATACCTAGCTTCATCTAATTGAAATGGGAATTCAATGATGAATCTGCTTAAAAGAGTAATGAACTAAGCATTTAATAAATAGAAGAGCAATGCCTGTGTCTTCCTCTCCAGCCATACCACTACACACCCATTGGAACCAGCCGGAAGGAGCAAAGAAAATAAAATGCACCTAACCTTCCAAGCAGGAGCACCAAAGGCATTCTCTTCATATTGTGGGAGGCACACTTTAAAGACCAGGCTGTCTAAAACTGCAGTGAAAAAAGAAGCATTTAAAAAATGAATTTAATGAGGCACTCAGTCATGTCTCAATATAATCCAAATCAGTTGCTGCTGAAGATAACCATGTTGTGGGGGTAAAAAACAGACAAAAAAAAAAACCCTAATAAAATGGCATTCTTTGATTCTGATATGTTAGAAAAATGTCCAAGACTGTTATCTTTCTCAAAAAATAATGTTTACATCAAATAAATTAAGCGCAAAATGGCATTTAAGTTTAGCATGACTAATTGAGTTTAATTTATTTGATTGATTCCCTGGTTATTCAGGCACTATTCCATCATTAACTTCATTGGATGGAAGGGGAAATTATATATAGGCAGATAATTTATTTGTATTTAGTTTATATGAAAAATTGATCAACTTTTAACAGGTAAGATTATTATCTGTCAACTTATAGAAACTGTTATTGTTCCCCTCACTTCCCTGTCCTGAGCTCTTTTGCCTAACGCCTGGCTGCCCAACCTTGCAAATGAAAAGGATGCATTGGTTGAAAGGTTTCTATTACAGAAAACAAATATTTTCAATTAAGTATCATTATGTTAATGAGATTTTTCAGTTATTTCCCTTTTCCACAATTATTATGGAAGTATCCATTGCTGAAACTTCAGTAATAATGAAAAAGTCTGAATTAACATAAGCTGTTCTATCTCAGGGTGTTCACCATTTCATGGAGACCAACAGAAGTCTAGATACATAGTAAAGGATCAAAAATATCATTATATTTGTAATCACTGCCCTTGAAACTGTCTAAAACAACACTCCACATGCTTACATCTAAAATGTGCTATTTCTAATCTTCTGGGAGTGGTTCTTAAAGGGCTAGATCCACTGGTATAGAATCAAACAACAAAAATTTGATCATATTCATGATCAGCAACCTTGAAATAGAATAAAATGAGACTCCACATGCCTATACTACTGATTTCCATTTTTTCAAACTGTTGTGAAATGGAGTACATTTTACCTCTTTGTATCTCATTTGTAGTGGTATGTACAACTTCAAGTCTTTCTGTTCGTTTTTGCTGAAGACAACTATTGATTTACTCTTTATTATAAGGATGTTATTTTCTGCACAAAATTTGGGGGGGTATTCAAGGTTAGAGGGCCAAAATATGGGAGAACCCCAATTTCAGCCTATTTCACACCTTTACTTCATGGCAACTCAAATGGTAGATCATATGTGGAGGTTTTCTTGTACAAGTGAGTCAGGAGGTGCCGGACAAAAAAGTGAAGTGATTTCAAAGTATTCATAAGTAATTCTTATGAACTCAATAAAAACACTTTATTGGTGGAATAAAACAACTGTTCCTGGGTTCAAATACTACTCCAGCAGTCACTTTCTCTGCAGAGCTTATACAAATATATTCATATTCTTTGAGATTTTCCTCAAGAACTGCATTTTAAATTAATTGGTGTATTTTAAGTTGATATCAATGTGTGTGAATTATTACCAGCATTCCAATGAGCTAGAATCATTTCCAAGATTGTTTCTTGCCTTGAGCTTAAAGCTGCCAGGATAGGCTTTAGCACCTTGTAGTCCTGTAATGAAGTAATGGAATTTGTAAAATTGGAAGGATAAATGGACAAATATATGTGTATAATATATCAGTATCTTGATTTTTTCAACTAGCCTGCCTTTCAAACAACAGAAAATGTTCCATTTACACTCAGAAACCACATTAGAATTCAGCTGGCATTACCCCATTCCTATAAAGACATTTTAATCTAGTTTTACGGTCGCTTGAGGGCACTCAAAATATATACTTTGTCTTTCAACAGAGCCTCTAAGCCCTTATCAAGTCAATCTGATTCCCATAATTAATGCAAGACACATTCAGCTGTATTCTGGTTACTACAGTAATATATTGAAACAATGATTCTGAGGGAGACAAAGAGTAGAGGCTTTCCGAACTATATATAGCTTTATTAAAATGTAACTTCTAAGTGTAAAGGCTTCCTTCAAAAGAAGACGCAAAATATGCACATGTTGGGACTTAATGGACACTTTTCAGTGTAGAATCATACTTAAAAGCAGCTTAGACATACTGTGCATGTAAAAACAGCTATACAAACAGTCTTCAAATACCTCTCAATTTCCCTTTAGAAAATAACATTGCCCTTCTTTGTATGATTGCAGAGATTCTTAGGAGTAGAGAATCTTCTCCTTTGTGGTTTCACAAATCATGTGGAAAATGTATTTAGCTTGTGCTCTGATCTTTAAAGAGATATTTTTATTATGAAAGCAAAATGCATGTAGCAATGAAAAATGGCATTATTATCAGCACAGGTGTTTTTAGAGTGCCATTTATTAACTGAGTCTTGGAAGAACCCAGGCAGTCATAGCAAAGACATATACCTGTATGTGTAATTATATATGCTTCTGCTTGATAGGTTTTATTGCATTTTCATAGTCAGTGATTGAGAGGGTCTCATGACATTGAAGGAGTCACTCAGAATATTAACAACATTTTGCCACACAGAAATTGATTCAGGCTATTGAAATCCAAACAGGTTGCTAGGAAACTGAGGCCATGAAGGAGAATGTACCTGAAGTTGGATTAAGGCACTGGAACTTTTCGAAACTGTCACACAAGGCCATGAAGGAGACCTATGGAAGCAGGAGTAAGAGTTTTGAGCAGTTTATGTCTTCTTGAAAACTATGGGTATTTTTCTGCCTTCTAGGATTATGGTAGTGTAGCTGTTTGTAGTCAGTGAAGTAGAAAACTAAAGGAAAACTAAATCCCATGTTCATAGTTGCATAATGCATGCCTCAAGTGATGTGGTGTGCAATGAGAGTTTTAAAATCCACTGCCATTACGTGTTGCTAAGTACCGGAGGCCTAGTACAATGTGCCACTTCTGCTTATTGTGCCCATGGTGATTACACTTATTACATTGTCACCTCTTCTTTTATGTTCACTATGTACTTATATGTTTACCTATTGCAAGTAAAGCACTGTAAATTGTTTGGTATTATTATTATTAAATATACTACCACATCACAGCCCAAACCACTTAAAAATGATTACAAATATAATACAAAAATCTCAAAATAAACAAAAAAGATTCAACTACTGAGAAGCATTATGCAATATGTATAATAACAATTTCAACATCAGAAATTGTTGATTTTAAGAATAAATACAGAATTACTATAATAAAGATTGAAAAGTAAAACCTTACATAACAAATTCTGGGCTTATGCTGAACCTCTTCAATTTGTTTGCAATTTTATTCTTTATGAACAAACACTTTAAGTGGGGCTCTTCTTGTTCTATAGCTGTCCAAGTCTGAATGGGGGTTGAGTGCCGTGTTTCATGGACTATCTTCAGACCATAGTAAGTACGAAACTATTTTTTATGTTGGAATGGACTGTGATTTGTTATTGCATTTTGTTCTTTATATTAAAATAAATAATAGTAATAATAAATAGGTAAGTCACTGCAAAGAAGGATATACCAGTCATTGCTGTGGATATACCAGTCAATGCCTCAACAAAGATTTGAGGCTGTGGCATCTTCTTATATTACACTTCAGGGGCCTCATGTATAAACGGTGCATACACACAAAACTGTTTTTTTGTATCTCTTTAATAATATTTTAGTGTAAAAGGATAACCAGTATTTAAACCTTTTATGTTACTTTATAAATTTATTTTACACAATGTTGAAAAATGAATAAGAAAGCTACATATTTTGGCAGCTGCTGCTTTAATTTTCAATGAAATGAAAAAAGCTCTCCAAGAGAAAACGTCAATGAAGAAGAAACAGTTTGCACTATCTAAAAATGAGAAACCCTCATTTATAAAAGTTTGCTGCAGATGACTTAACTGAAAATAAATGAATAGTTCCTATGTGTATAATACATATTTATCTATTTTACTTATGCCTTTATTCCAGCAACTTGCAACATCTGAGGTACAATTTGTTACATTACTTTTGTTTTTTGCAGCACAGGCAGGTGAAGTGACTTCCTCAGGGTCACACAGTGGTGTCAGTACCAGGATTTGAACTGACAAGCTCCGGGTTTACTGAAATATTACTGAAGAAAGAAAAAAAATGAAAACGGGCAAATAGGGCTATGCATACAAATGTCCATCCATCCATTATCCAACCCGCTATATCCTAAATACAGGAGCCAATAAGTAGATATGTATATATACAGTATATATACAGTATATATATATATATATATATATATAATATATGTGAATGTATGTATGTATATATGTATGTCTATATTAATATCTATATATATATATATGTAGATATGTAAATTTGTATATGTATATATATGTATATGTGGATGTGTATATGTAGATATGTATATATATGTATATATGTTTATGTATATATATACTTACATAACCTCTTTAACACACTACTTCTCCGCTGCGAAGCGCGGGTATTTTGCTATATGTAGATATCTGTATATGTAGATATGTATATATATGTATATATGTATATGTATATATATATGTTTACATAACCTCTTCAACACACTACTTCTCCGCTGCGAAGCGCGGGTATTTTGCTATATATATATATATATATATATATGACAGCAACACTCATAACAATGACAACACAATTACATATATATATATGTAGATATGTATATATATATATATATATATATATATATATATATATATATATGTGTCAATCTATCTATGTATGTATGTCTAGATATATATATATATATATATATATATATATATATATATATATATATATATATATATATATGTAGATATGTATATATATGTGTATATATATGTAGATGTGTATATATGTAGATATGTAAATATTTATGTATATATATGTGTGTGTGTGTGTATGTATATGTGTGTGTGTATATATATGTTGATATGTGTATATATATATATATGTATATATATGTGGATGTGTATATGTATATATATATGTAGATATGTGTATATGTAGATATGTATATATATGTTTATGTGTGTGTGTGTGTGTATTATATATATAAAAGACAGCAACACTCATAACAATGACAACACAATTACATTGACAATCATGTTACGTTATTTTTAAAATGTTTCCTTTTTTTTTTCATAACCTCTTTAACACACTACTTCACCGCTGCGAAGAGCGGGTATTTTGCTAGTACAGCATAAAGCACACGGTGCCTCAGCCATGCGCACAGTCTATTTGAACATCGCTTATACAGCAAACGCTTCAGAGCCTTTCCTGTGGGGACCTCGTGATTCAGAAACAATTTCATCTCAAGAACTATAAACACACTCAATCAGTCCATCAAGTGCTCCCAGTAGAACCATTTGTACTTTTAAGTACAATTACCTCACTGTAAACTTGCATTACAGTCATTACAATATTGCACAACCTGAGCCACTTATGCTTTCAAATTGTATATTCTTCATTTTTTTATCATATTATTATTATTGTTGTTATTATTTTACCCTTTTATAGGAAAATAAGTTTATGGAGTATTTGAGCATTGAATCTCATTTTACCATACAATAACAATAAAGGAATTCAATTTAATTCAATAGAAGATATAACGATGACTGGCTTCTAAGTCGATTTAGATTTCCAAGCACTATCATCTTGGAGCTCTTAATTATCTTTTTTAAGATGAAATGCAGTAAAGTATATATATTTCATTATACAGATACATTTTTAACTTCATTTGCATAATGTGTACTGTTAATAATTAAGCGTGTGGACACTGTGGACAGTGGTAGCGATGAACTGGCACCCCGTTCAAGGACTGGTCCTGCGTTGCGCTGTATGCTTGCTGGGACTGGCGCAAACCTAAGCTTACAGATGGCTTGACATTTATTAAGGAGCTGATTGTTTGCCGATTTTGTTACTTTGAGAAAGAAAAGGAAGGACAGGATTTGGGGGTTGGAACGTTTGGAAGAGACAGTACTACTGCAATAAATTATTTTATCGAGGGTTGTGCACGTCCCAGCAAGTGTCTTGCGGGAGGCAGGAACAATCCCTGGATGGGGAGACAGCACATCACTACCACTGCGCCACTGTGCCCCCATATTTTATACATGCTTTAATTCCTACCATCATTAAAATGATATCAAGTATACATCTTAGTATTTAAATTGTTCAGAGAGCTGTAATATCATGAATGTAATGTATTCTGTGTCCTGTCAGCATAAGAGAAAGCCTGTTTAAGAAGCACATAGTATTTCATACACATAAGAGTACATAGAAGAACACATAGAATACGATTTGAGAAACTAGTAAATTAAACAATACTAAGATGAAGTTTATGACGTTCTGCTTTAATGACAAAGTAAACTACATGATTAAAGTGAAAATTTCAACCTTTTTTTTGCATTATGTCCCTATTTTTTTTCTTTTCTATGTACCCTAATATGCTTCCATATAACACTTAGACGGTGGGCTACAACTTTTCGCATTTTCACAGCGACTTTGATATCTGATCACTTCTTTTTTATTTCAGGCAATGTGCGACTTTCTGAACTTGAACTTTTGAGTTTCTCCGCCACTCAATGTCACTCGATCAACTTTCTTTTGTTGTTTATACCACTGCATAAACATTTATTTTGTTGCATTTGCATTTTCACTTTCAAATAAAAATATTTTTCTGGTACTTCTTTAATGTAAACAGCAGGAAGAAACAGATGTGCCTTGCTTTATAGCCAATTCGATGGAGAAACTTGATTTACACATTCTTGCTAAACTCAAGACGTGAAGGGTTTATGCAAACCTTTGCAGCTGTAATCCTTCTCTCAAAAGCATTTCATTCTGATTTTTTTCTTTTCCAATATCTCCTAAGATTATTTTTCTACATTTTGTTAAATAATAACTATCTATAAATAAACAAGTAAATATCAAAATTAGGTCTATGTGTATTGGTTTACCAATGTTCTTATGTATTTCTTACAAGACATTTGAATTATGAAATTGCATCATTTTTACTTTACTGCTCCTGTTAAGCTGAGTAGCTTCTTTTCAAAAATGGAAAAAATATAATTTAATGGCTGCGGTGGGCTGGCGCCCTGCCCAGGGATTTGTTCCTGCCTTGCGCCCTGTTTTGACTGGGATTGGCTCCAGCGGACCCCTGTGACCCTGTGTTAGGAT
This sequence comes from Erpetoichthys calabaricus, assembly GCF_900747795.2. Lineage (NCBI taxonomy): Eukaryota > Metazoa > Chordata > Cladistia > Polypteriformes > Polypteridae > Erpetoichthys > Erpetoichthys calabaricus. The sequence continues at coordinate 140,113,383 of NC_041399.2, forward strand.
ATAGCGGGTTGGATAATGACTGACTGACTGACTAATTTAATGGTTTATGAGAAAATTTACACTATTATAAACAATCTTTAAAAACAAACTTTTTTTAAAGACAATATTTAACAAATTAGTAAGTAATCCCAAATGCTCCATTAGACATCTCTACTAAAAATAAAAACAGTCATGTCGGTTTTGAATAGTGTCTTATCAATTAGTTCAAAATGATAATATTTGCAAAATACTGTAAATTGTGAGTATCTCAAAAGAAAAAACAAAAAAGTAAAAAGAATATAAAGAATGCAAAGTTAGTGAATGCTCACTTCACTTTAATGTTCCTACTCTATATAACTTCATTTTTAGTTGGTTATTGATAATGTTCATGTCTCATAATGCCAGTATCTATTATAATATACTCTTTCAAATGCAGTGGCATGGCAGTGTGGAGGTTAGCAATGTTGCTGTTAAACTGGGAGAAAACTGGTTCGATTCCCACTTCCAACCCACTGTGTGACCCTGAACAAGTGCTTAACCTTCCTGTGCTACAAATTAAAAAATGCATTTAAGCAGTTGAAGTGAATTTATATTGAGATGTACTTTTAAAGTGCATTAGGATGTGGTGTTTCCTGTAGGCAGGATAAAATAAATGTTTTTTGTTTCACAACTGTAGGAGACTTGGTTTCAATACCAGCCAAGTCACTGCCTGTTTGAAGTTTGAATTCTGCCAAAGTTTGTGTGGCTCTTATCTTGGGTCCTCAAATTTCCTTCCATGTCCCAAAAACAAATAGGTTAGTTTGATTGGTAGCTATGAATGTTGCACAATTGTGTCCTGCTTGTAACTGATGATTCCTGTAGGTTTGGGTCTAGCACTGAATCAAGTGCCACTAAAATAACTACTGGTACACCACAACCCTCAGAAAAAGACTGGTGTTTTTGAACTTTACATACACTTACAACCTTTTTTTTACTTTTACAGTATGTGTGGTCAGTGCTTATTTTATGTCATTATTTTTTTGATAATAATTTATTACACGTTCCAGAAAGTCACTTCACATTTTTTGTGTGTGATTTAATAAAGAAATCTTTGACGACATTGTTTGTTGCAGGTGATGAGCTTATACTTGTAGGACAATAACTATCTCTGGACTAGACAACAGTCTATCTCAGGACCATCTCATGCATACATCCGCCCCAGGCTTAATTAATTTGTTGGTATCCTGTGTAAGGATGTTTCTCATATGCAGTTTGGCACACATTCCATAACTGACTCACCATATTGATCTTAGCTGTACAGATGGCAGTTGATTAACCACAAAAACCAAAGAAAAGCATCTAAATAACTTATATTGATTACAAGTAATCTTAGAAAGACTATTTTAAAATATAACAACTGTATTTTTCAATTACAATCATTTAATTAGAAGTTAATTCATAAACTTTACCCGACTCCTTGGTTAATTAAGTGAACAAGTATGATGGGTTTAACAGAAATAAAATGGGCTAATACCTTGTTTAAATGTGGATGATTAGTCATCCATGATTACAGCTTGTAGCTGTATTTCTTTATTTAACTTGTATGTTTAGAGCTGAATTTCTTTTATCTGCTTTTTGCTTTCCATTCCACTCATCACTCCGTTAATGTGGCTATTACAATACAACTGGAAGCATACTGCATCAAAGTAATCGGGTTTTATTGTTATTATATGCTTATCAAATATATTTATCCAAGTTGACCTGAAGTTTTAATATTTTATGTTGCTGCCAGAGTATGTTAATGATATCTATCTATCTATCTATCTATCTATCTATCTATCTATCTATCTATCTATCTATCTATCTATCTATCTATCTATCTATCTATCTATCTATCTATCTATCTATCTATCTATAATCTGGCCTAATCTACTCAGTTTCAACATGTAGAATGATGATCACCACCAGAGATAAGTTTTTTTTCTGCAAGAGGCTCATGTGATATGGCTGGTTTGACACTGAACACATCATAAATGCTTGGACTTATGCTGAAAAGTGAGATGCAGCTTTGATTCACTGTGTTGTGTTAAAGTTGGAGACAAGTGAGTGGGAAGACCAAGGAAGTGATGAAAAAGACATAGCTGATACATGGAATATACATTAACCAGTACAAGCAGAGGTTATGCAAATTAGAGTCAACTTTAGGGGCACAAAATTAAAAACATACATAGAATATTTGAAAGGATAAAAATTAGGCCTTGAAAACCCCAACTTGAAACATCAAACCCTACCAATTTATATAAAATATTGAGTTATCATTTAATTGGTCCTTGTGATGAGCTAGCCTCCAAGTAGCTTATGTTAAAGTGAAATTCACAAATCCAATTCTGGATGAGAAGAATAGCTTTATTGACAGTGTGACCTCTAAGGGGCGCCACTGTGCCCCAGATAGAATTGTGCCAGACAAGTCCCAGGTTCACAATTAATGCTTATTTAACAAAGTACCTTCTCATTATCTCCATTTGTTCTCTTTCTACTATTTATTCCTCCATTCTTCCTATACAAGTGTTGCTCTTCTTTGCTCCCGACTCCAACTCCGACTCCCTGGACCAAGGAGAACTTTTGGAGCTTAATCTGTTGCCTCCGGGAGGCATCAATATCTGACATTTCCCCCTGGCAGGGCTAGCCCCTGGGACCACAACTCCTATTCTGCCCTGTGAGCATCCATACTGGGGCATGCCAGATGGGTTGCCACCACCCAGTGCCCATAGCAGGCAGTCACCCACTGTCCTAACCTTGCAGGTGCCCAAGCCCAACCATAGTGTCACTATATGGTTATTGGGATGCCAACTCCAAGGTAGCTGCTGCCACATCATCTTTCTGTGTCCATGTTCATGCTCCCCCACTGACCTTCCTTTCCCATGGACTTCTGGCCGGGCAAGTGAGCAGGATCCATCCCACAAGGGATGTCAGTTGGTCCCTCACAACACTTATGTGGAGTCAATCAGTACATGGATGACTAACTTACAGATTCTGGTTTCACTTTTTAATTACACTTGTCAATTACAGTGGTACGTGATTAGTTTCATTTCTCATGTCCTTTCTAGTTACTGAAAAACATTGCTCTTCGAGTCAGGATTCCGCTGCACTAGATTACTGTATACTGGTTCTCCTATCAATAGCAGCAGCAGGGACTGGGTCACAGCTCAAGAGGATTTAATTAAAATGCTTTCTAAGAGTGCTAAATGCAAAAGCTAACAGTTAAGCACAGAAGTCATTCACTATAATCAATATATAATCAAATAGTGAAAATCATATTTATCAGTAAAAATCAACTCTCACAATCCTGCCTTTTGTTCTTCTAAAACAACAATAATCAATTATCTTCTACTTTAAGCAACTGGTTCAGGTAAATCTAAGTTAGCATAAGACAGTTCAAATGACACGGCAAGATAATCAATATCAGTAGGGGGAGCAGAAGAATTTACTACGATGATGGCGACAAGTGACATAAGAACTCACATAATACATTTAAAAATACAGTAGCATAACAGAATGATGATGACAAAACTTACTAGAGCAACAAATACTGCTTTTAACCAAGCTGGGTGAAACAAAGGCATAAGTCCCTGTTAGAAAGCTATAACTAATGAAATTCTTAATACACAACGTTGTGCAACTTTAATTAATATTTAAAACTGTATTATGTTGCAATTACATAATATAGTATTTAAAACTGTTCAATCCACATAATGGTTGCAGATGGTTAAGCACCATCATGCAGTATCAGACACCAATCCACTGCAGGGCCCACTCCTGCACACACTCACACTTGATTTTTTAATTCTATTTTCATATTCCTGATACTGTATGTGCATTTTCAAAGTATTTTAGTAAAATGAGAAAGTAACACTAAACAGCTTTAGCCATGTGCATGGTTTTGTGCTATTTAACTTCCTTATTTACATGGAATCTCCACACAGGTTGACTGCTGTGTGCAGAACAGGAACATAATGTGATAAAAATGATTACTTCCCATTTCCTTTTGTTGTCATAAACAAACCTAGAAACACAGAATGCATGTTTTCAGAAATCAAGAACTTTATTGCTTCAAACTTCATGTATTTTGTAGATTTTAGGGCTTTTTTCAATTGATTCCCTTGTAGACCCCACGTTAAACTGCAAGGACAGGCATGGTATTATGTAAATTTATAAAAAAAAATCTTTCACATAAGAACGCAATTTCCCATGTATAATTGTGGTAAAAACTGCCTCAACAATTATCATATTTATTCTTTAAAATGCTGCATCCCACATGTGACTCCGTAAGAGGTAAAAAAAAAAAAAAAATCGGTAACATTATTGAAGATAAAGAAAAAAGTGGCAGATGAAAGGATTCACTGACTGAGTAAGATGCAAAGTGAAAAGGAAACAGGACTGACAATACAATGGAGCTTGAGCAGCAAGCAGTAAGAAAATAACTAAATTGTATTAAGACACAATTAGCGTAGTTAGTCATTTAGCTTATCGATGCACTGCATTTTTATTTTACATATGCCTTCTTCTTCTTCTTTCTACATATGCCTTAATTTAAAAAAAAATTTGAATAAGTAAATTATATTTTTATGGATCTTTTGTGGCGGGGGCCTTGTTGGGGGAAAAATTACCTAGCATAATTAATGCTGAAAAAAAATTCTGTTATTTTTAGTTAGGGCTCCTTTCTTCTTTTGTACAAAAGCCTGCTTTGTCTATGATGCTTAGACAGTGAATGGATAACTTCAGAAAAGGTACTGGACAGCCTGTCTGCTAATGAAATTTCTGAGCCAACTTTTTCTGTAATAAAGCTGCAGTAGATCAGCATCTGTCCAAAAATTAGTTTTGGTGCAAAGCAAGAGCCAACTTTGGACATAGCACCAGTATTAACAGGACTTTTCAAAAGGTCCAAATACCTCTTTTTTGACAGACAGGCAGGATATGGTTTATGGGGTGGAACATAGGAGCCATGTTATCCTTTAAATAATGTTGTCAGGTATGAGCAGTAGACAGCCAAAGTTGGCAATTTAACCAAATTAGGTGATATCATGCAATCCTACATAAGAGGGAGTCAGATCATGTTGCCAGGCAAGTCAGGCAGCCAGAAGCTATAGAAACCTGCAGTTCCTATTGCAATAAAAGGTCTGACTCTGTTCCCAGAAGTAAAATGCTTTGATGCTGAGTTCAAAGTTGCATCCATCAGAGAGCTCATTGAGGTCAAATTTGGAAGGGTAGTTGGAAAGAAAGCTTCTTGGTGGGAAGAAGTTGCCAAAGCTGAGATTTGAGAGGGGAGAAGGACCTTGTAATACCTGAGAAGTAAAAAATGGTAAGGCAAGACAGATGCCAGATACAGGGTTGTTTTACAATATGCACATTATGAAATTACTTCTTAATGCTTCCACCTTAATGCTCCACAATCATAGGTTTAAATCCTGATCTGCACAAAGGGTATTTGAAATTTGTGTTTTCTATTTGTATGTAAAAAATTTTTGTGTATTTTAGTTTCCTTACATGTCCATAAAATGGTCAAAATGTTTGGACTGGAAAAATTAAATCAGCCTATGTAAAGCTGGCAGATGGGTAGTTCCAGTCTCGCGCTTGATGTTTTTTTAAGATGGGTCCTGTCCCTAATAAGTGTGCTCAGAATATTAATGAATTCTGTCAGGTTAGCATCAGGAAGACAGCTTTTCTGATAGAAATAAAATATTTTTAAATGCACACTGCATTACAGTGAGACATACTGAATCATATTATGTATCATTATTTTTATCATGGAACTAATAAAGAAAATATTCATTCTAAGAAAAGGAACCTATACAGTTGGTCTGCACACATCTTTTGGTAAATATGTATTATGTTAATGGTAGATAATCTTATTTTTAATGAAAGTTATTTTATCTAAAGTTGTGAAGTCCTGGTAATACTGTTCAAAATTAAGTTCTTTCCAACTATCCATTATAAATAAAATAAAATACTGCCACTTACCAATAAGAAACTCTAACCAGAACTGATCTTTTTCTGGTTTATAAGTGCGGTTGAATGTTATTTTAATCTGAAATGGTTGGCCTCGCCTTATAATCAGATGATTGCTATCATAAAGGTTGGTGTGGTGCTCTTGTCTATTACTTTCATCTGGCTTCTTCATCATATCAACGTTGATTACTTCAAGGAAATCTGCAATAAAAATACATATTTAATTTAGTCAAGTAAATACCAATGCTTTTAAATACTGTATTAAGTGAAATTATATCTTTTGTTGTAGTGGGATAGCAACAGGAATGAAAGCAAGTCAGGGGCCCTCAATGTACTGTATGGGATGCCAGCATGCAGTAGAGTTGGATTCAAAACTAAAAGAACAACTTATGTATACCTACCACACCAGTTATTTTTCTAATATGCCACTATTATGAACATGGCCTGTTAAAGTTTGCTTATGATATCAAATTTGATTATATGAAAGTATAAGATTGAAAGTCATGAACTTAATGATATTTTATGATAACTGTAATCCAAATACATCAGTGTGAGTAAATTAAAGTACAAAAGAGTCAGTTCTAGAGAATGTATACAATAAAATCTGCAACAAAGAAAAAGCAGGTTTTTAGTCTTTATTGAAATATTAAAATATCAGTGGTTTGGGAGCAACAAAACTAACCAAATGTACCATAAGAGCTGAATGTGTTGGGCTTTGGCAGAATGAGAATGTAATCTTCAGAAGGCCTTAGTATTATCTTGAGATTACTTTCAGTTAGCAAGACAGGCAAGTATTCCTTAGTACTGATAACATCATATTAGAGTATTGTAAACAATTCTGTATCCATTAGGAGCCTGTGTAGTTAATATAGCAGCATACTTTAAAACATTATATGATCATTGCTTTTGGTTGAAGTCAGAACTCCAGCAGATGTATGTTCAAGCTGTCCTGGTCTGTTTACTAATGGAGCACTGTTGTAATGAAGGTGTGATAAATGATTCAGCATCTTCAAATGAGAGGCAGAGAATGGACTCTGTAAAAGGAAGAATAAGGACTTCATCAAAGCTGTGATGATTTGAAATCCAAGTCTGTTCCCTAAACTATTAAATAACATGACACCTTACAGTATTCAAGAAAAAAGTGTTAAACCTTTCTGAGCTGTACTCTAGACTCTCACAAGAAATGATTTTTTTTTCTTGTTAGTCTTAAACTGCATTAATCTAAAAGCAGATGTTATTGATTTGAGGCTGAACTTGACAGATGTATACACAGTTGTTTTCATTTAGAGCTAAATATCATTAATGTAGTAGTGAAACATGAAGTAAAGAGGAGAACCCAATAGCAGCATGTAGTTACTGAGAAGTGATGGACCAAATATTTAATTTTTTAATTACAGTATACTGTACAGGTGGAGTGGTGGCTCTGAGGCTAGGGATCTGCACTGGCAATTGGAAGGTTGCTGGTTCGAATCCCGTAAATGCCAAAAGGGACTCTGCTCTGTTGGGCCCTTGAGCAAGGCCCTTAACCTGCAATTGCTGAGCGCTTTGAGTAGTGAGAAAAGCGCTATATAAATGCAAAGAATTATTATTATTATTATTATTACAGCTACATAGTTTAATATAACTCTGCTTTAAAATATATCTGTATTTATTTTCCCAAACACACAGAGGATTGTAAAGGATTGAATTCTTTACAAAGGTATGACACAAGTGTGATTAATACGAAAAGATCACTGATTAGTGAACTTGTTTCTCATGTGGCTAAAAAAATGTTCAAGACTTGATAGTAAGTGATGGTATAGACAAGTTTACTGTTAGGGCCATTTTCTTATGCCAGGGTAACACTTTCTGAAGTTGAGCAGTTTCAGAACTGCTCAAATGTCAAAAGTATCAGTAGCCGGTCTAGTTTGTAGGAAACCGTTTATGGTGTTGTCAGGTTTGTATATGGAAGTTAGATGTTTATTGTTTTGTGTCTTTCTTCTTCTGTCTTTCTGACATTTCCACCATGTATCGGTAGATGTTGGAGAACAGTGATCACGTCAGCCTTTTCGCTTTTCATTAATCTAATTCCCTTTTAATAGCAAGATGGAGAAAGCAATTTATTTTAAAATGTTTCAAAACGTACACATCCTTCTTTAATTAAGTGTTTCAGTTTCAACATCTGTTTTTTTTTGTGTCATTTTCTAGCTTCTTTTCCTGTTGTTGTTTTATGTAGGAGAATGCAGAACTTACTTGGCATCTATTTATTTTAGATGCCATGTCCATACCCAGTTTTTTTTTGTAACATTTGGAATTCATTAAAATACTATATACACATGGATGTGATCAAATTTAATTTACAAGCAATTCTAGTAATTTCAATGTCAGTTATTCCCAGATAGGTAAATTATCTATGAACATTTAATAGATTACACCAAAGGAATGCAATTTAAGAGAACTTTACAAATTCATCACGTATACAATAATATCAAAAGCACAGAGCTAAAATACAGTGTATATTCTTAATTTGTAGATAGCATTGCAAAACCACTTAAGCTTTCCGTCAATCATTTACAGGATTTTCACTGAAATGAAATCAGTATTATTCAAACTGGATTTTCTTTATTACAGTGCATGATAAAAACAGTTTAGATAGTCATGTATCCGGTTCAGAATTACACAAATAAAACTTAAAACATTTCTTTAAAAACACCTTTTATTCTTGAACTTGGGGTCTTTTAAGACAAAAGCCAAACTTAATCATTTTTCAAAGGAATTCATTTATGTCTTCCTGAAATTAAAAGAATTCAAAGGCATCCTGTAGACAACTGTTCTGCTACAGAGACGGGGCACTCCAAAGAGGTAAGCAACACAGAGGGGTAAAGGCCAACTGCATCATGCAATCAATCACTTATAAAGGTTTTTACTACCATGAAATATGAGACTTGTGCAAAGCTGTAGCTGGTCCTGCACGTGTTAAACTGATAACTGTGTGACAGTGTGTTTTCTGTGTTACTGAAATGGTTCTGGAAAGTGAAGGAGCAGCCTGATATGTGACAAGATGTATCAAGTTAAATTAACCTATAGCTATCCACTGCACATAAGCTGAAAATATTGATATTCATTGTTAACTGTCTATCTCTTCAGCTTTATTTAGAGTGTTCTTTATGTTAAAAACAAATCAGAGTATACAGCAGAGTAAAGCAACATCTGACTATTTTGATGTGAAAGCCTTCCTGTTCCAGAGTTGTAAGATCAGGCCAAGTATCCAGCAATTCTAAGTAAATAACCTACCCCACTGACAAGTCATCAGAGCAGGTTACAGTAAAATGCTCCCCAAAAGGTCTGCAACAATTTCACCATACCATTACCATTCTTGTTGCAAGCAACAAGAAGGAGTTTATGAGGGCACTGGATGACACAACATGCGCCTTCTCATTTGGCAACAGGAAACTGGGCAAAAGCAAGTTTCTTTCACAGATTTTTATTATTAAGCACAATGGTCCTACTATTATATTCTGCCTGGGAAATCAGCTCTCACTTGACTTTTTCCCTGTTGAAACTGATATATTTATTTTTCAAGACTTAATACAAGGCTTTGGTCCTCAAATGCAATAGTGCCATAATCATACTTGAATGTGTAGGGCATTGATAACATACACTGTGGGTGACATTTATAGAAATGTCAAAATGCCACTATTATGTAATTTGAATCACTTCTCGTTAGATTCCTTGAGACACTATTCCTATATTGCTTTTTATTTTAATTTAATTTTTTTGTTTTTGTTTTTGTTCTTTATTTCGCCTTATACAATTTCTTGTATTAGGAATTTGGTAGTTTTTGCATACCCCTTGGGGTCAGAGTGCAGGGTCAGCCATTGTACAGCGCCCCTGGAGTAATTACAGGTTAAGGGCCTTGCTCAAGGGCCCAGCAGAGCAGTGGCCTTTTTGGCAGTGACGGGGATTCGAACCGGCAACCTTTGGGATACCAGCGCAGATCCTTAGCCTCAGAGCCACCACTCCGCAAAGTTGCCATAGGCTACAACGGAGTTGCCATTTCTTTACTTTTATAGTATCCTCTATTGGTCACTACACAATAACAACATTTACCATAGAGAATTACGGTAATTCTGTAAAGGCATAAAGATTTGATTTTCTGAACAAAAACTGTTTTTTAAGAATTTCATTGGTATATTAATCCACCATTAATCTGTGTGCCTATCTGGGTGTCTGTTTAGGTGTCTTCTAAAACCAATAAGTGAATGTGGATAATTTATTTACTGCTGCATATAAGAGAGATTTAGTTTTAGATGGAAGTTAAAATATTGCTAATTTTTTTTTACGAAATTGAAAAGAACACTGTCTCGATGCATGCTCAATAATCCAGGTAAGGAAATTCTAGAAAGTTGATTCAATTGATCTGGACATAGTTCTTTTCCAGGAAGATACGTTACATCTCAGTTGACTGCAGGTTTCTCCAACCTTATAAACAGTACCTTTGCATAATGACCGAAACTAGCACCATTGACTAACAATGGGCTGTGTGATCAATGATATGCAAATTGTCCATTGATCAATGGCCATGAGTACCATTCACAGAGAGTAGTGGAATAAATGAGACATTTTCTTAAGGCTTTCTTTTTATTTTGCTTATGTTTCTCTGAATATTGGATAATTCCTGGCTATTAGACTTATATTAAGGTACTGCAACTGAACTACATTCTTATGGATCAGAATAATATGATTTATTGATGAAAACAATTTTTATATAAATAATAATGGCTTACATACTGTATATCAACCTAAAAGATAGGGTGCAAAGCAGACAAGACAGACAAACATATAATGATTTTAAAGGTTCTCTGGAGTTTCTTGATTTTATATCAGCTTTTTCATTTTTCAGTTATTCATGTTTGTTACCTAGAGAACAACTGAGCAGGTGAAAGCAAGTTTTTGTCTGGCTGCGGACTAGCTGTTTATCTTTCTGTATTATCTTGGCAGAGATAAAACTGCTTCATATTAGCAAGTCTTTGTGAGATCTCTGTTGCTGTGTAAACAGGTGTTATCATTGTTCCATATTCAAGTGAAACATTTTCCTTGTGGTTGAATGCATTTGTTGTCTTTGCTATATGACCCTTTGTCTGTGTTTGAAGTATGGCATAGTCTTCCTCAGCTAGCACTGGGTGTTAGTATTCTTGCTGTCCTCCACAATTTCATAGGGATAATCATTAATCTTTCTGACACAGCAATTTAGGCAGTGATATTTTCTTCTTGAAGTAAATCTTCTATACTCTGATATAGGGCCAAAGGTTAGAAGAGTTAAGATTAAAGTGGTGCTTTCCCTAGGATATTTAGAAAGATTTCAGAGATTATCCATTACCAAAAGTTCTAAGGAAAGGAAGCTTACATGACACAATGAGCTTATAAGCACCAATGAAAGTAAAGAGATGCATGAAATTTGTCTTTAAGGGAAGGTAAACTTTCTACTGATTGCATCAGAGTCCTATTCCTACTACAAATCAATGTCTGCTTGTACTTCACATAGAGTGTATCCATCAAAGTAGACAAGAGTTCAGCTTGCTTGGTAAAAGCGTGATATGAATGATTTTTCCAATCATCTCTTAGTCTAGCAAAGTCTGCAGATATCTCAGTTCATCTTTGATTAATACCTCTGTTTATCTGAGGAAGGTCAAAAACCAAATTGACCAAATGTTGACTAATGGTAGAGCTTCAGAATAGTTCATCCACTCAAATTAATGTCTTTTTGGAACACAACTGGAAGTGGACAGCCAATATTTTTTTTTATCTTTGTCTGAAACAATGGCCAATGCTTACTGTTCTATAATACAAACACATTAAATACCTTTTTACAATTATTATATCTACTGATTTATTAGTTGCTGCATTGAATGCCTGCCTGAGCAGTGGTATGAACCTGATTTTTTATACACACAGACAACATAGCAATTATGATCTCATTCTCATTTTTGATTAGAAATTAATCTCATTAATTTGGCATCAAACCTTCATCAACTACAATTAATCAAATCAAATTTAAAAATTGCACCAAAAACTGTTGCACAGTTGTGGTGTGAAAATTTCACCTCAGTTTCCTCAACCTCCTTTCCATCTAAGCAATACACCATTTGTGAGCCAACAGGCAATGTTTGGTCTGTTTTCAGCATTAAAATGTTTAGGGGTAATAAGACAAATAATTGAATCTTTGTTATATGATGCTGTTTTTCATTTTGATAAAGGGGAAAAAGCCACGTAATTGTGAATTAACATGTTCAATCAGGATATCTCAGCAAACTCTCCTCTGTCAAAACTCCTCTCACTAGCTCTTTTTAAATGAAGGAATACTGCTACCATTAGACAGTTGCTATTAATGGAATTTTAAACTCCTCATCTGAAAACAGGAGAAATATGTTCCACAATAGCAATGAATTCTTACAACAAATCACATCGCCCCATCTAAACTCCTATTTAACACAGTGTTAGTGCTTTGCTCCTGCTTACATTAAATGTACACTTCATGGAATGGTTGTTTAAATAAAACAAACAATTGTTGAAGTCATAAACTTTGGCTTTTCTCTTTTTGTTTAATTTATAAGTTTTATTAATCTGAATTTTTAAAATGTGTTGACAATCTGATTTATTAACTTTATATAACATTTGAAAAGATTATACATTTTACGTAATATTCAGAGCCAGAGAACAGATTTTCATGTGAACTATTCAGTAAGAATAGAAGTGTAGTGTAAGAGTGAAAATTCTGGTATTTCACTCTAAACAAGGTTGGGGTGTTGTCAATGACACACTTTCTGAATTTTAATCTAAAAGCATTAGATAACCATGTTATTGATTTGTCCACTCATTAGAATGCAGAGAAGAAATGCAGAAATGAAAACTGCTGAGTCAGTGTACTAATATTGCTTTTGCATGTTGCCCAACAGGGAAGACAGCATCTCAAAGAGTGAGTTTAATATGTGCTTAAGTATGCATAAATTCGTAATTTTATAATGTAAGACAAAGGTGAAAAAAATAATAGCAATTATAATCACAACATTTTCAAAAGAGACTTTTATTTTGTGTGAAGTTATACATAGCACAATATGCTTTTAATGCAGTAGATATATATTATTATTAGTTGATTTATTAGTAGTTGGCATAATTTAACTTTTAAAAACACTCAAGAAATACAGAAGTATTTTAATAAACAACAAGAGCAGCAATCCCTCCTCAAACAGACACCAAAAAAGAAGAAAATACATGCCTACAAGTGTGTAATCATTCTTAATTTTAATTGCCTTCATGCTGAAAACCATTCCAAAGCAGTTAAAAAAGGAAGACGAAGAAGAAAATATTATTGTAGAACCTACAGAATACATTAAAGAACAATATAATTGATTTTGGATGCTATAGTAAACTGAAATAAGCCACTCTGGAGAAAAAAAAATACCCTGTTCTTTTATGAGTACATTCGTGCTGCTACATGTTGATCACACATTTCTGTTATCATTGCTGTCTTAAATATTCAACCTTCGCCTTAATTTAAAATATGTTAAGCAAGCATAAGCAGTTTTCTGTCAGGCACCACTGCTAGGCAAAGGCAACCTACAAGTGACTTCCTTCTCCTGATTTCCCTTAGCATAAAAGCATGTGAGTTGTCTCAAGCACCCGATCTGTAAGCCTAAGTCAGTAAAACTCAAATCCTTACAAGAGAAACAGACCAAAAATTATTATGTTTAAAATTTGCAGTCACCTGAAGATATTTTGTTTGTATATTTGAAATAGCTCCAGACTTTTTCTCCTAGCCCTGTCATTAATGTTTCATATTTTTCATTGCACTGCCATTTCTAGTCTCTGCATTACTGTTTTTTAGTGCTTGTCCCCTTAATCAATGATACTTTGCCTATTTATCTTATCTTTTAATCATGCATACTCTTTTTTATTACTTTTATTATTATTATTATTATTATTATTATTATTATTATTGTTATTATTAGTTCTGCAAAACTGATCATGTGCCTTGGGAAAGTTATATTTCAATGAAATAATTTATGCTGTTTATGCTAAACATGCTGATGTACTCTAGATGTACTGTAGCTATGCCAGTAGTCAAGAATGAGACCACTCATTGGAAACCAACAGAAGGTGGTTACCAGAAGGAAATTAGCTACATAAAAAACTGCTGCTACATTCCTATTGTCCTCAGGTGCAGTAGCCATCACCTACAATTCAATTGAACCTTTTGAAAAAAAAGCCACATTGAAGGTTTTTACCAATAGTATTTTTAACAGAGACAATTTATGGTCGGAATTTATGAGTGAAAGTTAAGTCAGAATTTAAGTTGGACACTGTTACATGAGAAGTTGGAATGGAGTATCATCAAGACTTAGGCAACCTTTAAAAAGTATCTGGATGAGATACGGGGACATCTTAGCTATTAGTTACACAAATGAGCTTAATGAACTGAATGGTCTTCTCTCATTTGTCAAATTGCTTATGTTTTTATGGGTCTTTGGAATTTGAATTCATGAAATGTTCTTAAAGAATTGGAGAAATGTGAATGCTGATGCACTTTCTTAATCTGAAATCCCCATAAGAATAATAGGGATATGTTAATTTTTTCTGTAATTTATTATATACTGATGGTATAATTAAATTTGTTGATATTATTTGGTAATATTTTTATTATAACACATATTTAAATCTAGAGTGAAGATTTGGGAAGAGATAGAGTTATATCCTAATTTTGTTTTCATCAGAGTGTTATTCCAAACAGAAAAGACTACATTAAATCATTATTTTTTAATAAATTATCACAAAAAACATTATACCCCTAGAAATATACAATACAAATACAAAAAGCACTTTCTTTTTTAATAACATTGCTAACTTTACCCATATCTATGGGATTCATTCCTTAAAAAAATGCTCCTTGGATCCTTAAGTTAATCATTATTGAATCTTCTAATATGGTGTTTTGGATACTTGTATAGAAATTCTACAGACTAAGGACTTTTTCCAAAAAATGGATAATGCACTTTTAAAGATTTTTCTTTTAAAGTTTTTGTTCAGTCAGTCTGTTTTTCATACGTTATGTTTAGTTTATTATGTTTTATTGTCAACTTATTTTGCATTAAACACCAGCACCTTGCTGTCTGTACATACAGTATATATACAGGATGTAGATACAGTATATACTGTACATTGGTATATTATCTATATTTTCATTCTTGCTTATTCAGACTTTACCTTATGTTTATTTACGTGTCAGCTGGAATTTTACTTTTAAGTATTTTTATAATGTAAAAACAGAAAGAAATATTGAGATAATATGCATTGCTAGAAAGCTCTCACTGTGCACATTTAACAAAAGTTATGATTTTTATTAAAATGTTACCTTATTTACTGTTGTATTATTTTTGTTTACTATGTGTTTTATTTTTTCAAATATTGTATTGCTCTTATAGAAGTGCATACCATAATAACATAAAAAATAGAAAGAAGTACCTATACCCCTTCTTCACCAATACCCCTTCTTCACCTTGCATCTCCAGCTCTTTATTCATCATTCTGTGTTTGCCACCTTCAAGTCATTGTCTAGACTATAAGCTGGCTCATTTCCCCACTCATGAAGTTACTACTAAAGGTGACACTGATAAAGATAAGTGTTTAATTTCTAGGAGTGTAGCCACATTTCATTTTTTCTAATAAAAAGCCCCTTCAGTTCAAATGTACTTCTACACACTCAGTCTCTCTGTCTTTTTCTCACTAGTTTTTCTCTCTTCACAAACAGCTGACCGTTACGTTTCCTTTCAGAACACGTCTATTGCATGATGTGGCCTCCTCAGTTAAATACTTATTCAAAGTAATCTTTATTGTCATCAAGTACACAGAGAGACGGAATAATGAAGCTCACTAATTACAGTGTACATAGAGTGCAAATAATACATTGTACACAAATAGACAAAACCATGTAACACACTACTATATTTAAATAAGCAATGTACCAGTACATTTAACTGACACAATTACAGAGTTCCTAAACTGGAGTGAGAGATTGTGATCTAAGATGTTAGGGTAAGATGGAAGATTATAGGGGTGTTGAGGAGTCTGACAGCGTGGAGATAAAGCTATCTCATAAACTTGTCGGATTTGGCTCTGATCCTGTAGTATCTTTTTCCAGATGGAAAAAGAATGAAGAATCCATGAGAAGTGTGAGAAAGGTCCTGCACAATGAATAGTGATTGGAGAAGTATCTTCCAGAGAATGGAGGGGCGCCCTGATAATATTCTCCTCTGACCTCATTATTCCATGAAGGCTCTTGCAGTCAGACATGTTACAATTTCCGTACAAGACCATAATGCAGCTGGTAAGAACACTCTCAATGATGCCTCTGTAAAACATGGTGACAATGGGAGATACAGTAAGAGGCTTGTTCACTTTCGGCAGTCTCTTTTTAGTTAAGGAAGTGATATTTTTAGTTTGTTTGAGATCCTTGGTTATGGCACACTAAGGAACCTGACATTCTTTATGATCTCCACAATGGAGCCATTGATGCAGACAGGAATATTTTCTGGGCAGTTTTTTTTTTCCTGAAGTAAACAATTAATTAATATTATCAATTATGAGGGGTAGTTTGTTTTCTCTGCACCAAATGGCCAGGTGTTCTACCTCCTCACTATACGTTGACTCATCATCCCTGCTTATCAATCCTAGCACAGTTGTGTCATCAGCAAACTTGATGATGTAATTAGAGCTGTGTATGGCTGTGCATCCATGAGTCAGCAAAGTGAAGAGCAGAGGACTAAACACACAGCCCTGAGGAGCTATGGGACTCACCTTGATGGTGTTTGAAGTGTTGTAGCCAGTCCAAACTGACTAAGACATCTCTGTCAGGGAATCTGAAATCCGGTTACATAGTGAGGTGTTCAGCCCAAACCCACTCAGTTTTACAATCAGCTTCTGGGGAACAATTGTGTTAAATGCTGAACTACAACATTCAGACATATGTACCTCTCTTGTACAGGTGTGTTAGGGACAGGTGGAAAGCAGAAGATATAGCATCCTCAGCAGACCTGTTGATTGGATATGCAAATTGCTGAAAATCCAGAGACCTAGGAAACTGGCACAGAAACTATAGTCTTCCTTTCTTTGCCATGTTGTAACAGCCGACCCACTTGTCCAGAACGGTAGCTACATGACCAAGACCCGTGGCCTGGCAAACTGAGGGAACGTTAGACCAGACAAGCCTATCAGTTCCAAATCACTTCCCCAGTCGATGATCAAACAAGCAAAAAAGCAAGCAGTATGTGAAATAATAAAGTGAATATATATTGATAAAAAGAAATGAAACAAGCTCCAAACAATGTACAGTATATATATCACACCCCAACCAGCCCCAACTTAACACACAACCCCAAAAGTAACCAGTGGAAAATAATAACAAAAGATGCAGCAAAAAATATACAAACAAACTGAACATGAAACACATACGACACATGGAGAACATGAAACACACATAAAAGTCCAAAAGAGTAAATGGAAGAAGAGTAATGAGAGTGAACCTTGTCCGGCTGATAAGTGTCCCCCAGTAAATAACATACGGATGAAAATGTTTGTTTGCTCTTTCCCCAAATAACAAAAAACAGTCTCACCGTGCTGTCCTTGGTGTGTTGGTATGATCCTGAACCTTGGGGTTTGTGTAGTGATGGTGAAGCAGTTGAATGTTTGGCATCGAAAGCAGCAAGCATGAAAAGGGTGTAAATTCCGTATCGCCATCTTTCTTTGGTTTCCATTGAAGTGTCCGAGATGTAACTGATCCCCCTTTTCTTTTCGTCCTCTTGTTTATATAGCAATGGCCCGGGTAAAATTGATGTGATTGACAAGGACAATTACCTAGAGGGGTCACGGCTCTACAGCATTCTCGTTCTCCTTTTGTTTCCAGGAGAAAAACATTTAAACAAACACACAATAGACTCTATAAATGAGACAAAGCTATAAAAGGCGCGACTCAGCGCAGAGCACATTTAAGAAGTCCTCATTCATGTAACACTGCTACAATGTGACTACTTAGCAGTCTTTTAATGCAGTCCATTATCTAGGTTAAATGGGTAAGGTCCCATGCCATGTTGCCTTTTGTGCTTCAATTTGTAAATTCTTTGTCCCACAAGGCTTATACTAACACTTTAAAAAACCTATCCTGAAGCTTTTCAGAAAGGTCTTTGTGACTTGTGAACCTTTCATTATCTAGAACACTATTAATGTTAACAACTGTTGGAATGAAAACAGTCAGAATACCAATAAACTTTTTTACAAATAATATGCTGTTGTGCATGAAGATGATTTGCTATTATGGGTAAAGAATAGCTTCCACAGACTGCTGCAAACTTCAGTAAATTTGAGTTTTTTGTTAAAGTGGGACACCAGCAGTAATTCAATGAACACCATTTCATTTTCTTGTTTATACTCCATGCCAAATATTTTGGTCTCCAAAATGTATAGGATCTACTAGATATTGCCGAATTAACATAGACTCGCCAAGAGCTATACCTTGTAATGCTGAGACCAAGAACTTCAGATTAACTTAAATGAATTTAATTTATTTGTTGCAAAGCATTCACATGTTGTCTAAATCTTGCGTAAGAGAAAATGTGTGTTTCATTCACCTGTTGTTGTCTATGTGAATATCTACACTTTAGGATACTCTGCACTGTTTTTTGGATCAAAGTTTTTGTACTTGTACACTAGCACAATAAGAAAAACATCGAAAATATCTTCTCTCCTCCTATTATATGGTAACAAGCCTAATATATATAATGTGTGGCTTTGTTTCATATTAAAGTGGTTTGGTTTACACCCCAATGTCTTAACCACCAGACCATGCTGACTAATAACATTGTTGTGGCCAAGGTTTATTGTTGTTAATACAGTGTTTAGTTGGGCATGAATTATCCTTGAACAAACATTTACTTGAAGTACTTCTTAAAAGAAACAGACACTGAATAGATGTTAAGTTCTGCCTTATTTAAGAACTCATATCTATAGCTATGGGAATAGCTTGGCATTGTATGTCAGTGTTTAATTTATTGTTCTTTTTAAGTTGGTTTAAAGTTCTTTATTGCCAATCTGAAGAACTGACACATACTGAACACAATAAATTGATGATTTATTATTACATTTAAGCAACACATTCTGAAAGCAACTTTACATATTTAAACTTTTTCTTATTACTATTGTCCCACTTCATTACTGCTGTCAAATGCATAGAAAGCTAGCTGTCATTAAATTACAATGAAATCTACAAGGTTGTGGTTTCAAACTCACTTCCTTAGATTTTAAACCACACAAATGTCATTTCCTATATAAATTGCCTAATAAATATAGTGTACACAGCAAAAAATACCCAGTGACTATAGGGCAGCCGGAATTTTTTAGAACCCAAAAACTGAGAGTGCACAGTACCTTTTAGATTTGGAGGACCCCGTGGAAGTAGCATAAAGGCTTCAAACTCTGGTAGAGCATCACTTTCTGCATTAGATACTATGGGTGGGACATTGCTTCGTCCAATGTGAGATGGTGGTGGTGGCTTCTGCCTTTCAGTCATGATTTGTTCACTTAGTTTTGTAATCTGTTTATAAAGACAGAAAGAGAGATGTGCACATAAAAGTCAAAATGTAATACTTTGGTACATGACATTTGTAGTCAATTTACATTTAACTTAATTTATATTTATATATCATGTTATCTTTCAGAGTATTCAGAATATACATATTGTGTCGGATAGTCAAGGCCCTTACCTGGCCGGGATGCCTCGATAGTGGAAGGACCAGGGCAGAGAGTTTTTTCAGGACATTATCTCCCCCAGAATGCTAGAGGGCAGCCTTCCTGGGTGGCTGTGGTACCATGGATTCCCACAGGGCACACTGGGAGTTGGAGTTTGGTACAGCCCTGTTGGGTTCCGTGGGGGTTGCCAGGGGGAGCTTCAGAGCCCCACAGTGGACATCCACCACACCTGGGAGTCATCCCAGATAATGCCGATGAATCACCTGAAACACTCCCAGGAGCTGATTAAAAGGAGCCGCCTCACTCCATTCAGAGAGCCAGAGTTGGGAGGAAGTGGACAAAGATTGCCATAAGAGGAGTGGAAGCAGAGAGAGAGAGAGAGAGAGAGAGAGAGAGAGAGAAAGAAGAAGAAGACACTGTGAATTGTACTTTGGTGCATTGTACTGTGCACTGCTCTGAGGAGCGAGAAAAAAGCGTCTCCCCACTGTAAATAAAAGTGTATTGTGTGTTGCACAATATCTGGAATTAAATATTGTATTCTGTAAATGAAATAAAGTTTATTGATAGTTTTGCGAAATGACCCATAATTGTTTGTCATTGGCTTTCACTTCCCTACTTATGTAATTTAAGGTGTTGAGAAAGCACCTCTATATTAAAAGCAATTTTGAAGTGACTCCTTAAGGCCTCATTCACACTTCAAGTACTCCACAGCACACCAGTGAAATACATCCTATCTTCTATTCATGTCTATGTGGATATGTGCAACATGTTTTTTTTAAAATGGGACATGCTGCGTATTTATCACATGAAGATATACAGAATGCATCATCCTTCATATTACTGTATTTTCTCACACAGAAAAACTTACTTCACAGATAGACGAATAAATTCAATTTTACACCAATTGTTTTGCTAATCTCTACCAGTAGTCATTTGCCTAGAGCTGCCTATGTTGGCCTCAAGTACTGCTACACTTTTAATCCAAATTGCTCTATTGAATGGCTGAAGGCCATAAAGTCCATAAAGTCTTTATAAGACTTTACTTATTCAAAAAAATTAACATATATATAAGGATGGTCTGAAAAAGATTCAGAAATTTTAGAAGGATATTCATTTTGACAATGCTAATTTTCATAGCCTTGCGCCCTGTGTTGGCTGGGATTGGCTCCGGCAGACCCCCATGACCCTGTAGTTAGTATATAGCAGGTTGGATAATGGATGAATGGATGGATGGATAATTTTCATAGCTAGAGTGAAATGGACGGTGATCATCTGTTAATATTTTGTTTTAATACTTTTGCCAAAAGTTTAAACAGATCTTTAAGTTTCCTTGTGACAGTTACTCCTAAACACTTAACTTTTCTGACACCATCATGGAAAAGGGATTGAGTTTAATGTGGCATGAAAGAGCATTCATTGGGTGGACATTGTTCCCGTTGAACTTATTTTAAACCCAGAGGTCTTATGACATTTGCCTAGAAACGTTTGTATTAACAGTAGTGATGAGGTTGAGTCTAAGATATGTAGGCTACTTTACAAAGACCTAAACCAGAAGATAGACTTAACTTTTAAAAAAATAAATTATTTATTCAGGAAGGCATTTAACCTACCCTCACACTCTCGCCCTTCTTTCAGCTTGCCATTCCTGTCTGGGTGATCAGAATGGTTAGTTTTTGTATCTCAAATGGCCTGTTGTTCATTTTGAGCTTCTGAGAAGCTCTTTTAACATGGGAAAGACACTATATACATAAATTGTATTATTATTTATACCAGGTTACTCAGCTGCTAATAAATATATGTACATTAAGACTGTTCAAGGCATAAGTCAATAAAACCACACCTGCTTTAGTAGCCATGGAAAAAAAAGAATTGTGCTCAGAACTCTCTGTATGTCTTGGTATGTGCAGAAGTCTAATATTGCTAATTATCCAGCAATCCAGTAGTCCATTATCTAGTTGAAATATGGTAAAGCTGTATATCAACTTTTAAGGCAGGGACAGTTTTACAAGTTACACCTTTACATACTAACCACAAATTCCAACCTTCTCTAAACTGTATTCATCTTATGGAAAGTATCTTATCCTTTTAAAGTTCTTGATATAGACAAATCTTTGCATCTATTGATCTGCTATCTCATACATATCATATGCCCACAACATTTTTTTCTATCTACACTGCACAAGTTAGAGATTTTGTGAAAATGGGAAAGTGTCATTTCAATTACAATTTCAAGCAAGGATTGGAACTCAGGTATTCAGAAAATACATTCCTTTTCAATTTGTGCAAAGCACACTATAATTCAGCTAAGAATTGCACATGACGCATGTATATCTAATTTCAAACTGTCTAAAATATATGTAGGACAAGATAGATGCCCACCTCATTAGGTCATATGTTTTGGAGTGTCCTACACTTAGAACATATTGGTTTAATTTTTTGAATCATGTCTAAAATACTCAGTGCTAGAACTGGAAAAAGAAGTGTCTGTACTCAAATTGTTTCTACACTGTAAGCCAGGCAACAGACCCCATTGAATCCATATACACTGCATGATTCATGTCAGGGATTATATGTTGAAAGGCCCTTGTAGATTTATAGCCTCCAACATGCACGTAATTAAAGTGCAAGGACTGCTACAATAACAATTTCTACAATTCTGTGAGATTGTGAGAAGTGCGTACATTCAGTAAACTTCCAATACATATAAAAAAGACCCAGTACTCCAAATAGAAAAATTGAGAAGTGCTTGTATTCTGAATTGAGTACTAGCCCACTTCAAACACTGCCAGTACAATATTACTTACACAAAGGCTCATCATGCTTAATCAGAAGAATCTTAATCCACCTCCCCTAACTCAAAGGGAAAGTGATATACTATATTACCTTAAACTGAAAAAAAAAATCAAATTATTTCTTTGAGCAATAGATCATGAATTTTTTGGAATGTGGCAAGAATTCATTATTTTGTTGCGTAATAGTTTGCCAAGTCATTGCTCAATATTTCGTGCAGGTTTAATATAAATATAAATCTCATTGGGCCTTTTTCCAATGTGGATAGGTGGTTTGATTAAGGAAAAAATTTATTGGTAACCAAGACATTTGTTTTTCTGTCTTGACAAAGAGTTTTTGAAATGAATTGAGTTTTGGACTGATACTTGTTTTTTTTTATTCTTATGGTTTGGAAATTTTGGATGTTAAAAGAGTATCCATTTTCTGTTTCCCTTTTCAAAACCCTGTTTCTTCTTCCATCATATTCTTTAACTTTTTTGGCTGATAGCTTATGACAGTGGCATCACATGATATCATCACTTGGACAGTATGTAAGGTGGTGGCACAGTAGTTCTGGTGTCCAGGGGCCTCATGTATAAACGGTGCGTACGCATAGAAATCTTGCATACGAACGTTTCCACGCTCAAATCGCGATGTATAAAACCTAAACTTGGCGTAAAGCCACACACATTTCCACGGTACCTCATACCCTGGCGTACGCAATTTCTCCACTCGGTTTTGCAGACTGGCGGCACCCAACATCAAAGCAGTGCTACTGTTCCTGTGTGGTTACCCTTTCTTTCTTAGACCCACATTCCTGACTCGGCTTTATAAATACACTGAAATTAACTGAATATTGTTTATTAGTGTAATACATCTGATTGCAATTAACCTGTAGAAATATAATGGTCCAGGGAATAGCCATAGTATTCCAAATACCATAACTGCTTTAGTGTTGTTACTCTCACATCTTCTTCTTCTTTCAGCTGCTCACGTTAAGGGTTGCCACAGCGGATCATCTTTTTCCATATTACTCTCACTGCACCACTCGGAGTATTTATATTACTGCATTTGAGTGGGGAATCACAGCAGCAGCTGATCAGAAAGAGAATTATCGGTATACAGTTTCAAGCACACACTACCTCAGCCACGGCAAAACGTGTCAAAGCCTTTCATGTATGGACCTCGCGTTTCAGAAACAGTTTCATCCCAAGAACTATAAATGCACTCAATCAAGTGCTCCTTGTAGAACTGTCTGTATTTATAAGTACAATTACCCCACTGTAAACTTGCACTACAGTTATAATATTGCACAACCTGCACCACTTTATAAAGCGCGTATGATGACGATATCATTTTTAAGATGAAATGCAGCAAAATATGTTGCTTATAGTATACAGATAAAACTTTAACTTCATTTAAATAATCTGTATTGTTAGTAATTAAACATGTGAGGACACAGTGCCGCAGCACTAGCTAGTTCACGGATAGCTCCTGCCTTGCGCTGTATTATTGCTGGTGCTGACGCGACACTGGAAGGGTAGACGGATAGAATAATTAAACACGTACTACAAAGATATTTCAATGTTCCTTAAAAGTTTTGAAGAAACGGCGTTCTAAGCTTACAGATGGCTTAACGTCTATTACAGAGCTGATTGTGTGGCGATTGGGTATTTGGAGAAAGAAAAGTAAGGACAGGAATTGGAGGTTAGTACGTTTGAAAGAGACAGTACTTCTGTAATAAATTATTTTATCGAAGGTCGCACATGGCGCAGCAAGCCTCTTGCGCGAGATATGAACAATCACTGCGCCACCATGTTCCCATGTTTAATAACATGCTTTCATTCCTATCATAATGAAAAAGATATCACGTATACATCTCAGTATTTAAATTATTCAGAGAGCTGTAATATCACGAATGTAATGGATTCTGTGTCCTGTCGGAGAAAGAGAAAGAACGTAGTGATTCACACACATAGATCACATACAAGATTAAACAAAGAACAAAGCATTTAACGTGCTACTTGAGAAACTAGTAAAATAAACGATTTTAAGATGAAGTTTATGATGTTCTACTTTAATGACAAAATAAACTACGTGATTAAAGTGGAAATTTCGAGATTAAAGTTAACATTTCGTGCTTTTTTCCCACTGTGTGCCTATTTTTTTTTCTCTGTACCCTAATAAGCTTTCATATGACACTCAGACGGTCCGCTACGAGTCGCCTTTTCATGCCGACTTTGATATGTGACAACTTCTTTTTTATTTCGGGCACTGTGCAACTTTGTGAACTTGAGCTTTCGAGTTTCTCCAACACTATGTCACTCGATCAACTTTCTTTTGTTGATTATACCAGTGTTTAAACCAACAAATAGTACGTTTTTCCTTTGCCTCCACTTGGTATTCGCTGAAATTCTTATATTTTCCCCCGTGCTTTTCCCATTGTCTTTTCACAGAAGGCAATTTATATCGATTTGCATATTCAAAGAGGCGTAATTCTGGGAGGAGTTGGGGCGGGACAGAAGGTACGTGCATGTGCGTTACTTTTCACGCTGATCGGGATTTATGTAGAGGAAGAACGTGAAAGTTTGCGTACGCACAGATTCCTGCATCTGGATTTTTCTGTGCGTACGCACCTTCCCGCTTTTGTGCTTATGCCATATTATAGTGTGAGTTCTACGCACAGCGTTATACATGAGGCCCCAGGATTCTGGATTCTGTATAAATACTTTAGCATTAAAAAAAATCATCTTCATCATCACTATGCATAAGCAGGCGGGAAGGAAGAAAGATAACATCAGCTAAACTCCCTCTAAATTAACCAAGTACAACAAATTTCAGAGCAAGATATCTGACACGTCATGCACAATAATTGTTTAATAAAAGTGTATTGTATAATGGGCTGTACAGCTCTCTGCTTATATGAAAATGCAATTTCACTGTGTTTTATATTTTGTCTACAATTTAACAAACATGTAGAGATTGAAACCAGTTTATTTTAACACATTCACACTTGGGGTCCATATAATAGTCAATTTTCCTGGGAAAGCTCAAAAATAGATCCTGCACCATAGCATCTAATTGAACCCAAATTCTGATATAATTAAGCTACAGCATGCCAGTGCATTAGCCTGCTGAGCTACTGGAATATACTTCGAGATCAAGACAGCAAATTACAGAATTTTGTAGAGAAAATTTCTTGATCTCTTCCTATATTGTAACAGCCTTATTAATTAAGCTGAGCGATAATAGGGGTTTTGATGTTGAGAGCATCTTTTTTTTAATAGTCACATTATTGTAATTTGAGTCTCATGGAAATGTGATTAACAAAATATATATTAACTGCATATTAAAGTAGTGTACTGTACTGTAGTGATTCCTTGGAATTGTAAGAAGGCATGTTTTAGTGTAGTTGACACTTTTGTTTATTTATTATAGCAATTTCTGCACCCTTTTGTTTCATTACAGTATAGAGGGAGCTAGAGACTCCCCCAGCAGCAGTGATTTAAAGGCAAGAAAGAAACCCAAATGGGATCCTCTTTTGTTGAGTACACTAACGTGTTCACCGACAGCTTCTTGTACCTGGTCAGTTTAAAGCTGCCACTCATAGTAACACTTATATGTATCAGAATATTAAAACCAAATGAACACAAATAAATACACAAAGCCCACACAGATTATAATGTGGATAATCATCAAACCTAAGTCTTTGTGTAAAAAAAAATGTAAATTGTTAGCAGAAGAAGTGAAATGTTTAAAATTATATTAATTTATTTTATTTTATTAACTATATTATTTTATTTTATTTTTGGGACTGATACTGCCAGAATAACCCAACTGATCCAGAATTTTATTAAGATTATTTAGGACTCTCTATATATACATATAGGGCCTATACACACACACACACACACACGCACACACACACACACACATATATATATTGTCACAGGAGGCTGGGGGACAGACCCAGCCAGGACACCTGGAAGGACCGGGAGGTGGCGTTTACATCCTCCAGGCCACGAGGGGGCAATCGCCCTGGATCTGGAGAGGACCAGGGGAGAGGAGCAAGGAGGCTCAAGCCTGTTGGGGCCCGTGGGCACCGCCAGGGGGCACCCCAAACCTCATGGAGCTGGGAAACATTCACTTCCGCCACACCCAGGAAGATGGAAGAAGAGCCTTCCAGGCACACCCAAAGTGCTTCCGGGTGCAAGAGCAGACACTTCTGCCACACCAGGAAGTGCTGCCGGAAGAGCATCATCAAGCACCTGGAGCATGTCCGGGTGAACATAAAAGGGGCTGCCTTTCTACAGTCTGGGAGCTAGAGTTGGGAGTGGGAGCAGGATGAAGCCCCTGTGGAGAAAGGAAATGGCGGCCCACAGACAGTGTGAGAAAGGCCCGTAGTAGGGGTGACTGGTGCTGGGAGCACTGTGTGCTGTGCGGGACTGTGTTAAATAAATGTGTGTTTTTTATAAAGATGTGGTCTCAGTCCGGAGGTGTCCAGACATATCTCACTATATATATGTGTGTGTGTGTGTGTGTGTGTGTGTGTGTGTGTGTGTGTGTGTGTGTGTGTGTGTGTGTGTGTGTGTGTGTTTTATAAGGTACGTTTGAGTGGGAGGCATATCCAGGCTTTCTGTAATGCCTGTAATTCCACCTCAATATGCGTGTTGAACCTGTCACATACACCTTTTACTCTTTTGTCCTCAGAACTGAGGAACATTCACAAATGGAGCTCTAACGTCACTTGTGCCTCTTATGCAGAAGTCCTATCTCTTCTGCTGTGGGATTCACATAAAAACCGAACACGCCAGTATAATTCATTTACTTTGAGATTCACATTTGCATAAGATGCTTCACCTCAGCTTCATATTGGAATCTTCATCTTTTTTCTTTATTCAGTTGGCATTTGACCCTGCCAATTACATGGGGTTTACCTCTGGTGCCCCTACCTTTTATGCTTGTGTTTTGCCATTCTTAAAAAATGTTGTTAACATTGGCCTGTTTTGGAACATAAGGGAGAATTGAAATTTTCTTGGAATCCTGAAGTACATTTTGAATAAGCTCCTGTTTGTTCCTGGTGGTTCTTGTTAAGGAACAGGCTAGGTCTTGGTCTGAAAGTGTTTGCAAGTATACCAGAATTAATCAAGGATGAGCTTAAAATGGTCTGTTGACCAGAAGTCAGTTGAAAGTGGATGTTCTGCTAAAGAAGAATGATGGTAATTGTGGGGTAATTGCTGATGAATAGCAGAATTATAAATGATTCCGCTCCAATGATGTTGTTAGTCACACCTCTTAGAAACTTAAAGACTGTGAATACAATAAAAACAGCATCCAATATGTTCTTGATCATTTGTAGCAATACAGAAGGAGTTAATGAAACATGAAACCATTTGTTCATTTCTTTTAAACTCTTACAGATGCACATTTTTACATTTGTCAAATAACTATTACCATGAAAAAACAGTTAATTATATGCATTCAAATAGATGGAGAATAAATTGTGAGGGGAACAATGTTGCTTTTAATGAGGCATCAGTGACTTGTGAAACTCCCCGTTATTCCCTTGTGATATAAAATCCCCAAAGGGTATACAGGACATTAACCAGATTGTCACGCCAACTAAACAGGGGGTTCAGAAACAGACTCTGGTGAAAAACTGGATGGCTGGTAACTCTGCCTGGAGGCTGATAATAATTAAAGAGAATCTCAAAGTGCCAGTTTGCTAACTGACTGAAACGATATCTGGATCAGGACTGTGAATAAAAGCATTTCATACAGTATATTTTCTTAAATGTGGCTTATTAAAAATTAGTTAAAGTGTTTGTCTGTGGTAATTACTTTCAGGCTTGAAGAGTTAAAAATTAATAATCAGTTCAGTGCACTCTTAGATGAGGGAGTGTGCTGAGCAAAGAATATATTTTCTCTTACAGAATTAAGAAAAGCAACAAGCTGTTTATATACTGCGCAACATTTTAGTTGTTTAAGTTACTATTTTTTTACACAGTACATTATATTTTCAGTTAGCATCGACAGGTATACAGTATTTCTGCTCCTAGTCTACAGAAATCTAAACATGAACTATTGTCTCACTCAGGGTTGTTTTCTATTTTACCAAAATTCTGTAATGGATAAGCAGATTGAACTAATGAATGAGTTAAAGGAAAGTAGTGTGGGGCAGCATGGAGGTACAGCTGGTAGCACTGCCACCTCAGAGAGCTTGAATCTGGATTTCTTGCTGGCATGCCATCTGTCTAGAACGGGTATGTTCTGCCATTGTTTTCTCTGGTAAATTACAATGACTGCATTTTTCCAAGCACAGTGCAAAGACATAGAGTGAAGATAATTTAAGAAAATCTAAATTGGCTCAATATAATAGGATGTGTGTGTATGAGTAAATGTAATGTCTGAATGCAAGTTTGATTCCTGTCTTCTTCTTTCTATTGCATGTTTCCTTGAAGCATCGCAGTTTCCTTCTACAGGAAACAGACATGCATCTGGAATGAATGGCAGATATAAATTGGCTTTACCTAGATGAATGGGACATCCCACACAGAGTTGTTGTCTTACTTGGTGCTTGATGCTACCAGGGACAGTCAGTAACACCCGGGTCAGGTCAGGTTAGGTCAGCTTGAGGAGCATGCACTGGTACAGTGCGTTGCTACACCCACCACACGATAAAACAGCTTGGGATCCTGGTTGGCAACCCCCTAGGGAGACACGCGGTCCATTCCCACCCTCCAGAAATGATCCTCTGTCTGCCACATCTGGGTGTTACAAGGGTACCCCCTTGGCCTGGTCCAGCCCCTCAGGTCCTCATCAATGAGGATCCACCCTCGGGGAATCACGCCACATGGCCGAACTTCTGTAATTGACGCTCCCTCACAATGCAGGTAATGTGCCTCATTCGGTACTCCATGAGCAACTACTCATTCGACACAAAGTCAAGTAAAGTCAGCATTAGATAAAATGACCCTTTGTAGGTGAGTGCATGTGTATGAGTGGATTTCCCATCCAATTTTGAATCCTACAGTTTGTTTAAGAATATCAAGGTTGGTTCTGGACTGATGGAGATCATTTATGTTAGGTACAATGCCTTGTGGGGGGCAGGGCAGTCTTGTGGCCTTGGAACCCCTGCAGATTTTGGTTTTTTTCTCCAGCCATCTGGAGTTTTTTTTTTTGTTTTTTTCTGTCCTCCCTGGCAGACCTTACTTTATTCTTTGTTAATTAGTATTGCCTAATTTTATCTTTATATTTTTTCTTCATCTTGTAAAGCATTTTGAGCTACATCATTTGTATGAAAACACGCTATATAAATAAATGTTATTGTTGCTGTTGTTCTGGCTCTCTGCTAAATCTGCAGTGAATAAATGAGTTCAGAAAGTTGAATAGCTTGATAATGATATGCAATGCATATGTATAAAGTACAACTAAAATCAATTGTAATGTCTTTAAACTAGAACACACAGATCCAGAACTTTGCAATCAGATTCAAAAGATTTGTTTCAGTTCCACATAGCTTTAGCTATGACCTACACAATTGCAGACGGCAAAGTTTGAGAACATTAATCTAGATACGTGGGTTTCAGAAATGGATGGATGGATTTAAATAGATGGACAGGTGATACTTTAAAGTGTTACATTCTGTGGATTTACAACCTTCCTTCTAACTGATTTTAACCATAAAGCACTCTGCAAAAAACATATAAGACAGCTGAGATCTTCTGAAGTCAAACTTCTTTATGATTAGCAAGACTCAGCAAATGTGTACCCCCCATTGTGGTGGCCACTGTTTAACTCAGTCCCACAAAAGCAGACAGTGAAACTCCTTTAGTCACAAAATTCATACTCGCCTCTTACCTACTTCTTTCTGAAACTGACTAACATTAGGTGACTTTTCTTAATTCTCTCACTTTTACTTTTTTGCAGTACTGGCAAACAAAAATGGTTTTACCTTGTATTATATTATGTGTATTGCCTTTCAAAGCACTTTTTAGACCAGTTTATTGCAGAGAGCATTATAAAAATGAAAGAAAGAGTAAAGCATGCATAAACCTTCATTTTTAAAGATTATAAAAGAAAAAGGGACTTCAGAACAAGCCCAAATAAATTCTCCCAAACTGAAAGATTAAAACTAAGCTAGATTCCAGTTACGCAAAGTAATCTGTCATGATCATAATGATGCCATAGTATTCTTAGAAAGTTAATTTAATATAAAGAGAGGTTAATTTTTTAAGAAAATATTGAGCATGTTTGTTATTAAATACAGCTTGTTATAATAACAAATAGCCAAAATCTGCAACTCTGAACTTACTTTTAAAAACCTTTTTAACAGATTTGCAAGATTTGACACGTTTTAGGTTAGCTAATGATACTAAACAAGTAAGCAAAATAACTGTACCTTATTAGCAGGATAAAGGCGCCTTTATTTGTGCTCTCCAACACAAGTCACAAATGGAGTGAACAAACTTCTGCTTCTAGTTACACCCAGATGGCTGAAAACACCACGGGCAAAGTCAGGAATGGGACAGTTTCCTCTCTGTGGTCTAACTTAGCAGTCTTTACTGACAACAGCTACTCATTAAAAGTCGGGGAGACATGACCTCCTGCAAGGTGGGTGGAGTCCTAAGAATGGTGAGCTCATTAAAATGTAGCCAGGCATGTTCTACCTCTGCTAGAAAGTGGAATGCTTCAGTCTGCTGAACCTTTGTGCCTTTTTGAACTGTGATAAAATGTTCCATGGACCTAACTAGATGTGGAATAAGCAAATCTGTTTTCTGAATTTCTGACATACACTACAAAAAATGTATATGCAAAAACTAGACTAACTTGTTTTGTTTTTATTTAGCAAAAAAAAAAATGTGCCAATGGGGTAAGTAAAATTTACTTGACAAGATTTCTTAAAGTAAGTTAAATAATCATAAATAAACATTTCATGATAAGTCAATAATTCATACAATGAGGAAAACAAGATTTAATGTCATGATATAAATACTTTTCCACTTAATTAAATTTCTTTTTTGGCAGTGTAGTAACTGACATGTCCTTTGCATTGATTTTATTTGTGTGCATAGCTCACTAATATGTGCTTTTATTTTTATATAGAAATATCTATTGAAAAATTATATATGGTGCACTTTTATTTAATAAAATCTGAGAGCAATACACATTTACAAACCTCACAGAATTCATTTAAATATATTGTCATTTTACTTTATAGTACAATAAAAAGTATTTGTTATTGGTCTAAAATAAAATCCAGAATGATATTCAACATCATGGTTTCAAACCCAAAACAATGCAAAACATAAAAACACTATGCAATTTATAAATAAATGCAAATTATGACTTAAGTCAACTGGATGTCCACCACCTTCCTTACTATTCTAGAATACACACAAACTCAAAGCCCCTTAAATCTAAGGTGTGAAATCAAGTGACCTGCCAGCATACAGGTTTATTGGCCTAGGGAGAAGGAGGACAGCATAGCTGTTCATTGTATCTATGGGGGTTGTTGCAGAAGCAGGAAATGAGGAGGGGTACAAGGAAGCAGCAAATGGTAGGAAGAAAGTAATGGAGGTGGACTATTTATTGAGAGCAGTAGGCGACTGGCCTCACAATTAAGTTAGAACTTTATGTTCTTGCTATATACACTTTTGTGCTGTAAATAGAAGGTCAAGCTTTTGAAAACTTCTGGTCATTTTTGGGATTAAGGCAATTGTTTGTATATTGTGACCCTTAAAAACCTGGGTTCTTATTTCATTTAGATTCCACCTCAGATTAATCTGCTTCAGTGCATGAAAACTCCAGACTACTAATGTTTTTACTCCAGTGACTTTACTGATGACCAAAAGTATCTGATTAAAAGTAAAATAAATGGCTCTAAATAATTAACTTTATTCTGGAACTGAATGAAATACTAACATACTGTAATTTTAAACTCAATCCAGTTTTTTGCCTTAAGAAACTGGTTGAAAAAATATACAGCAAGCAACTTTTATTATCATTGTATAAACAGTATATAATGAAATGTTTTGTTACAATATAATTTGATGTGTTTTTTAACAAAGAAACTGAATAACTTATGTTTACCATTGGCCTCTTTGCACTGATGAGATATCTATATCAGTTTTGAAGGAACATCCTGACCTATGCAATGTACTTTTACTTCCTAATGATACTTGGTAAGATTTCAGTAACAGAAGTTAGTGATCAGGAAATAAAAAGACAAAAGGATTGGGCAGATGTATAGTCAATAATCAGGACCTACACAGCAAAAGAGTCTGGATTGAGACTTGATACCACACAGAGGTGCCATCACCAGATGCTGTTCCCTGGCAGAACTGAGCGGGTGAGAAGGAGCATAGGACTTCATCAGTGTCTCCATATACTCAGGTGCTGCCCCATTAACTACTCTGTAGGCAAACATCGGAGATTTGAAAGTAATGCATGCTGCTACAGGGAGCCAATGTAGTAACTTGAACAGAGGAGTAACATGTACCCATCTCGGCTGGTTAAATACAAGACAGGCCATTTGCAGTGACTTGATAGCACATGCAACAAGAGGCAACAAGACCAAAGCCTGGACCAGATGTTGGGCTGCATACTTTGTCAGATAAGAGTGTTGTATAGCGTGAATCTACATGATTGACAAACATGGAAATGTGATCAGAAAAAGACAGCTGCTCATCAATCACCATCCCAAGGTTGTGTACTGACATTGCAGGTTTTAGTGACTTTGAGCCAAGCTGTACAGTGATGGGTAGTTGAACAGACTGGCTGGCTGGGATCACAAGAAGCTAGGTTTTTGCCTGGTTGAGCTGTAGATGGCAGTCCTTCATTCAGGTTGAGTTATTAGTAAGACATGCAGAGATCCTAGCTGATAACGTATTGTCCTCCAGAGGGAATGACAGGTACAGCTGTGTATCATCCGCATAGCACTTATAAGAGAAACCATGGAATTGGATGATGAAGCCCATCGAGGTGGTGTACAGAGAGAAAAGTAGAGGACCCAGAACCGATCCTTGGGGTGCACCTGTTCATATTTGGTATACCTTTGACAGCTCTCCTCACCAGGACACACTGTAGGATTTGCCCGAGATATAGGACTCAAACTATCTGAGAGCAGTCCCAATG
Organism: Erpetoichthys calabaricus; assembly: GCF_900747795.2. Taxonomy (NCBI): domain Eukaryota; kingdom Metazoa; phylum Chordata; class Cladistia; order Polypteriformes; family Polypteridae; genus Erpetoichthys; species Erpetoichthys calabaricus. Next base: position 140,147,025 of record NC_041399.2, read on the forward strand.
ATGCCTAGTTCAGAGAGAGTGACAAGAAGGATGTCATGGCTGACCGTGTTGGAGGCAGAGGAGAGATCTAGCAGGATCAGGACTGATGACATGTTAGTAGCTCTAGCACGTCGTTGCTGGTTGACTACAGTTAGCAGAGCCATCTTAGTCAGACTATTATATAATTTGTTATAAAATTTAGTGTCATTATGTTATTGCTATTTTTAATAACATCATCATACTGCCAGTTTATTTTAAGTTTTTCAATGGGTACAGCGATGTTGTTCTTTGTTTTCCTGGATCATGTCTTATTGTTAATGACTCAAATGTTTGTTGCTGGCCATATGAGCTGACAGTGGCACAACACCTGATGGCAACCCAATGACATTATAAAAGATGGCAGTGCATTCTGACTGTTTGGATCAAAACAAAAAACAAACCTTCCATTAATTTCAGACTGAAACACTTCTAGAATAAAATAATAATAAAGCATTTGGTTGGCAATAGCTTTATTTATTAATTGTAGCTACAAGCTAGGTTATCATTTGGTGAGCTGATGTTTTTGCTCTCAGTGTACTAGTCTTCTTCCTGTCCATTTGGAACAACAATTTTTCTAAATGTTCACAGCATCCATGAGCATGGAGCCGTTCTCCGAAATAGTGGAGAAAAGTGTTAAAAAAAGGATTCATATTGGTGAATCTGGCAGCCAAATGTAAAGAGGACTGTTTTGATCCTGTCACACTAAAATTCTCAAAAAAACTGTAAGCAGAAAAGGCTTGTAACAGGTCTGAAATAACTGAATAGGCCTCACTTCAGGCAGTCTAGCTCCAAACTCAAAAGGCAGGCTTGGATGAGGCAAAGACTTTCAAAATGCTAAATGCTCATAAAGTGAGCAGAGATAAAAACATAAAAACAACTATTATTAAAGAGGTTTCATAAGGATTGTCAGAAAACATGGTGGCAGCAAAAGAAGGCTTGCCTAAAATACACAACCTAAAATTAGACCATTCCAAAAATCACAAATCAGGAAACAGTGTCTTAACTCACAACCTGGGGTCAAAACCTGAAAATCCACAAGCAAATAAAGTGCAAACCTCACACCAGAACAGAAACAGTGCCAAAGCAGCTATTTCATTATGAATTCCAATGAACGTGATTACTCAGCTGCAGTGTCAGGTAGGATACCCCCATGTCCCCCTGCAACAAACAGACTAAATGTGATATAACTTAAAGAGCTAGATACCACAAACCAACATTTATAAATACTGTAATGCCCGGGAGTGTACAGCCGCCCCAACCCCGACACAGACAGGCAGGACACAGGTTTAGCACACAACACACAGTTTTATTTACAATTGGGTAGCTGTATTTCCCTGCTCCCCACAGCACAGTACATAAGCACCTCAGTACACGGCACACTTCTTCTCTTCTTCCCTCTGCCTCCACTCCTCCAGGCAAGCTTCGTCCACCTCCTCCAAGTCTGGCTCCTGACACCTGGCAACTGGCCCCTTTTTATAGGGTACCAGGAAAGACTCCAGGTGCCTAATGAGCTTCTTCCGGCAAAATAGGGCCCTGAAAATGCTCATCTGCCCCCTGTCAGGGGCCATGAACCCCAACAGGGTGTGTTGGTTTGGGGGAAAAACTGACCTGGAAATACTCTATCCCCCAGTCCTTCCATAATCAGAGCATCCGCTGCAACACCAAATTATCAATAACAACATAAAAATGGAGACAAAAATCAAATCAACAATAATTAAAAAATATTTAAATAAACCGAAAACATTGAACTTCTGGTTGAAACATAACAGAGAAAAATTCAAAAAGGAAAGTAGCCAAAATGTATAAAAGATAATATGAGAGTGTAAGCAAAAAGATAGTTGAAACTGAAGGTAAGCAATTCAAAATCTAAATGGCCAACAAAGGTATACTGGAGTGACTATGCAAAACTGAAGATGAAAATCAAAGCACAAATATTCATCAGAATTGCAAAACCCCAGAAGAATGAAAATAAAATTATCAGTGTCAATTCACAGAGTTTAGGTAAGGAGCCCATTTTAATGCCCCCAACAAATAAGACAACACAAATTCAGTTCATTACAAGGTATCTAGGCCTACCATTTGCAATTAAGGACCAACACTATGTCCTGTGTGTGACCAAAGGAATGCAGAATTTACAGGATTTTTGTGTTTCTAAGATCAAGGCATGAGATTCAAAAAACATCTGGAATCCTGTTTAGTGTATATAAATGAGAGAATACATCAGTCTTAGAATAACAGGAGTTTGCAGCAGTATAAAGCTCATGACTAATAATGTTCAATACAAGGTACAAAAATAAAGTAAAATGGACATCCAGATAGGTCAGCGTACCGTTGGCTACAAAATCTGTCTTCATTGCCTAAAGAGCAAGTCTAGCAGTTTTGTGTTTTGCTTACTTTAGTTACTTTGCCTTAGAAAATTCTGTAAACTTCATTAGCAGATAAGCCAGGCAGGAAATACCACAGCTGAAAAAGAAAACAATGAAATTTTGCTCTGGATGAATGGATCTGGGATTTTAAAACTTACTTAAACCTGACACGAAGTAAGCAGATTTAAAGTTCAGCTTTTGTCATGTCTCTCTATATTCAGTCCTCTATTAAATGTGTCTTACCTGATATTCTTGGTTAACCCCTCTAGAAAAAGAGAGAGTGGCTTGAGACTTTTGAAAAGGAAGGATTCACATTAATGTGATTAACTTCTAAAGAATAAGGCGACAAAGACAAAATGATTTAAGTCAACAAAAGTAAATAGAAGGCAAGGACGTAATCAAAAAACATAGGGGAAGGAGTCAAAGTTCAGACAAGCTGAAGAAAATGATTAGGTTAAGCAAAAGTCAAAGAATGTGGCAAGAGTCGGACGGGCGGAGTGGTGGCTCTGAGGCTAAGGATCTGCGCTGGTATCCAGAAGGTTGCCGGTTCGAATCCCCGTCACTGCCAAAAGAGATCCTACTCTGCTGGGCCCTTGAGCAAGACCCTTAACCTGTAATTGCTCCAGGGGTGCTGTACAATGGCTGACCCTGTGCTCTGACCCCAAGGGGTATGCGAAAACTAACAAATTCCTAATACAAGAAATTGTATAAGGCGAAATAAAGAACAAAAAAAAAAAAAGGGTCAAAACAAGAATATGGAGACTAGAAAGAGGGATTGAAACAAATGATATAGCATGCTCTATGAATAAGGAAGGAGTGAGGGTGAGGAGTCTTTTTTTAATAAACGCAAAATGACGTCAAGTGAGGGAATAATTAAATAATTACAGTTGCTATGCAAGTGAAAGTGAGAGGTGTGACCAGTAGCAAACTGCCCAAAATGGGATTCACCAGGACAAAGCTGCAATAGGTGGGCAAGGTCACAGGAGTGTTTTAAGGTGAGATTTAACAAAATGTTAATTAATTCATTCCACCATTTGAGGGCACTCTTGTACAGTACAGTAGGAAACTGGAACAGTAACGGTAAAAGCCAGAAATTAATGAAACCTGATGCTAGCAGATTTTCAAGCAAACTGACACACCCTGTCAAACTTCTGATTAAATTTAGATTTGCTTACTTAATTTATAATGGGGAAGAAAAGCAGATTCTGTTATTTATTGTCATGAGCATGCACAAAAAGGACAGCTTAAAGACTCTAATGATTGTAATTCCCCGCCACTCCAAGGGTTGTCACTGCGTACAAATGCCTTTTCTCTTCCTCACTCTGAAGACCGGATGACTATAACACCATGGACCCTGCTCTTCCTGCCAGATGGACTTAAGACTGGAAGATCAGCCATCTTAAGACAGTTTATTTGACAACTCACGTCTAGAAAGACGTCTCTGCAATCATTATATGTTTTTCTTTGTTTTTTTCAGCTCCAATTATACACAGTCACCAGGATGGTGCCCCAACTCTTTACCGAAGTCTGTTCTCTTACAATACTAGGAGGCTCTGCACCCTGCTCGCTTCACTCGCCAACCCCCGGACAGGCGCTATGTGCTAGCCACTTCGCAGATCTGCCACTCGCATATGGGGAAGCAGATGTACAATTTAAACAAACTGTTATTTTCATGGGAATTGTTACATATGCATAATAGAACTAACTATTTTACAGTACACGAGTAATTAACTATAGTAAAAAGTAATAAATTGAAAGAAAATTATGTTTCATATTGCGTTAGAGGTATTCGTTGCATTAAACATTTTCATTCTGTTTGGCTTTGAAATTAACATGCAAATACTTTTTAAACTTACACTTTTACTGTAACACTTCAGTAAAAACAATATTTGGAATTAACTTTTCGTCAATATCGCATTGAATTTTGATTCAGTCGCCTGTTAAAATTTTACATGTCAGAATTGTTCGACAGCATAGTCTATTGTTACGCATTTAACCAATTAAATACCGTGGTTTGCCGCGTAACCAATTGACAATTTTCGCGTTAATTTGTTTGACTTCAGCGTTTCTTGGTGCTACTCATTTCTTCCGTTGATAAATCTTCGGGATGAAATTCTTCAATAAGATTTGGGCATAATAAGTATTCTTTTATTGGGAACTTAAAGTGAGGAAAACATAAAATTTATAAGATCTGAGAGCACAGGAACTGTGTCTGACAAAAGCATTCACACGAATGAGAGGTGAGAGGACCTTGGGCGTGGTTGAAAAAATGGTTGAGAGGAGGGTTGGACTTGAAAAAATCTCTTGGCAATAGTCTCTTCTCAATATTTTCTTTTATAATGGAGAGATGTTTATGTATGGGAAATAAATCTTGAACTTGGTTCTGCATTTTACTAAATATTATGAAAATAAAAATAGGTATTATAAAGCTAAGAATGGCAGTATATGAATAATGTTGGTGAGCAGAGAGCATTAATCCTTTTCAGACTTGCCCCTTATTGTGAAGGACTAAGACGAGGTTAGATTGGTGGATGAGTTTACTGTGAATATGACACTTAGATAGAATCACACAGTTAATGAGAGAGAGCTGAGCTGCTAGTTTGGATGTGATGGCACACAGTCATGACTAAATTGTATCAGAGATCTGTTTATAGTGAAGACTTGACTGGTATTTCATATTGATCGCAAAAAGACTTTCTAATGCCATTTCACAAACTTGAGGCATAGCAAAACACAATTTAGACAGCTCATTATATGTATTCTTTACTCGGGGGCTGAGCTGGTATTTTGGGTGTGATGGCAAAGGCATTTAGGACTAAACTGTGTCACTGACCTCTTTATAGCTGATGAAGTGACCGGTATTTATGGTAATTGCAAAAAGAACTCCTAATGCATGCGGAAAATAATTTAGACATCTCATCATGTGCATTCTTTTCTCCAAGCTAAAATTAGAAAAAAGGACAAGTTGTCAAGTATTTTCCACAGTATTTACTATACTGAATCCTTCAGCTTCCTTTTTAATGTTTTAAGTTTAAAAGTTTTGTTGCTGGGTTAGTTCTGTCAGGTTTTGCCTATAGCAATGGGCTTCATATATGTTGCTTTGTAGTAGTGATGAAGTATACATAAAGTATAGGCTTCATATATAGGCATGTTGCTTTGTAATAGTGATTAAGTATACATACAGAAGTCTATTTCAAGCTACTTTTCATCTGTTTGGGTATCTCTGCATTTTAATTTAGTGGATTCAATCATTACCAAGGAACAGTATATAATGTGTCACTGCCAACTAAGGATTGAGAAAAGATCTTTCCATTTAATATAGGGGAAATGCATGGAACAGTGTAAAAGCTTTTTACTCATTTTCTGAATACAAGAATGATGCTCTATTTTTGAATGTACTAAAGAAAATTTAAGATCTTTAAGGCAAGACACACTCAGAAGATTTGATTCCACTTTATTTGTGCAGAAGGAAAGCCTATTTTGGATGCAATTTGTTCTGCCTCATCTGTAAGGGTAAACTGACTATAAAGATTTACAAGGCAAGCCGTGGAAATGATCCAGATAAAAATGTCTGTGAGATAATTTCCTGAAACACATAAAGAAACATTCCATCCTTTTTATTTTCTAACTGTTCCTTCATACTACATACATTTTATCTACGGAATTGCTACAGTTCTGAAGTTATAAGCTGAGATAAAAGAATCTTGTCATTCAGCTGTTTAGAGACTGAGCATTTTCCATAGCACATGAAACATCCAGTTCAACCTTGACCTGCATAGTCAGTTCAGGGTCTGTTTCAGCAAACAAAACACTAACTTTCCATAATGTTAAAAACCATTACTATTACTGTTTACCTTTTGCTTTTGTTTTACCAGCATGTATTTAATTGTGTAACATCTCACTCCTACATTTTCCACTTTTGCAGGCTGCCACTGGCATACTGCTTCGAGCACTTGTGGTTACCCAATCAGGTCTGAATGGGTGTTCCTAAATGTGCAGCTTGGCTCTCCATTATAAACTGCAATAGCTCAGCTTAAAAATGACTGTGTGATGAGAACAGAAAACCACATGTAGTGCCTGTTACAAATGACACCAATGCTCATAGCCAAAGCTAGATGAGTAATTTGACCAAAAGGAATGTTTTTTGGCATGAGTCTCTTATAGGTTTTTAGAACCTGAAGGAAGACACAACAGATGCTGCTCAGTTTGACTTCATCATGTATCCAAAAAAAGAAACACACAATGCGTGCAGTACATCGTGATTAACACAGTAATCATACCGTAGGTTAAAATACTTAAACTAAAATTCATACAGTAACAAGTAAAGTTGGTGTGACTTTATTATAACCATCTTAAAGTGATGCAGCTTCCTGTTAAATATGATATTCATAAACACAGTAGCACTTTGAATCACCCTTTTGATTTTGCTCTCTGACACTGATGATAAGAATCAGATGATGGTTTAAGCTGAATTATGGCTACACAGGTGAACATTTTACTGCCAACCATATTCCAGCTTGTATCTTGTCTTTAATTCATATACTACACATGTCAAATAATACAAGGTGTTGTTTTGTTACTTTCCATCCGGTGGTTATATTAGTTACTAATTAGGATCAACCAACTCTTTTAAACATTGGAGTAAGTATTCAAAATTCGATTTCTTGTCTAATAAATACAGAACCATTTTTAGTCTATACAATCAGTATGATTCAAGTAAGAATACTTAGGCAAATAATAGGTAAAGAACAAGGATGAAGGGGAAGTTTCCAAGTGAGAGCAGAACACTGCAGAAACTGACCTCCTGATTTTCCTGATCAATTTGCAATCTCCGGATAATAAACTAGATGACATACAGGCAAGACCAGCTACATGGGGAGGTGGGTTTAGAACCAGAAACTCCCGTGTTTTTTTTTTTGTTTGTTTTTTTTCATTTGTTGGAAAAATGACTAATTGCTGAGATACCTAACACCATACTTTCATGGGGAATCAAACTAAACTGTCAAGTAAAAGCACAGGAGGAGGTGTGTGTTTTATAATGAACAATGTATAGTGCCAAGATGTTAAAATTATCCGTAAAAACTGTTCATCTCATCTGGAATATTTATAGAACAAATGTCATGTGTTTTATCTTCTGATGGAGCTCTCTGATGTTTTTCTGGTTGCTGTTTGTATTCTCCCACAAGCCAGCTAACAATGTGGTGAACGATCTGTACAACATTATTACAGAATATGAGCATTTATATCCATGTTTATCGTTGTTGGAGACTTCAACAAGACACATTTACCCCAAATGTCACTGCCGTACGTGTATATATGTGTTTTATTGTTGTTTTTGGTTATTTATGAAGGGCTTTTTTTAAATTTGTATATTTTATGTTATTGGTTTAAATATGCATTGTGACTATAAATGCCCTTGTGTTCTGTGAGTGGAGCACCGGGAGGCAGGGCCACCCTGACACCATTTCTTTTAATATCTCAGTCTGGCTATTTAAAAACAGAGCAGAGGAAGCTAAAATTCAAGAGCACATTTTAGTGTGAAGGACTTTTGTATTGTCATTTCTTTGTTTTTGCCAGTTATTTGATCTTTTTGCTCCTTTTTTTGGTTTCTGTTTTCTAGACTTGCAGATTGGTACTTTGTTTGCTCAGGATTGCCTTTTAGACATCTCTTTTTTGCCAATTTTCACTCTTTTAAACATTATGCTCATTCTTTTCTATTTTTTCTAATTAATACTTTTCTTATAAAGATGTTTAGCATTTTCATTCACTTCTGAAGGGCCTTTTGCTAGATTTTGGGATATTTCTAATTATTTTGCCAGCTTCCCATTTTTGGAGTGTGCTAAGCCCAAAGCTCGTGGTTAGCAGTTTTGAGGATGGCTACATTTTGGACGATTTTCCTTGGTTCAGTTAAGCTCCTTCCTTCATGGTCCTTTTAGAAGGCCTCACACTCATTTTGCCGTGTTTGAAACTCCTAATCACAACAATCATCAGCATGTCACCTGCTCCATAAAGGGAGCTAATATTCTGAATCACTGATACACCCCAAAAGATATTTACTGTCTGCTACTATACCCCCATCTCAGATGGTATGGCCTCCTGTTAGTACTTCTACTGTCAGTTTCAATCGGAGACTGAAACGTAAGGAGTTCAGTGTTGGACTAAAGAAATGGAGGGAAAAAATCCACAACTACTTTGATTGTGTAAACTGGAACATGTTTAGAGACTCCTGATAAGATCTGGATGAGTGTGCAGATATTGTAATAGGATTAATTAGAAAATGTGTGGATGACTGTGTATCTACAAAAACAATCTGCATATTTCATAATAAGAAACTGTGGATCACTGATCAATTTAGGGAAGGCATACAGCAATGCATTTCAAAATGGTGAAAAAAGAACTGCTGTTGTGAACTCAGAAAAACAAAGTGGCTTCAGGTCATTACAGAAGTAAACTACTGTAAAGACACAAATTAACAGTTGTGGTAATTCGTGCAGCCTAACTGTTGTTGTTTTTATTTTATTTTCCAGATCAACGTAATACTTTCTGCGATGTTTTGGTCATGACAACAAGCAGTCCACCATTCAATTGCCTGCAGCATCACATGATTCATCATTCTTTGTTTCTGTACATGACATAATGAGGATATGTAAATGAATTAATGTCCTCCAGGCATCCAGTCCAGGTGGAATTTTAGGGCGTGTTTTGAAAACCCATACCACCCAATAAGTTGACGTCTTCAGTGACATCTATAATATTTCACTGAAAGAATGTATAGTCCCTGCCTACTTCAAAAGGACAAAAATGTTCCTTATGCCTAAGAACACAAAAGTGTACTATCTAAATGACTGCAATCATGAAGTGCTTTGAGAGACTGGTACTGGGATACATTAAATAGAATATTTCAGATAGTCATCATAACTTCCAGTCTGCATATTATCATGGAACGAATCATGGATGATGCCATATCCCTTGCACTTCATACTATCCTGGCACATCAGTCATGTTCATAGACTTCAGTCCAGCATTTAACACTGTTACCCCATCAAAGTTGACCACAAGACTCCTCAATTTAGGATTTAGCACTGGTCTCAGTAACGGAATTTTGTATTCCTAACCAACCAACCTGGCAGTGTCCTCTACACCAGGGATTTCCACTCCAGTAATGAAGCACTACTTTGGCAGAAGGTTTTCATTCTAACCCTTTTCTTAATTAGTGATCAGTTATTGCTGCTAATTGACTTCTTTTGCCTTAATTTTAAATCATTTGCCATTTAAGACTCAGCATCATTAATTTTTTCTGTTTTCCTTAATTAGCAGCCAAACAATAAGAAGATACAAAATAAGACAACATATGACCAGATAACCTGTGTCCATCATATCTAAAAACTAAAGAAAGGTGAATGTCTCAGAAACGCTGATCTGCTAAGATCCACCAGCTATTTTGACAGTGTTCTTAGAAAAAAGAAAATTAACAGTTTTGGGAATGTCTTCTGTTGCAGAATGAGAGCATCAATAAGCCATAGAATTAAATAATGGTTTTAATTAAAAACAAGAACAGGCTTCTATTTAGAAACTGGTGAGAATTTGAATCCCTGACTTAATTGGTCATCTGTTGGCTCACTTCATGTGTCATTTCCATTTAAGGCACTTTGGAGGACTGAATCTTAAAAAATTATCAGTTGAAATGAAGTGAAAAAAGTTAATTAGCAGCAAAAACTGGTCACTAATAAATTAAGGGTTAGAATTAAACCCTGCAGCAACAGTAGTGCTCCAGGATCAGAGTTGGGCATCCCTCCTCTAACTACCCCTCAACATTGGCACTCCACAAAGTAGTGTGTTGAGCCCTCTTCTGTAGTACTTGTTCACCTTTGACTATGTTTGCCAAATACAGCTCCAACTTCATTATTAAATTTGCTGATGACACTGCCATATCATAGACTATTCAAAATTAAAATAAGTAGATGGCTTACATAACAGAGGTCTGCCTGCTTACTGAGTGGTTCCAGGAAAATCTTCTGCTTGGTTCAAGTTTGCAAAGCACTGCAGAAAATGGTGAAGGTGGCACAGAGTATTGCTAGCATCCAACTGCCTTCTGTTCAGGATATTTACAACACTTAGAAATATAAATAGTAGTATTAAAAGACATCAGCCATCCTGTACAGTCACCATTCTCACTCCTCCCTTCTGACAAAAAGTACAGAACCATTAGATTCAGTGAAACTTCTTACCCACAAGTCATAGGGTTGTTGAAAAGTCAATCATAAGAACAAATGGGGTGGAGTGGTGGCTCTGAGGCTAAGGATCTGCGCTGGTATCCTGAAGGTTGCCGGTTCGAATCCCCGTCACTGCCAAAAGAGATCTTACTCTGCTGGGCCCTTGAGCAAGACCCTTAACCTGTAATTGCTCCAGGGGCGCTGTACAATGGCTGATCCTGCGCTCTGACCCCAAGGGGTATGCGAAAACTAACAAATTTCTAATACGAGAAATCGTATAAGACGAAATAAAGAACAACAAAAAAAAAAAAAAATAAATATATAGTAACATATACAGTGCCCTCATTAATGTCTGTCTTCATTTACAGTACTCCTGTGCTCCATGGTTTACAATTCAAACAATTCAGATGTGATTAAAGTATTCATTGCAGACTTTAATTTAAGGGTATTTGCATACATTTCAGTCACAACATGTAGAAATAACATTTTTTCTGCATGATCCCCCCACTTCAGGGCACCATAATGTTTGGGGCACAGCAATGGTAGACATATTAAAGCAGTCATATTTAGTACTTTATTGCATATCCCTTGCATGCATTGACTGTTTGAAGTCTGTAATTCACAGACGTCTTCAGGTTCCGAGTATCTTCTCTGCTGATGCTCTGCCAAGCCCCGAATTCAGCCATCTTCAGTTCCACTGCAAAAAATTCACATACAAAAACTAGACCAAAAAAAAAAAAGTTAAACGACAGCTGGTTTGCTTTTATTTAGCAAAAATTCCTGCCAATGGGGTAAGCAAAATTTACTTGACAAGATTTCTTAAAGTAAGCTAAAAATAGTAAATACAAGGAAAACAAGATTTAATAGCATGATATAAATACTTTTCACTTGCTTAGATTTCATTTTTGAAGGGTCCTGCAGGGGCAGGGCTTATTCTCTTAAGTTTCCTCTTCAGTATGTGGAAAGCATGCTCAATTAGGCTGAAATTGGGTGACTGTGTTGGCTTAGCAGTATGTTTGGGATCATTATGTTGTTGTATGGTGAAGCACCTTCCAAATAGCTTGGATGTATTTACTGGAACTTGAGCAAATGTTTCTATATACTGTATATCAGAATTTATCATGCACTGCCATCAGCAGTTCCATCATCAATAAGATAATTGTGCCAGTACCTGTGGCAGCCAAACATGCCCAAGCCATAACACCTTTACCACCATGTTTAACAGATGAGGTGGTATTCTTTACATCTTGGGCAGTTCCTCTTGTCTCTACACTTTTCTATTACCATCACTCCAACAGTGGTTCATCTCTGTCTCTTCTATCAACAAGACATATTCCCGGAATTCTTCAGGTTCTTTTAAGTATTTTTTCACAAACTGTAATCTGGCCATCCTGTTTTTGTGGCTACCAAGTGGTTTCTATCTTGCAGTGTAGCTTCTGTATTTCTGTTCATAAAGTCTAAAATAAAGCAGATAAAGCAGATAGTAGTCTCTGACACAAACACACCTGCCTCCAGAAGACAACAGTGGAGGTCTTACTAGGCCTACCAGTCCCATTGCAATTACTGAGCTCACCAGTGTATCCTTTCTTCTTAATTACATTCCAGACAGGTGATTTAGGTAATGCTAAGTTTTTACCGATGTCTCTAATAATTTTATCCTTGACTTTCAGTCTCATATTGGCTTCTTTGACTTTCAATTGCACAGCTCTTGTCCTCATGTTGAACAATGGCAACTACGGACTCCAAAGGGTAGAAGCAAGCCTAGGTATTTTATGCCTGCACTAACGAAGCAATGAAACACACCTGAGCAATCACAAACACAAGTGATGTGCCAATTGTGGTGACCCTGAAATGGGGGTAACTTGCGTATAAAGTATTATAATTTCTACATGGTGTGACCAAAATGTATGCAAATCCCCTTAAATGAAAGTCTGCAATGTGCACTTATAATAATCTCTGAATTGTTTATTGTCTGTTTAAAACGGTGGAGTAAATCAAAGGAAAATTTTCGCCTTGTCCCAAGAATTGTGGATGCCATGATTTATAGTGGTAGACAGCCAGCTGCCTCTATAATGGAAGGACTGGGGGAGAGGACTTGCACAGAGTATTATCTCCCCGTACCTCTAGATGGCAGCCCCCATGACTTGCAGCAGTGCCTCGGACACCTGCAGGAGCACCATGGGAGTTGGAGTTTGACAGAGCCCTGTTGGGTTACATGGGCACCACCAAGGGGTGATGCAGGCACTGCAGAGCCCTACTTTGTTGGGTTTCTGCCTCACCCAGAAGTGCTTCCAGACCACGCAAATAGGCCACCGAAAGTACCCCTGGTGCAAAATAAAAGAAGACAGCTGCCACTGCTCTGGGAGCCAGAGATGTTAGGGAGTAGATAAAGCTTGGTGGAGGAGGAGTGGAGGCAGAAGGAAAGACAGAGACAGAAACAAAGAGAAGACTGAAGACAAAGTGCTGTTTCATTGTGTTTGGTGCTTGTTGTAACTGTGCTGTGCTGGTGGGAAACGAGAAAAGCATTTCCCACAGCCAAAGAAAAAAGTGTGTGTTATGCCGAACTTGTGTCCATGTCTGTCTGTGTTGGGTTTGGGGAGTGGGTGTGCCCCTAGTGGCCACAGTATATATACTATGTGTGTGTGTGTGTGTGTATACAGTATATATATATATAAATATAGTATATACATACTTGCAAATGCATATTGTAACTATTGTACATGCTATATACACTTTTTATTTGTTGTAAGGAGACAGACAATAAGAATATTATCGTACTAAGTACATAGTTGTTCTTGCATGATTGAGAGCACACAACCAAATTTCTGAAATAAAGTATGTCTGCTTACCAGGGTGTCTTTTCAGATTTGGGGTAGAACACACATGTGGGAACACCCAATGCCCAGCTGTTCAGTAAATTTATTTATGCCCCACAGCTTTGCCTAACTGTCCTTGATTGAGTTTAGGGTTAGATGTGAGAGGATTGTGTGATCCAACATGGCCATTTTGGTGGGAAGTTAATGGGCTCATTTTAATTCATAAGTTTTTGGAAACACAAATAGCTGTTAGCTTAAACAGTGATTGACCCCTTCATTTATTTTCTAGCTAGATACTTTATGTACATTACCTAACTTTATCAGAATTTGTATCATATAAATTCATAACAGCAGTCCTATTTAAAATTTTTAATTATCTTTCATGTATCTAGATTGTCATTTTATTTAATGATGGACTTCTTTGTTCAGTTAATGACTTTAAACTGATGGAGTGATTCCTATCCTGCTGAGGTAAGACCTGGCTGTATGTGGTCTTGGAATGCAAAAAAAAATCTGTGTTCAGGAAATAGATAAATGAATTCTGTTATTGGCTTATATCGGTCTAGCTAAAAAATTAAATTCAGTTAAATTAATTTCAGTTCAGTTTACTCTTATTGAACACACTTCAGCTTAAGAATCCATTATGCACCAGAGTATGAATAAAAGAAATGCAACATAAACATGACATTTAAAATTCAAACATAAGAAAGGAAGTTTATGTCATGTATATAAAAATACATATTTACATTAACATGTACATATACTGTACATGTATAGAGGGTGATCTTAACCTCAGATTCAAAGTGTTTTATGTCATCCATATTCTGAAGTTGAAGATTCTGTAGGCAAAAGGTTCATTTAGAAAGAGAATATCTGAAAACAGATCCATTATTTGTGATGATGCACCTACTCCAAGGCAGACCAAGTGCCGTCATGGACATGAAAAAGAGAAAAAGGAAGAAAAGATTTAGCAACAGCCACTCTTAACAACTACTATATACCCTAACATAATTAATTATTATGTAACTTTCTTTCTTCTGCAATAACAATGTCTGGTTGTCTGCTATGGTAAAAGCCTTACTTGTTTTTGTATGTTATCTCTTGTAAGTGCAGAATGGTGCATGTTCTTTATCATATGATCACACCTCCAACTTTCATCATAAAAATGAATGAATAAATTATTTTTATAAGATTTCCAGCTAAATTGGCAAAATATTTTTGTCAGTAACACCTCTCCAGATATCTTCATCAATTCCCATGTATGTGCAGAAGTTTCACAGTAGGGTTACAAAGGAACAAGTTGGTGTTTTTCTGATCATTTAATCGTTTCAAAGAAGGGCAGTTTCCTCATAGTTATTTGCCACAGCTGGAGATTTATGAATATTGACATACCTCTCCAGAGTCTGCCCTTTGTTGGAAACTTGAGACTAGGGGAGAAACAAATCATAACTGACATGGATTCTAGAGCCAATGCCATGCTTTGAGTTAAGCCTGTCTTTATCTCGTTGATATTGTTCAACTTCTTTAATGATTTCTGCCTTCATCCATACCAGAGGAGTTAAGTTACATATACCAATAGTCCATTTCACTTGATAAAGTTTAGTAATGTACATGTGGAGTCTTCCTACCCATGTCTTTTAGTAGACTGGCAAAGCACCCTTTGCTTTGCTTCACTGGTGGCTTAGCCTAAAAGGGCTGCATAAGTTTCCTGGGTACCACATACCCACCTGTGAAAACTACACCCAGCCTTTGATTTTACCTGCATGGTGTAAATTTTGATTTGATTTGAACTGTTCAGAATCATCATATGTGGATGGGTGGAATGACTAGATGAAGTGTTGGGGTGCCAGCTGGGTCACCTCTTTTACTTATACGATAAACAAAATAAGCATTCAAGGACACAGAATATAACATAAATAGCTCTTTTGGCTTTATCTAAATTGACTCCGACAATCGGGGGAGTTGGATTCTTATAGCTCACAGGCCAGAAGGGGTGGGGTTAGCTGCCCTCAAGGGACTTCTTCTAACTGCTGTAGAGGAGAAAAAATGGACATTGTTAGCAATAGAGTCCTCTCTCATTTCGGAGGGTATTGTGTACCTTGGATGAGCCCTGAAGGTGTCCCTCTGATGCGTGAATATAGGAGTCTCCCATTTTTCACCCCTCTTCTTTGTCCAATGGTTAATGTAAGATCTCCAAAAACATACCAATAAGTATCACTGAGGCACATAAACTCCACCATGACTCATTTTCACTCTTTGGAGGGGATACAAAATACACATAAGGTATGCATTGAGTGACAGTGCTGGAAAAAACAGCACATTTAGAAAAGTATGGAAAGGAAAAGAGTGATGTGTAGAAGAAAATTCATATTTATGGATACAACTACTTTACCTTTAGGTGTAGCACTTGGAGGTTTAACGGCTGCAGACTAAATAGCCATGATGTATTTTATATAAACATTAGTTGTCACAGGAAATGAAGGCAAAGTGAAATGAATCTATAACTTGATTGTGAGACATAGTGTTGTTGAATGATTTTTCCCAAAAAATAAAACTGTCAAGTTTTGTTCAAATAAATAAAATGCTGGTACTCTGTTTTATCACTTATTGTAACTAATGAAGCCACAGCAAACCTCTGACATTTAGTATTTTTGTAGCCCATTATTTAAAGTAATTTCAGTTGCCAATATTTGTTTGGAATAATAAACATTACATATATGTTTATAAACTTTCAATGTGTATGATTGATTTGGAAACCATGTTGGTTTTTATTGCACCAAAATAAAATACTTGTAAACTGAGTAGCACACTCACCACATGTATTCGAAAAATGTCTCATGTGCTTCTTTGTGCAGTTCCTTTTTCTTATTCGCGTTGATGAGTCAGTGTTGATCACAGGGAAAGATGAAATTGCTTTAGCTTGGTATTTGCAAATGTCTGTGAACAATCTGCAGGACATATGGTGGAATCTATTTGATAAACCCTGCTGCTGTATGTGTTTGTCTTTGTTAAGGCACATTCTATAAAATTTTGACTTTTCAATACACCAAGGAAAGCTTTGTTTGGATGGATATGAAAGCTGTCCCCTGTCAGAGCCCATCCTACACATATTTCATTCTTTTAGTTTAATGTAAAGCATCTCCAGGGGGACGGATGGAAAGCATGGTTTTAAGATGAACATATTTCCTCACTGTTACCTAACAAGTATCAAAATGACAACACTGTTCTATGAACATCCAGATGGCAGTTCATTCTTCCAAAACAGATTTCCATAGTCCCAGCTAAATGAAGTTAACAGCTTACAAAGATGGATAACATGATAGTGCCAAAAAAACAAACTATTAAAAAATGTAAAATAAAGTCACAGGAAATTGATACATAATGTAATCTACATATTATGAGAGTAAATTGTTGTAATTAAACATGTCTCAGATGGATAAAGCTAGAAAGTTGCAATAACTTGCAGAGTAAATAATGTGACATCAATGCATTAGGCAGTTACACATCTCATGTAAACACATCCGATTAAAAATTATGCTCTATCAGTCTAGTATTCTTGAAACACACTTATGTTTGGTATAAATGCAAACTCAGTTTAAAGGATATATGAAGTTAAAGAAATGAGAGGAGAATATTCAGTATATGAAGCTTTTTTGGTTAGTTAATCACAGAGTCATTTCCTGGCATAAGCAGTCTAAGTGCATGGAGCTCTGCTGCCAATAGGGGGTCATATTAATCCAAACTGACAAGGGCAGTATAAAGGGGGGTGGGGGGTGCATTTGGGTCCCAAAATAGGCATTCTGCTTAGGACTTCCAAAAAGGCTACAAACAGCTTGGGTTAATTGTTAAACTGTCCTATCATCTCATTCAGAGTATTTTTTGTTGTTATTTGATAAGATTTCCAGTACAACTGTGTGTGTCTGTAGTTTGTTCAAGATTTCCATGATTCTTTATGGTCTGTTTAACTATACCATTCACAATTTAAATCAAAGCATACTTTTCAGGGAGGAAAAGGGCACAACTAGTAGGAAACACCTAATTTATGAATTTTTTCGGTTAGCTGAAATAAACTGCAATGGCAACTTTTAAAGGAAACAGAATCTACTAAATGATGATAGATGACTACTGTATAGAGAATGTCACAGGGATTTAGAGGCGGTGCAAATTTTAGCTTATCCCTCTTACTTCTTCTTTATTAGAATATTTAATCTTTCATTTTCTGCATGTTAACTTCATTTTACATCTGTGAATGAAATCTAATCAACTGAAGAACATTCATATTACTGAGCATGAAGCATTTATTATAACAATTGAAAGTATACAGTATGTCCAGTAAGTCATTCTAGGTAATCACAAGTGAAAAATAAAAATTATGTATGTTTATGACTAATTAAACTAATTGGTTAAATACCATATCATTTTATTTTCATATGGGTGAGGAGCACTTTTTAATACAATTAAATACCATATCATTTTATTTTCATATGGGTGAGGAGCACTTTTTAATACAATTTATTTTACTTAATTGGGTTACCATCTAGGTGGCATGGTGGCGCAGTGGTAGTGCTGTCTCGCAGTAAGGAGACCTGGGTTCGCTTCCCGGGTCCTCCCTGCGTGGAGTTTGCATGTTCTCCCCGTGTCTGTGTGGGTTTCCTCTGGGCGCTCTGGTTTCCTCCCACTGTCCAAAGACATGCAGATTAGGTGCATTGGCGATTCTAAATTGGCCCTAGTGTGTGCTTGATGTTTGTGTGTGTCCTGCGGTGGGTTGGCACCCTGCCTGGGATTGGTTCCTGCCTTGTGCCCTGTGTTGGCTGGGATTGGTTCAAGCAGACCCCCATGACCCTGTGTTTGGATTCAGCAGGTTGGAAAATGGATGGATGGATGGGTTACCATCTACCTGGGTAGATTCTTTTTTTGCAACAGGAAAGTATAAAACATGGACATTGTTACACTGCCACAAGTAATTAATACACACACTTTTAAGGTTTCTATAAATTAATTTAAGGACTTGAAAATATCTCACAGCTCAAGGAATGAAAGATTTGATAAATTCATTGCTTTTGACCCTTGAGAACCTAAATCAGTCTGATGACAACAAATGAAGCAGCTTAGGAAACAGAGGATGGTTCCAGTCTGACGGAACCAAACTGGCCTTCTCTATTAACTTGTTTGTGATACAGTATAGTCAGGGAAGACCCCTGGAAACCAATAATTTCACTACTCATTTTGATGCTAAGCATTTTAACCCAGCTTATAAAAGAAAACAGATTCAATTAAAGACTCATAAAAAGTGTCATTATAGTTTTATCTACTGTTAAACAATTGAGTTTCTTTGAAAAATCTGTCATTTTTGTCCAGTTTAAAGATTTGCTTTATATTGAGATCAAAGGTCAGCCTATTAGCAATGATTATTCCAACAAATTTGTAGTACTGGTCTTTAGATACTGTATGTTTTTAAACAAAAAGTATGGAATCAGTAGAATATAAACTGACAATAGAAACCTTAACAATCAGGTCATATTAGGTTTGTGTAAGGTAAAGTCCTTGTGTCATGTGATCTCCCTGGCTGGTAAAATCCAGTTTATAGAATTGACTCTGAATCGTTCATTTTCTTTGATTTAAATAAAATGCTCAATAATACACTTCTATACTTAACTTATAGCCTTTTCATTGTGCTGTCTGGGGAGAACGTTAAAAATGACTAAGGTGAATTTTTAAATCACATTCACACTGCAAGACTTTGACAAAACAATTTTGTGTTGTTTTTGAAAATTATTCATTTTTAATCATAGTTTGTGAAACATGTTATTCATTAATTGGTGTAATTTCAGCAGCATTTGTTGCTGGCCCTTGTTTTACATGGATGTAGACTTTTAATATATTTTTTTTCATGGTTGCCATCATTCATTCAGGCCAGAGCAGACAGTACTTCCTTAGGAGACACGGGTCTTTTGATGTATGCAGCAAGCCTCTGAAAATGTTCTATCAGTCCCTAGTAGCCAAAGTGGAGTTCTATTCTACAGTCTCCTGAGGAAGCAACCTGAACTCAAAATACACACAATTCCTGAACAGAGTTATCACGTAAGCCTGCTCCATCACAAGGCAAACCCTGGACACAGTGAAACTTATGATGGAAAAGAGGATGGTGGAAAAATTGGATTAAAATATTCTTTCCATCCACTCCAGGAGGCACTCTCTTGGAGTATTTTTAGCCACATGTTCATTCCACAATAGCATGCTAAGAAGTGCGTCTGGGGGTCTTTTCTGCCCACTGCTACCTGGCAATTCACTACTGCCTCCTGATGTACTTGTTAAGTTAATTTTGAAATATCTGGTCAATATTTATTTATTTATTTATTTATTTATTTATTTATTTATCAGTTGATTAATTGATTGGCTGTATTATTTGCTCCGTTACTCTGTACTCTTGTTTTTTAAAAAAGTATCTAATTTAATCTCATTTTGTTTATCTCAATATACATGCCATTTGACTAATGATAGCATTGATGGCAACTATGAAATATAAGATCCCCACTCATGCTAGTGAGAAAGAAGTGCGTCACTAGGGGCACTATGCTGCGCATATGCACTTCATGTAACAAAAGGGTTAGTGACATTAAGACAAAAAAGAAGGGCATTCTGGAAAGGAAGACCAGTACCCCCTCAGAAAATCTGGTATCCTTGGCACCTGCTGGGCGGCTGGAAACAGACCCTATCCTGACAGGACTGGGAACAAAGAAAGAACCAGTCCTGTGTGGGATGTGAGTCCATTGCAGGGCACCAGTCATGAACAGTGGAGAGCTGTGCCACAGTTTGTAAATCTACATTGATTTCAAATGACTAAAAACTGAGCTGCTGATAAATCACTGTTAAGGTGTGCAATTAATGCTATATAAATACCTTCAATTACATTTTTACCGCAGCCCCTAAATGCATTAATTACCTAGTGAATTTGACTGCGCTTCACACTTGATGAAATAATGTCAAGTGAATTCACGTTTATTAATAGTGCCTGATCGTTTCCTGTGTTGTTTCTTGATAATGGTCTTTATCCACACACACCAATAGAGTCGCCACTTGCCCCTTGTACTACGGGATCATCCTGTACCAGAACATAAAATACAGTATACCGTAATGAATCAGTAAAGGACAGGATTTGACTGATATTTTCAAACACATCATTTCAAATATTCACTAGCTTTTGAAAGTGCAGAGAATAACATGAGAACAATTAAAATCAAACCAGTTATATAAGCAGAGTGAATTTGTTTTATTTTCGTATCATGGTAACTGGCAGACGGACAAGCACTGCATGCTGAATGAGATTGCCAAGATCAGCGTCATTACTGCCATTAAGCTTAGTTCATATATTCACGTTAAAAAAAAAAAGTCACATTGTGTAGTGTAGCAGAAGATTCAAAAGAAGATGGTACACGCAATGATGTCTGCTAATGCAAGTTTTCCCTTGAAAACAAAAGAGGATATCAGGGTACAGGTCTGAGTAGAAGACAGACTACATCAAGCTATTTCATTTGCCATTGGAGGGATATCTGACCTGAAGCAGCACGGTGAAAATGACACCCATGTCTGAACAACTAAAGAGCAGATAACACAGAGTGGACTCCCTCCATTCCTTATACCTCACTCAGAACTTCCTCACAAAGCAGACATGATATATTTTTATTTAAATAATTATATGTTACCTACTGTAGCCTACATTATGACCAACATTAGTATATACTATTAGGCCAGGTCAGGTTGGGGAGCATGCACTGGTATAGCGTGTTGCTGCACCCACCTTATAATAAAACAGCTTGGAATCCTGGTTGGCAACTCCCCCAGGCAGACACATGCTCCACTCCCACACTCTGTAAATGCAGTTAATTTCAATTACTAAATTAATTGCTCAATCAATCACAATTACATTTTTTAAACAAACAGTTGTCCTACTAAAAACAAATTACTCTATTACAAATTACTTTGCTGTGGCTGGTTAAACTTGTATAGTTCATCACTGGAGGCAAGCTTCCATCCACACCGAAAATTTGTGGCACAAGTTGTCCAAAGAAAGCAATTTTCATTGTCTCAGACCACAGACATCTCTGTATCAAAGTGTTTGCCCCGCCTGCCAACCAACAAATCATATTATAACAATTGATACCACAATAGAAAACATGCAAGAAGTTTTTGCCCACAGCCCATTAAACTATTAACTCCAACTGTGACTGACTCAGATGCACCACAAAATAGATTGCTCACTGATGCTACCAACCTTTTTTGTACTTTTATTATTTGTGCTGCTTTGCTGATCCTTGTGTTGTTTAATGTATGTTGCATATATATAATTCATTCATTTTCAGTGTGACATGGCTTCTTCTTTATTGATATTTGCTAATTTTGTATTGCATTTTTTAGCAATGTCTGCTGTATTTAGCGTCTATTGTACCTTATAGTGTTCTGGATTGTCACAATGTGTTTCTGCACTCTTAATATAACCAACAAATGCTTGTCTTTGTAGTGTTATATATAGTGTGGATAAATAGAGCTGAACTGAAATGAATATTAAATTAAACCATCAGTAAAACAAATATTTTTCAATTATTCAATATTAACAAAATGACAACAATGTACTGTAAATTCTTATTAACTTAAGATGTAAGATGTGGCCAGTTCATGGCAAAGAAGAAGAAAGCAAAAACCTAAAAGCATTCCCACAGAAAATAAACCTCTGGAATTTCACTTGGTAAATTAGACCACAATCTGATTTGTCTGCGGATAGTATACAAACCCTGTGTAATTAGGCTGCCTGTAACTATCCGATCATTCAGAAAGTGGACACCTGAGACCAGAGATTCTCTTAGGGACTGCTTTGAGTGTACAGATTGGAATATACTGCTGAAGTCATAGGAGAATGGTACAGACACAAATATTGACAAGCTACACAAATGTCTGCAGGGATATTGTTGTACCAGCAAAAACTGTTCAATGCTTTCCCAACAATAAACCTTGGATTACCAGTGACATCAAGAAACTCTTCAACCAAAAAAAAGGAGGCTTTCATGGCTGGTAACAGGGAGAAGCTTAGGCTTGTACAGCAAAACCTAAACAAGAGATTAAAACCATCAAAAACAGACTAGAAAGAGAAATTGGAGGTGAGGCTACAACACAACAACATCAAAGAGGTGTAGAGGATAATGGAGACCCTTACTGGCTATAAAGGGATGAGGAGCCAGGCAGCAGCAGGTGATGAGGACAAGGTAAATGAATTTAAACTGTTTTAAATTCAGGTTTGACTTGGTGCCCAGCACCGGCTCAGTGTCACAGAATGGATCACCTGTTCCCTGTCCCACAATTACAGAGACAGATTTTGCTCTTCACCCCTGACATTGTTGTTGCAACATCTGCTACATTTGCTGCTCTTCACAACAGATGAGGTGAGGATGCAGCTGAAGAAGCAACACCCTAGAAAGTCAGCTGCTGAAGAAGTCTGCAGATCAACTTGCTGAGCCTCTACAGATATTGCTCCACCTGAGTCTTCAAGGTGAGAGTCCCAGCTCTGTGGAAAACATCATGTCTTATGCCGATTCCCAAACCTGGGTGGCCAACTGAAATAAATGACTATAGACTGGTAGCCCTCACATCTCACATCATGATTACACTGGAGAGGCTGCTTCTGCATTTCCTCAGAACACAAGTCCACCATGCACTGGATCCCCTACAGTTTGCATACCATGAGCACATTGGTGTTGAGAGTGCAGTCCTCTAAATGCTACACCAGACTCACTCCTTTTTGGATGAAGAGGGTGGTCATGTGAGGATTATGTTTTTTGATTTTTTTGAGTGCAATCAACACCATCCAACCCCCCATCCATTCTTAAGAATAAACTGGAGAAGATGGGTGTGGATTCCACCTTCACCTCATGGATTCACAACTACCCAAGTAGACGACAGCAGGACTGAGGAACTATGTCTCTGAGACAGTAGTGAGCAACGTTAGGGCCCCACAAGGGGCTGTTCTGGCCTTATTCCTGTTCACATTAATACACAGCAGACTTTAAGTATAACTTGGACTTTTGCTACATTCAGAAGTACTGTGATGATACAGCTATTTTGGCATGTATAAGAAATGGGAAGGAAGGCCAATGTAGGGATCTGATTGGAACTTTCACTGACGAGCAGTAAGAACTGCCTGGTTCTGAACACAAGGAAGACCAAAGAGATTGATTGTGGATTTCTGCAGGTCTAAGCTCCATCTTCAGCCTGTTAACATCCGAGGGGAGGACATTGAGGTGGTGCAACCTTACAGATATCTAGGTGTCCACCTTGATGACAGACTGGACTGGTCTGTGAGCACAGTTGTCTTCTACAGGAAGGTGCAGAGCAGGCTTTTTCTTCAGAAGTCTCAGATCATTCAGTGTATGTAATGAAATGATGTTTGTGTTCTATCAGACAGTTTTTGCCAGTGTTCTCTTCTTTGATCCCGTATGTTGAGGAAGGCAGTATGACAGATAAGAACACGAAAAGGCTGGCTCAGAGCTAGGTAGGACTGTGGACTCACTTGATATTGTGGTGGATAGGTGCACGAGGAGGAAGGTACAGGCCATCCTTGACAATAGCAGTCACTTTCTCCACAGCATTTTGGCAGGTCAGTGAAGTAAACATAGCAGTCATCTTCTCTCGCTGTGCTGTAGAACAGAACACTTTAGAAGATCATTTGTTCCTACTGTGTTCTTGTTGAACTCCTAAAATAACAATGTTGATCCACTGTACTAATTCCCTTCATAATTTTAAACACTTCAATCATGTCTCCTATTAATCTTCTTTTGCTTAAACTGAAAAGGCTCAACTCTTATAATCTTTCCTTATAATTCATCCCCTGTAGCCCTAGAATCAGCCTAGTTGCTCTTCTCTGGACTTTTTCTAGTGCTGCTATGTCCTCTTTGTAGCCTGGAGACCAAACGTGCACACAGTACTCCAGATGAGGCCTCACCAGAGCATTATAAAGCTTGAGCATAAACTCCTTGGATGTGTACTCTACACATTGTGCTATAAACACTAACATTCTGTTAGCCTTCTTAATGGCTTCTGAACACTCTCTGGCAGTTGATACTGTCAAGTTCACTACGAGTCCTGAATTCCTCTCAAAAGGTGTACGTTTCACTCCATATGCGCAAAGCATAGAATTATTCAACTAAAAATTATATATCGAGCTCATCTGTCTCGCTTAAAACTGTCCAAAATGTTTCCAGGGCAAGATCCAACCTGCGAACGCTGCAACCAAGCTCCTGCCTCACTGGGTCACATGTTTTGGGCCTGCACCAAGCTAACATCAGTTTGGACCAAAATTTTTAAGTGCCTTTCAGACAGCCTTGGGGTCACAATCCCTCCTAACCCATTAACAGCTGTGTTCGGTGTTCTTCCAGATGGACTTGAAGTGGAGAAGGACAAGCAAACGGTGATTGCATTCACTACACTTTTGGCACGCAGACTTATTTTGTTAAATTGGAAGAATCCTAACTCTCCTCTGATAAGTCAGTGGGAAACCGATGTCTTATATTATTTGAAATTGGATTTTTTCAAAACCTGGCAGGACCTAATCAATAATATTTTAGAATAAGAGAAATAACTATTACCGCATTTATTTCCCTTCTCCATTTTTTATTTTCCTATATATATTTCTTCCTTTCTTTTGTTTATTGTTGCCTTATTAAAAAGCCCTAAGCAATTCTCCTTTGGCTAAGCTCTCCTTCTCAGGGGTGGGGTTTGACTTGTCTTCAGTTTTTTTTGTTATAAATTGATCTATTTGTATGGAATGATTACAATAAAATTAATAAACAAATTTTTTTTAAAAAAAGGTGTACTTTTGATTTTTAGACTTCAATCAGTCAATTCAGTGTATTTAATAAGGCAATAAAATCTACTCAGTGTAATAGCTCAGCTAATTTACTATCAGGAAGTGGATTAAACTCACTGAATACATGAAGTGATTATGATCCTTAAAAAGCAGAAAAAGATAATCTGGACTGCACAGCAGAAAATGGTTCAGCCAGATCAACTGCCAGAGTTGAATGCATTATCCAGTGACTTAGGGCAAGAGAGGCACCAACTTTTATTTTTAATATAGTCTGAAAAATATCTGTAAAGCTTGTACTGTTTTCTATGATTCAGTCTGCATCCAGTGTGACACATTAAGATGGTATTTTCTCAACTGTTATACATTTAGTGTTCTAAGAGTCTCACACTGCCAGGTTTCTATCACATTGGATACACACACATTAATTAAACAATGCACCTAGCTTAACTTTAAGAAGTCTGCTGTAGTGTTTAGTCTGAATGATGAGGCCTCACCAGAGCATTATAAAGCTTGAGCATAAATTCCTTGGATGTGTACTCTACACATTGTGCTATAAAAACTAACATTCTGTTAGTCTTCTTAATGGCTTCTGAACACTCTCTGGCAGTTGATAGTGTCAAGTTCACTACGAGTCCTGAATTCCTTAGCATTATCCAGTGACTTAGGGCAAGAGAGGCACCAACTTTTATTTTTAATATAGTCTGAAAAATATCTGTAAAGCTTGTGCTATTTTCTATGATTCAGTCTGCATCCAGTGTGACACATTAAGCTGGTATTTTCTCAACAGATATACATTTAGTGTTCTAAGAGTCTCACACTGCCAGGTTTCTATCACATTGGATACACACACATTAATTAAACAATGCACCTAGCTTAACTTTAAGAAGTCTGCTGTAGTGTTTAGTCTGAATCTGTTTACTTAGTTAATTGCCACTTGCACAGTCAGAGTCATTTTTGGAGTGAATCTGAATCTCATAATATGCTCGTCGAAAAGAGTGACATCAGACACCAATTGGAAGAAGCCGATCCACAACAGCAACAGCTACTCCTCAAGTATGACAGCCATCAGAACGATCAGACCAATAAAAGTTGTATCAACCTACATCTGGCCAGTCCCAGGTCTGCACACCTCAGAGAGTGCCGCCACTGAAATGCAGAGTTTATGCAGCTCTGTCGATAGCAGAGGAAGATGATCATCATGCCAGAGAGACAAGACATTCCATGCGCCTAAACCAGATGAGCTGCCTCAAACTGGGACCCGAGTGCTGCCTAGTAGTGGGTGATGCCTCAGCATCACACCAGTTCTGATCCCCAACAGGCCTGACCCCATTGGCTGTCCGACGGTTTTGACTGTTTTGGGGATGGGGCTCCTGAGGGTTTTCCCCCATCCCTTTCATTATGTGAGCCTACCTATGGGCAACTGCAGCAGAGCTACTCCCGCTGAGAGCAAAAATGAGTCCTTTCTGTCATCTCACAACTGTGTGAAATTTTTTTATGGTGGCTGGAGTCACCAACCCCCATTATTTCCCTCCAAGTTGGAGGACTTCTTGCAGGGCCAGATGCAGTTTAACATCATACCCAGGACCATACCTCATATCTTACAGAACTTATTACTGCCTGTTCTCCAGGATGTATAGTACATTGAAATCTCAAAATGCAGACCTACGTAACATTCAAAGAATAAATAAAATTAGTGTAGGAGGCCCAGACTTCAGCCTAATTCAGGAATTCACAGTCTACCAATACCAGAGACACCTCATCAATATCAAGGTTCAAGACATTCTTCTTTTTTCCAAGTGCTTTTGCCATTGTCTTAAGAAAACACTGAACGGAAGGGGCTATTTATATTGATTTGCATAATCAAATATACATAATTCAGGTAAGAGTTGGAATGGGGCTATAAGCGCGTGCACATGTTTTAAAATTCATGTTTATTGGGATTTATAAAGGAAAAGTGCATGGAACTGTTCTTACACACAGTTTTAGACATCTGAATTTTTTTGTGGGTATGCACATTTCCAGTTTTGTCGGTACGCCATATTTTAGTGTGAATTCTATGTATAGCGTTATACATGAAGCCCCAGAACTTTTCTTATACTGACCCCTGAATACGCCTCACCTGAGGCTGCCTAACCCCAAACTCAGCAGTCAGGCTTTCAAGTGTACTGACCCATGGAGAGAAGGTGAAAATTTAAAAATGCGAATTGGAGAAAAGGCATGGTCAGAAAACAGGCAGAGGTCAATACCAAAGGGACTGCTGACCGATCATCAAAAAAATAAGAGCAGGTCAGGTCAGGCTGGGGAACATGCAGCATTACATCAATTTGCCGCACCCACCACATGACAAAACAGCTCAGGATCCCAATTGACAGCCTCCGAGGCGGACATGTGGTCCAGTCCCACTCCCCGGAAATGGCCATCTATTTGCTGCAGCCAGGTGTTATCCCCTTGGCCTGGTCCAGCTGCTTGGGTCCTCAACAATGAAGATCCTGCCAGATCACTCTCTTGAAACTATGCCACATGGCCTGGATCTTGGTTTTTATCCAGGACACTCACAAGACCCCGATCAGAGCTTTCATTGAGTCTGTGAATATCACAGCATCACTGGGAAAGTCAAGATCAGTGAATCTTTCTTCACCAACAGATGCCCCAGAGCTGCTAGACCCTACAACCCTGACCAAAACCCAGTCCATGAAAGCATTGAACAAAGTAGGAGCCAGAACACACCTCTGAAGAATCCCAGAATCAACTGGGAAAAATGTAGAGGTTCTGCCTCCACCCTGCACAACACTCACCATACCAGTGTACAGGTAGGCCATGATATCCTGCAACTTTGGGGATATGAGGATAGCTGGTGGTAAGGCTGTCATCCTTGCATTGCAAACAATCTTTGCTTCCATCTGGGACATGGGCATTATCCCAACTGACTGGAAAACAGGACTTCTTTTCCCACTCTGGAAAGGGAATGGCAATCGCCTGGGTTGCAGCAGCTAAAGGGGGATAACATTGCTCTCTGTGTCCTTGGTAGGGTAATCCTCAATAGGATAAGTGATCACTTGATCACCTACCAGCGACTGGAGCAGTCTGGTGTTTATGCCTAAGAAGTCTACCATTGACTGGATCCTGGCATCATAAAGTGCAAATGTGAATATTGGCAGAGTTCCTTTGCAGCCTTTGTCAATTTTCATAAAGCGTTCAACTCAGTTGATTGAACTGCTCTGTGGGACATCCTAAGACTAAGGATCCCCCATAAAAATAGTAAGAGCATTAACCCAAAAATCAAAGTCTAAGGCCAGAAAAAATGTTTTCTTTGACAAAACCTGCAAGTCAATCAGAGAAAATAGCTACATGAAATCAAATAGAAATCCTAATATTGGATACTCAGGGAACCATTGAGCCAACCAATATATTGGCACTCCAGATGACATCACATGCCATGCCATTCCTGGGAGCTTATGGGATGAATCACCATGGCAATGGCTAATGTTAAGTCATCAAAAAGCCGGCATCCAATCAACAAATAAAATGGTGTCTCAATAATACATTACAAATCTTCAG
Organism: Erpetoichthys calabaricus; assembly: GCF_900747795.2. Classification (NCBI taxonomy): domain Eukaryota; kingdom Metazoa; phylum Chordata; class Cladistia; order Polypteriformes; family Polypteridae; genus Erpetoichthys; species Erpetoichthys calabaricus. The sequence goes on from NC_041399.2 coordinate 140,175,850, forward strand.
CTTAATAACTGTTACAAATTTTCCAAAATCAATGTGAAATGTACGTTCCTGAGAGTTCAAATCTCTAACAGTCATGAAAAATATGTGCCCAATAACCATAGAGGGGCATGGGAAAATAAAACTAAATAACTCATTATGACATTAGGCCAGCTGATGCCCAAAATGGGGATAAAGATTTAAATACACAAACATACTCATCAAGGGAGGAGATAACTATAAACCTCTGGCTTAAATAAACAAACACAAAACACTGTTCCTCATATTTAAAGTATTTATTAAATACTCAAAAACAAGGATGAATAGACAAGCAAAAATAAGGCAAAAGAGTTTTCCTAAAAAGGTAACCAAAAGTTAACAAGTCCAATCTGCAAACCAGTAATCAGAAACCAAACAGAACACAAAATCCACAATAAACCAGAAAATACAATACAATACTCACAATAACTGAAACGCATTCCACAACAAGCAATGAACCTCTATGTGACCCACTTCTCAGCCTGAAATATAAGGGCTAAGGATGGTCCCTCAGCAATGATGTAGTGGTGGCCCCGCCTCTAGGAGAACCACCCACAATAAACAAAGAACTTAGGCAAAAGGAAATTACAATAAAAAGGAATTGAAACATAAGCCAGAGAACAAATCCAGGCAAAAACATAAGAAAACATTTGAAAGATTTTGATGTTATACAAGAACATATAATGAAAAGTATTTAGTAAAACGTACATTAAAAGTGCCAGGGATCAAGGACAGGCATCCAGCAGGGATAGAGGAGGATTTCTTGCCCAGACGAGAGGCCATAGTGAAAAGACAGCAGGAGCTGAGAGTTAACATGGTCAGAAACGGCTTAAATTCTTCATTCAGGCACCAAGAAAACTATTATGGATGTCCTGGGTGAATGTGAGTGCCAGAAGCAGTTCTTCTCTCCACACAGAAGGTGGCAGTGTTCCTCTGGGCTGAACCAAATTAAGACACCCAAATTGTGGCATGGGAGTTGAAATCCAGAAGTACAACCCCTGTTGGGGTCTTCAGGTGATGCCAGAGAACACTGCCGGTTGGAGACTTCCTTGGTTTCTGCCTGACCTGGAAGTGCTCCAGATGACCAATGCTGGGATACCAGAAACAGTCCCGGGTCCTGTTTAAAAGAAGATCACAGCCTCACCTCGAGGAGTCAGAGTCGGGGAGCAGTAGGTGCCACTCATCAGGAGGATGGAAGCAGGAAGAGAATCTGTGTATATATCTGTGTATTTTTTGTATATTTTGGCTGGTACTTATTTGGAAAAGTGTTAGTAGCAATTATAAACTTTTTATTTGAACCCAGATTTGTGTTGGGGAAAATTGTGTTGATGGATGTTTAACTTAGTAATTAATGTAAGATATCTATAAAAAAACCTAAAACTAAATTTGCATGTAGTGGTAATTCATCTAAGTTGCCCTTGTTTTTTTCTGATAATGCCTAAAACTTTTCAGTAATCTGTACCTCAAATGAGTTGCTTTACAAATATAGTCTTCTTCACATTTAGTCTGTCCTGCTGGCTGATACTGCACTTAGTACTTTGATCAGAAGACCAGCTCAGATCGCTTGCACAAATGTATTAATAACCTATGATACATTTTTCTGACTCTTACATCCCAGTGGATTAGGAGTGACTGAACTGCATTTATGCATGTCAATTTCATCATGCGGTATTCTTGTCAGATATACTTTTCCATAAGATGCCCCAAATTCATTCTTCCTCCCAAAGTAGTAGATCTATTTGTGCTATTACTTGGGGTTTCTGTCAGATATGTGTTTCCTTTTGTAAAGATTGGTTCAATCAGGTTTACATTTGTTTTAATCTTTTATTGTTATCATACTTTTTACTCATTTAGTGTGTTTAATGCATTGTTCACTCTTTAACGGATGTCACCCTCTTTACTAAATAAGAATGTGTTTTCTGTTCAAAACTTTCTTTGGCCGTAATTCAATTTTACTGGAACTTTTTATCTTACTGATGTTTACTTTCTAAAGGGAGTTGTTATAAAGATAAATAATTTTCATTTTACTGGTTCCTTAATTTTATGAGTTTTTTCATGAGTAATCTTTAGCCATCTCAGTCTTTGCAGTTTCTTGCTTCTGGTGCAGTAATGTTAATTAAAAAAATATAAAAGGACAAGCTTATTTTATTTTTACAGTCAACATTCTTACCTCGATGTGGGATCCATATAAAACTTTAAAGCCCTAGTTTTTCTACTTCAGCATTAGAGTAAATCACACTCTGTAGTCATACTTTGTTATATTCATATTTTCTATTTGATTCTAATTTCAGTTATCCTTGCATAACCCTGTTTATCACAGTTTGCACACTGTAATATAGAGCATTTGATTCCTGTTCTAAATGTTGTGACCTTAAATTTTACCAGCTCATTATTTTCACATTTTCAAAATATAGTAAAAAATTAATATAATATAAAAATACATATATATGAATTTTTGAGATATGATAAGAAAATCTTGGATCACATGACCAAACAGGGTCTTACATGCTTCCTTTACATTAAAAGAAAAGTGCAGTGATGAAAAATATTGTTTTTAGAGTGGCCAGGTTTGTCCTACACCCAGCTTTTCTCCCTTTGCCATGATATCACCTATAAATCTTTAAACACAACTCATCATTCTGTAGCAGTGGTGTTGACACTGAGATTCACCCCATCAAAAAGATGGTGATTTATTTATTTTATGGTGGGGACTCCAGGAACACACGAAGCTTTGAGCCAGCGTACATACACTCACAAACTGAGCCACAGTTAGTAGCCCAATGAATCAATAAATAATAATGAAACATATTAATCAAAAGAAGGGAAAAGAACATGTAATATAACAAAAACACATATGTAACAAATCCTCCCCTGTTCCTCCGACAGCAATAACAAATCCAAAGACAACACAACAAACAATAAACAATGCCTGAACCATTCCAATGTAGCACAGGAAGTTGGATAGACTTACGCCTCTTTGAATATGCAAATCAATATAAATAGCCCTTAAGCTCAGCGTTCTGTGAAAAGCCAATGGCAAAAGCACGGTGGAAAATAGAAGAATTTCAGCGAATACCAAGTGGAGGCAAGGAAAGACTTACTATTTGTTGGTTTAAACAGTGGTATAAATAACAAAAGGAAGTTGATCAAGTGACATAGAGTGTCGGAGAAACTCAAAAGTTCAAGTACACAAAGTCGCACAGTGCCTGAAATGAAAAAGAACTGGTCAAATATCAAAGTCGCCATGAAAAGGCGAAACATAACCCACTATCTGAGTGTCATATGAAAAGCTTACTAGGGTACAGAGAAAAGAAAAAAAAATAGGGACACAGTGAGAAAAAAGCTTAAAATGTAAACTTTAATCTCGAAATTTCCACTTTAATCACGTAGTTTATTTTGTAATTAAAGTAGAGCATCATAAACTTCATCTTTAAATCATTTACTAGTTTCTCAAATACCATCGTAACTAAAGTAGCACGTTAACTACTTTGTTTTGTATGTGTTCTTCTATGTGCTGTATGTGTGTGAATCACAACGTGCTTCTTAAACAGGCTTTTTCTTCCTCCGACTGGACACAGAATCCATTACATTCGTGATATTACAGCTCTCTGAATAATTAAAATGCTGAGATGTGTACTTGATATCATTTTCATGATGATATGATGATATGAGCTAAAGCATGTTATTAAACATGGGAACACGGTGGCACAGTGATAGTGACGAGCTGGCGCCCTATCCAGAGATTTTTCCTGCCTCCCGCAAGATGCTTGCTACGCTGTGCACGACCTTCGATGAAATAATTTATTGCAGCAGTACTGTCTCTTTCAAATGTACTAACCTCCAATTCCTGTCCTTCCTTTTCTTTCTCCAAATACCCATTCGCCACACAATCAGCTCTGTAATAGATGTTAAGCCATCTGTAAGCTTAGAACGCAGATGCTTCAAATTTTTTAAGGAACATTGAAATATATTCGTAGTACATGTTTAATTATTCCATCCATCTATCCTACCAGTGTTGTGCCAGCACCAGCAAGAATACAGCGTGAGGCAGGAACAATCCCTGAACTAGCTCGCCCTGAGACACCATGTTCTCACATGTTTAATTATTAACAATATAGATTATTTAAATGATGTTAACATTTTATCTGTATAATGTAATAAACATATTTTGCTGCATTTCATCTTAAAAATGATATTGTCATCATATGTAAAGATGCGCTTTATAAAGTGGCTCAGGTTGTGCAATATTATAACTGTATCGCAAGTTTACAGTGAGGTAATTGTACTTATAAGTACAAACAGTTCTACAAGGAGCACTTGATGGACTGATTGAGTGCGTTTATAGTTCTTGGGATGAAACTGTTTCTGAACCGTGAGGAAAGGCTCTGAAGCGTTTGCAGTATGAGAGAGTTCAATAGGCAGCATGGCTGAGACAGCGTGTTCTTGATGCTGTATACCGATAATTCTCTTTCCAATCAGCTGCTGTACAGCTGTGATTCCACACTCAGATACAATGATATACTGTAAATACTCTGAGTGGTGCAGTGAGAGTAATATGGAAAAAGATGATCCGCTGTGGCAACCCCTAACGGGAGGAACTGAAGGAAGAAGAAAGTGCAGTGAGAGTAACAACGCTAAAGCAGCTATGGTATTTGGAATAGTTTGGCCATTCCGTGGACCATTATATTGTTATAGGTTAATTACAATCAGATGCCTTAAACTAATAAACAATATGCGGTTAATTTTAGTATATTAATAAAGCCGTGTCAGGGATGTGCATCTAAAAAAGAAAGGGAAACCACACTGGAATAAAACCACTGCTTTGACGTTGGGTGCCGCCAGTTTGCAAAACCAAGCGGAGAACTTGCATACAGCAAGCATTTAGCTGGCATGAAAATGTGCGTGGCTTTACGGCAAGTTTAGGTTTTATACATCGTGATGTGAGCGTGGAAATGGGCTTATGCAACATTTTTGTGTGTACACACCGTTTATACATTAGGCCCCCAGCGTTCTGGAACAACGTGCTCTGGACAGATAAATCAAAGATACTTTTGTCTAACCACAGTAACAGCAGACATGTTTGGCACAAACTGAAGACAGCATTCCAGGAGAAGAACTTTATACAAACTGTGAGGCATAGTGGTGAAAACATTATGGTCTAAGGTTGCTTTACTGCCTTAGGACCAGTGCAGCTTCCAGTCATCAAGTCAATTAGGAGTTCTGCATCAAATTAATGTGTGCTTTTAGAGAATGTGAGGCCATCTGTCTGAAAATTTAAGTTGATCTGGAAATGAATTTTTCAATATGATAATGATCTGAAGCATACTAGCAAATCCACCAAGGAATAGCTTGAAAAAAAAATGGAGGGTTATGGACTGGCCTAGTCCCATTTAAATGATGGGGTGGTAGCTGAAGCAAGCAGTAGGCCTACCTGCAAGAAATCCCACAAATATCTTGCAACTGAAGGAATTTTGCATCGACGAGTAGCCAGAAATTTCACCAAGCTGATGTCAGAGATGGGTGGCCAGTTATGCAAAATGCCCAAAAGAAGTAATTTCTTCTAAAGAGGATCAAGGATGCATTTACTTTTTTCCCAGTAGACCATTATATCTTTTGATATTTTTATTGAATAAATGATTTAAAAGGAAAGTTTTTCTTTCTTTATCTGTAGGGATTGTTTGCATGAAGATCTACTGTTTGCCTGTTAAAATATGTTGAAAAAGTCAACAATTTGCATACAATTCACTTCCTTATTTAACTAATTGTATAACATAATCCATCCATCCATCCATTTTCCAACCTCGCTGAATCCGAACACAGGGTCATGGGGGTCTGCTGGAGCCAATCCTAGCCAACACAGGGCACAAGGCAGGAACCAATCCCGGGCAGGTTGCCAACCCACCCGGGCCAATTTTAGAATCGCCAATCCACCTAGTCTGCATGTCTTTGGACTGTGGGAGGAAACCGGAGCGCCCGGAGGAAACCGATGCAGACACGGGGAGAACATGTAAACTCCACACAGGGAGGACCTAGGAAGTGAACCCAGGTCCCCAGATTTCCCAACTGCGAGGCTGCAGCGCTACCCACTGCACCACCGTGCCGCCCTGTATAACATAATGTAAAATATAATTGTGACCACAAAAACATGAAAAATTTAAAGGGTGAAAATATCATGACAGCTACCATTTGTTACTATATTCTACATAAAACTTGTTGTAATAACGCTTGTACAGTGGATTTTTGGGTGGTGGCTTATAAGAGGTAGTTTTTTGTTGTATCTGTACATTTTGTGAAGAGCGAAATTAGAAATACTACATGTAAGGTGTCACACATTCAGAAATGACTTTACCTGGTGTTTTGAACCTGTGAATGATGAAAGTGTCAGAAAAGAAATAGTGCATTTAGTTGTGATAATTGCTACTCCTATAATAAATGTTAAGTATACTTTTAATAATATGTTTCAGGATTTATAAAATATTTGATTTTCCTTTTAATCTAGATTTGATGCATTAATATTTTAATACTTTGGCTAAGTATTAGCTAGCTCAGTTCCCACTGAAGCCAAAAGACTTCATGCTTATGTGAATGTGTTACCCTTATTCTTTTTATTTACCCTTGAAAACTCAGCTGGTTATTATTGTATTTTTGACAAGGTTATATTCACTTTCTGTCCCAATAAACAGCAAAGTAACAATGTGTACTCGCTTCTATAATGTAGTACTGTAATATAAAACCAGTCAGATTTTTGTTTAAATAACTGATAATCTATTATCCTCTGTTAAAAATATGTTTGGTTGTACTTTGACTTTAGCAGATTCATAGTTTCTTAGTTCAACTTGTTTATGAATGTCAGTGCAAGATCAAATCTACTATATGTAGAATATTCACAGCTATTGTAATTAGAATGTTCAAAAATCAGGAGGGAACAGACAGTAATGCACCTTACCTCATATCCAACACAAGAACAGTCAGACATTACCACTAGAATTGTTAGAAAACTTTGAACACTGCTGCTTTTATTACCAGCATTTCTATTCAGAGCAGAGTCAGTGTGAATTGGACAGAGGAGCACTTAGGTCAGTTTAGTTGACAAAGTACAACTTTTTAGGTCTTGAATTAAACTAATGCACTCATAATCCTATAATTTAAAACTGTTCAGTTTATTTGAGGCAGTGACATTCTGCTTGACCCAGTAAACTAAACCAGACCAAAATAAGAAAACACAGGAAAGTATGGATAGAATAGAAACATAACTTTACAAAATATCCATCCATCCTCTTCCGCTTATCCGAGGTCGGGTCGCGGGGGCAGCAGCTTGAGCAGAGATACCCAGACTATCCTCTCCCTGGCCACTTCTTCTAGCTCTTCCGGGAGAATCCCGAGGCGTTCCCAGGCCAGCCGGGAGACATAGTCCCTCCAGCGTGTCCTGGGTCTTCCCTGGGGCCTCCTCCCGGTTGGACGTGCCCAGAACACCTCACCAGGGAGGCGTCCAGGAGGCATACTGATCAGTTGCCCGAGCCACCTCATCTGACTCCTCTCGATGCGGAGGAGCAGCGGCTCTACTCTGAGCCCCTCCCGGATGACTGAGCTTCTCACCCTATCTTTAAGGGAGAGCCCAGACACCCTGCAGAGGAAACTCATTTCAGCTGCTTGTATTCGCGATCTCGTTCTTTCGGTCACTACCCATAGCTCACGACCATAGGTGAGGGTAGGAACATAGATCGACTGGTAAATTGAGAGCTTTGCCTTACGGCTCAGCTCCTTTTTCACCAAGACAGACCGATGCAGAGCCTGCATCACTGCGGATGCCACACCGATCCGCCTGTCGATCTCACGCTCCATTCTTCCCACACTTGTGAACAAGACCCCGAGATACTTGAACTCCTCCACTTGAGGCAGGATCTTGCTCCCAACCCTGAGAGGGCACTCCACCCTTTTCCGGCTGAGGACCATGGTCTCGGATTTGGAGGTGCTGATTCCCATCCCAGCTGCTTCACACTCAGCTGCGAACCGATCCAGAGAGAGCTGAAGATCACGGCCTGATGAAGCAAACAGGACAACATCATCTGCAAAAAGCAGTGACCCAATCCTGAGTCCACCAAACCGGACCCCCTCAGCACCCTGGCTGTGCCTAGAAATTCTGTCCATAAAAGTTATGAACAGAACCGGTGACAAAGGGCAGCCCTGGCGGAGTCCAACTCTCACTGGAAATGGGTTCGACTTACTGCCAGCAATGTGGACCAAGCTCTGACACCAGTTGTAGTGGGACCGAACAGCCCTTATCAGGGGGTCTGGTACCCCATACTCCCGGAGCACCCCCCACAGGATTCCCCGGTCGAATGCCTTTTCCAAGTCCACAAAACACATGTAGACTGGTTGGACAAACTCCCATGCACCCTCCAGGACTCTGCTAAGGGTGTAGAGCTGGTCCACTGTTCCGCGACCAGGACGAAAACCACACTGTTCCTCCTGAATCCGAGGTTCGACTATCCGACGGATCCTCCTCTCCAGAACTCCCGAATAGACTTTTCCAGGGAGGCTGAGGAGTGTGATACCTCTGTTGTTGGAACACACCCTCCGGTCCCCCTTCTTAAAGAGGGGGACCACCACCCCGGTCTGCAAATCCAGAGGCACTGTCCCTGATGTCCATGCGATGTTGCAGAGACGTGTCAACCAAGACAGCCCTACAACATCCAGAGCCTTGGGGAACTCTGGGCGTATCTCATCCATCCCCGGGCCCTGCCACCAAGGAGTTTTTTGACCACCACGGTGACCTCAGTCCCAGAGATGGGGGAACCCACCTCCGAGTCCCCAGGCTCTACTTCCTCATTGGAAGGCATGTTAGTGGGATTGAGGAGATCTTCGAAGTATTCCCCCCACCGACCCACAACGTCCCGAGTCGAGGTCAGCAGCGCACCATCCCCCGCATATACAGTGTTGACACTGCACTGCTTCCCCCTCCTGAGACGCCGGACGGTGGACCAGAATCTCCTCGAAGCCGTCCGAAAGTCGTTCTCCACGGCCTCCCCAAACTTCTCCCATGCCCAAGTTATTGCCTCAGCAACCACTGAAGCCGCATTCCGCTTGGCCTGCCGGTACCTATCAGCTGCCTCCAGGGTCCCACAGGACAAAAGGGACTGGTAGGACTCCTTCTTCAGCTTGACAGCATCCCTCACCGCCTGTGTCCCCAACGGGTTCGGGGATTGCCGCCACGACAGGCACCGACCACCTTACGGCCACAGCTCCGGTCAGCCGCCTCAACAATAGAGGCATGGAACATGGCCCATTCAGACTCAATGTCCCCCACCTCCCTCGGGACTTGGTCGAAGTTCTGCCGGAGGTGGGAGTTGAAGCTACTTCTGACAGGGGGCTCTGCCAGACGTTCCCAGCAGACCCTCACAATATGTTTGGGCCTACCAGGCCTGACCGGCATCCTCCCCCACCATCGAAGCCAACACACCATCAGGTGGTGATCAGTTGACAGCTCCGCCCCTCTCTTCACCCGAGTGTCCAAGACATGTGGCTGCAAGTCCGACGACCCAACCACAAAGTCGATCATCGAACTGAGGCCTAGGGTGTCCTGGTGCCAAGTGCACATATGAACACCCCTATGCTTGAACATGGTGTTCGTTATGGACAATCCGTGACGAGCACAGAAGTCCAATAACAAAACACCGCTCGGGTTCAGATCGGGGGGGCCATTCCTCCCAATCACGCCATTCCAGGTCTCACTGTCATTACCCACGTGAGCATTGAAGTCTCCCCGCAGTACAAGGGAGTCCCCAGAAGGTATGCCCTCTAGCACCCCCTCCAGGGACTCCAAAAAGGGTGGGTACTCCGAACTGCTGTTCGGTGCATACGCACAAACAACAGTTAGGACCCGTCCCCCCACCCGAAGGCGGAGGGAGGCTACCCTCTCGTCTACCGGGGTAAACCCCAATGTACAGGCTCCAAGTCGGGGGGCAATAAGTATGCCCACACCCGCTCAGCGCCTCTCACCGGGGGCAACTCCAGAGTGGTACAGAGTCCAGCCCCTCTCAAAGAGATTGGTTCCAGAGTCCAAGCTGTGCGTCGAGGTGAGCCCGACTATATCTAGCCGGAACCTCTCAACCTCGCGCACAAGCTCAGGCTCCTTCCCCTTCAGAGAGGTGACATTCCACGTCCCAAGAGCCAGCTTCTGTAGTCGAGGATCGGACCTCCAAGGTCCCCGCCTTCGGCCACCACCCTACTCACACTGCACCCGACCTCCTTGGCCCCTCCCATAGGTGGAGAGCCCATGGGAAAGGGGACCCATGTTGCCTCTCTGGGCTGTGCCCGGCCAAGCCCCATGGGTGCAAGCCCGGCCACCAGGTGCTCACCATCGAGCCCCACCTCCAGGTGGGTAAACAAATAAACAAAGGTAAAACAACAAATCTGCTGCTCCTCAGGTCTGCTTATACAGGTCTTGTTCCCCCATCTGTTTGGTACAGTTGCTTTTGTGCTTGCCCACCACATTATCTCATTAAAGCATTCCCTTTCATTAGTCTCCATGTTTTTTCCCTCTTCTAGTTGTTTTTTTTACCCTTTTCTAATACTGATCTTTCTTCCTCCTGCCAGCTGAATGTTATCCCTGAATTTTTCTGGATTCCACACTTAGTGGGTCTGCATCAGTGCTATCTTGCTTTCTTTAGACAACCCCTTGAATGCCAGGCTTATTGATAAAATATTGCAGCTTAGTGTTATATCATGTGTCTCATTCTGTTAGCTTGTTAGAAGGTGGCATACTTTGAGGGAGTGCAAGATATATGAGGTGAGCAGCTGTATTCAGCAGTTCACAGGCAGCATACAATTTGTTCTTTCAGTGGTATTTCTGGAGGACCTGAGAACAGCAACAAAAGGGATCATCACAGGTACTGCACGACAGGAAAATAAGAGCAAAGCAAGATACATTTGTGTGCTCTGGTGGCATCTTGTATGGTTAAAAATAATAAAAATGCCAGTAGGCATCCGCCTTAAACTTAACCTCATTCTGTATCCCGCTTTGTGTTTCATGCTACTATATAGTGTATATATGTATATAGTGATCCAAAAAACAAAGCTGACAAAATGTGAGGTAGAATTGGGACACCATGGGCTACCCCGATTAACACTAGAATCCCTGAAGCCTACGAAAAAACTTGTAATCCCGGCCCACCTTAAATTCCTTCGCACCTCTCCTCATCAGCATCTTTTGTTTTGTAAATGTGTCGATCAGCACAAGCAGCCTGCTATCCCACCCCCTCCACCCCTCACACCTTCACAGAGTTGACGTCCATCGCAAACTTCCTCCAGCTGAAGTCACTTTATTGTGGTGTGAGGTGCCTGGAGTTGTATTGGGTAAATAGTATATCGTTATTTGGAATACATACATTTCATGTGTTTTCCGTGTCTACAACAATCTGTGTAAGTGTGGAATGAAAGGAAATGTGAGGCAATAAATGCTGAACACATACCTAAAACAGAAACATTTTCCATGTTATACTAATAATGCTGTGAAGTGTATAATGTGTGAAGACTTTAGTCCAAATATCAAATAAACATGTGCATTTTAATTCAAGAATTATAACCAAAGTAGAAAAAAATAATTCAGTTTACATGTTACTGCCAATGAGTTACAAACCCAAGCTCAACTGGTAGAAAGTTAATATGTATTCTTGGATGCTGCAGTGGTAAAAACTGCTGCCTTATAACCAAAAGGTTTTGGGTTCGAGTCCAGGAGCTCTGCCTTTTGATTAGTGAGCTGCTATTATTATTACTATAATATAATAAAAACATATATTTGATTTGAGTCTGTAACACCCAGTGTAAATTTTGGCTATTTGTAAAAGTTAGCGCTTTTTTTTATTATTCATTTTTATTCTGTCAGTGACGTTCACGTGGTACAACGAACTTGCCTCTCCTTCTATGAGTTGATGACATTTATCTCCGTTCTTTTCACAACAGCAGTGATAACCACAGTTGGTGCTATGTCTGCACAGAACTATTTGTTGTACCAACAATCAAAGATACAATGTCCCGTGACTGTTATCAGACTATTATGCAGCATTTGCGCTTTGACAACAAAGACACCTATGCAGAATGTGTGAGATTTCGGACATCTCTCAATGTTTTGTTGAGAGCTGTATTTTGAGTTACAACCCAGTGCAAAGACTTTCTGAGTCTGTGGTCATAAAGCTTATGGAGCTGTTTCTGGACAAAGACAGAACCGTAACAACAGACAGGCTGCTGCACTGCAACACAACTCTGCTTGGCACTATAAGTAAAATGAGACTTCCACCTGCAGCTAAAGTCACTTTAGTACATGTGCAATTCACCATGTTAGTGTTTAGATCTGGCAGTGCCATGCTGACAGTGTATGCACCCAAAAAGAAGAAGTCTGTCTGCATTTTCAGTACCATGCACCATAACGCAGAGTACAGGCAAGATCAAAAAAAAAAAAAACATATTCAAATGACAACTCATGTTCAAATGGCAAAGCGTTTTCAAATAGCAGGCTGCTTGCTGCTTGTGCTGATTGACACATTTGCAAAATAAAAGACACTGATGGAGAGGTGCAAAGGAATTTAAAGTGGCCTGGGATTACGAGTTTTTTCAGGGATTCTACTGTTAAATGCTCAACATGTGTGTGTCTCACTCCGGCGTTATTCACAACTGACATCAGTGAGGTGGTATTTTGCTGTTAAATGAACAGGTGATTAGAGAAGTAAGGTTTGGATGACATCAGGAATCATCTCCTAGGTTCATAGCTGAGAGTGCTGTAGAAGTAAAGAGACATTAGGCTAATGTGTAGTACTCAATTCCTTCCTTATGTAGTCTTTACATTGCACCCACATTAAATATTACATATTTGTATGCTTTTTTACTAAGAACTCATGAAGCAAAGCAGTCAATTATATAGAAATCCCTCTGACCTCAAATGTGAAAATCTGTGAATACGTTTTGGGCCCTTGATTACTGTATATTGAAGTTTATTGCACTAAATAAGGTGCAAAAAGTTACGAGAAACACATGACAGAATGACCAATGCACAAGCAAATCACATGTGTAAGACTGCGTGCCACCCTGACAAAGTGCATAGTTCAGCAGTTCTTTAGTGAACTGAAACTTTGTAAAGCATTTACCCTATTATATTAAATGTGTGTGTATATTTATAGTAGAAAATGAGAAAAATAATTAATATTACAGACAGAAAAGAAATCCAACAAAACACTAATCACAAAACAAAAAACACTCATTACACAGTCCAGTTTCACAGATGCACATGATGGTGGTGCAGTTATAAAATGAAATCCCCTGTCAACATCCTCCTGAAAGTTATGTAAAGTTTTGCCCTACCGTGATGCCAATGTACTGTAAGTGAAGATTTGTAGATGTGTGGAGTGCTTCTCAGGCAAGGACACTTTCCAACCCAGGCAAAATCATACAAATAAGTGGATGAAGGAGAAGACCAGAAATCCAGAGAAAACTGTAGGTGTAATGATACGTGTATTCGTAATCCATGCTTTGAAACAAAAAGATAGTAGTAATTGCAATCCTATCAGCTTGTTATGGCTCACTTTTAAAGCTAGCACCTTCATCTTTTCATCCAGTGGCCCGCATGAAAACTAACGAAACTGTACAATGATGCAGTACTCCCAAGGTTGCTGTATTTGGCAGTCCATTTAAGTAAGTGACTACAGTGTCGTCTGCTTGTTTTCTACAATAGATCACAGAACTTGCACAATAATTACATGAAGATAAACATACAAATAGGCAGATCTGCAAATCATAAACCTGAATCACAAGGACCAACCTCTACTTTAAATTTCCACTCCAGGGGCCTCATGTATAACGGCGTGCGTAGAACTCACACTATAACATGGTGTAAGCACAAAAGCGGGAATGTGCGTACGCACAGAAAAATCCAGATGCAGGAATCTGTACGTACGCAAACTTTCACGTTCTTCCACTACATAAATCCCGATCAGCGTGAAAAGTAACGCACGTGCACGCGCCTTCTATCCCGCCCCAACTCCTCCCAGAATTACGCCTCTTTGAATATGCAAATCGATATAAATAGCCTTCTGTGAAAAGACAATGGGAAAAGCACGGGAGAAAATATAAGAATTTCAGCGAATACCAAGTGGAGGCAAAGGAAAAACGTACTATTTGTTGGTTTAAACAGTGGTATAATCAACAAAAGGAAGTTGATCGAGTGACAGAGTGTCGGAGAAACTCGAAGGCTCAAGTTCATAAAATCGCACAGTGCACAGTGTACTACTTTCTCAAATCCCATTGTAACTAAAGTGGCATGTTAAATGCTTTGTCCTGTATTTGATCTTCTTTGTGCTCTGTGTGTGAATCACTACCTGCTTTTTAAACGGGCTTTCTCTTTCTCCGGCAGGACACATAATCCATTACATTCGTGAAATTACAGCTCTCTGAATAATTAAAATACTGAGATGTATACGTGATATCTTTTTCATGATGATAGGAATGAAAGCATGTTATTAAACATGGGAACACGGTGGCGCAGTGCTTGTTCATGTCTCATGCAAGAGGCTTGCTGCGCCATGCACGACCTTCAATGAAATAATTTATCACGGCAGTACTGTCTCTTTCAAACGTACTAACCTCCAATTCCTGTCCTTACTTTTCTTTCTCCAAAAACCCAATCGCCACACAATCAGCTATGTAATAGACGTGAAGCCATCTGTAAGCTTAGAACGTCGATTCTTCAAAAATTTTAAGGAACATTGAAATATCTTCGTAGTACGTGTTTAATTATTATATCCGTCTATCTTTCCAGTGTCGCGTCAGCACCAGCAAGAATACAATGCAATGCAGGAATAATTACTGAACTAGCTAGCGCTGCGGCACCGTGTCCTCACATGTTTAATTATTAACAATACAGATTATTTAAATGAAGTTAAAGTTTTATCTGTATAATATAATTAACATATTTTGCTGCATTTCATCTTACAAATGAATACCGTCATCATATATAAATACGCGCTATATAAAGTGGAGCAGGTTGTGCAATATTATAACTGTATCCCAAGTTTACAGTGAGGTGATTGTACTTATAAGTACAAACAGTTCTACAAGGAGCACTTGATGGACTGATTTAGTGCGTTTATAGTTCTTGGGATGAAACTGTTTCTAAACCGCGAAGTCCGTACAGGGAAGTCTCTAAAGCGTTTTGTTGTGGCTCAGGCAGCGTCTGCTTCATGCTGTGTACCGATAATTCTCTTTCCGATCAGCTGCTGCTGTGATTTCCCACTCAGATACAGTGATATTAATACTCCGAGTGGTGCAGTGAGAGTAATATGGAAAAAGATGATCTGCTGTTACAACCCTTAATGGGAGCAGCTGAAAGAAGAAGAAGATGCAGTGAGAGTTACAACGCTAAAGCAGTTATGGTATTTGGAATACTATGGCTATTCCCTGGACCATTATATTGCTACAGGTTAGTTACAATCAGATGCATTACACTAATAAACAATATGCAGTTAATTTCAGTGTATTTATAAAGCCGCGCCAGGAATGTGGATCTAAGAAAGAAAGGGTGATCACACAGGAACAGTAGCACAGCTTTGACGCTGGGTGCCACCAGTCTGCAAAACCGGGCGGATAAATTGCGTACGCCAAGGTATGAGTTACCGTGGAAATGTGCGTGGCTTTACGCCAAGTTTAGGTTTTATACATCGCGATTTGAACGTGGAAACGTTTGTACGCAACATTTCTGTGCGTACGCACCGTTTATACATGAGGCCCCAGAACTGTAACTCTTCTTTCTATCAGTGAATCTATGTAAGTTGATGAAGATAAACATTATAAAAAGTAGTGGTGGATGCATGTAGAATATCATATGCAAAGCAGCACAGCACAAATAGTGAACTCTTTAAGACAGCATCATATTTGTTGTTTCCAAGGAATCAAATGACAAGTTCTGGCACTATATATGAAGGCAACTCATCAAAAAGGTAAATATAAAAGTTATCAAGATTTTTTTTTTAGAATTTTTGTGAATCAAGAATATATTCTACTAGGCTTGGCACATGAGATGTCAGCTGTACTTTCAGACAAAGCTGTGCCTTTGACTAAAACTTGACCTCAACCAAAGTGCTACAAAATGTGCTTTTTTCCTGGTGTAACAGTGGGTTTCAATCGCAATCAAATGACACCTTTACAAGTATTTCTCAGAACTAAGATGATTGATCTTGTACTGTTTATCATCTTGGTCATTGAGGTGAATTGAACTTTGCCAATGTTGATGGATAACTCTAAGCACTAATTATCATTAAAAAGGCTGTGTTTATTTGTGCTCAGGAAGAAGGTTGTAAGCATCCACTCCTTCTTTAGTAATTCAGTGTCAGCACTAGTTTTCCACTTTTTCTGCATCATCTTACTCAAGTCTCACCTTCCGCCCCCTGCAATAGGAAACATTTTGAAATAATTAATTTTACACTGTTACGAGGAATAACATGTTTATGGCAATGTATACAAATATTTTAACAATTGTTTTAAATAATTACTTATTAATAAATTCAGTAGCACCAATTTGTAAATGTCAATCCATTATCAATTAATTAGAATTCCCATTAACCAACAACCTGTCTATGGTTGCATTATATATTACCAGAAAGTAAAACTTCAGTTAATTGCTTTTTGAATGACCTTTTCATAATAAAAGACAGAGTAAGATTGTATTGTGGCTATAATAATTACAGACTCATCTGTTTCTCCCCCAGATTTCTTAAATCTACAGCAAGATTTCAAGATATACAGCAATGTCTAGGGGTTGGATGGAAAGGTCATATAAACAATAAAGAGATGCAGAAATTACATGAGCTGCCATTTTCATAAAAAGGTCATTGTCATCATAAGTAGCTGATTTACTGATGTTTAAGTGAAGCCATTATTCTAACATCTCAATCTCAATGATTGGACATAAGGAACAGCTATTTGGACTAATTGCAGACTTGGTATTTAAAGACACTGGATGGACATTGCAATGGAAAATTGAAGCTGCAACCAAAATGAAGGTTTGACACACTTTGATTAACTTCTCAAATAACACCAACTATGTGTTTTTATGTATAACAATAATAGCACCAAAAGAACTAGGAACTCTATGAAGGAGAGATTAACTTGTTCTCTATACTTTTTCTCTTCTGCTAATGTTTTTTATTGTTTTATTATCAGAAGTACCAAATTATTGTTTGTATTAGCTGGCATTTTATTTTCTTACATTACTGTGCAGTATATCTATTTCTGTTTAATGTTAGAGAAAAGCCAAGCAAAATGACACCTTTTATTGGCTAACTAAAAAGATTACAATATGCAAGCTTTCGAGGCAACTCAGGCCCCTTCTTCAGGCAAGATGTAATCTGTTTACTGTTTCCTGTTTAATGTTAGTAATTATACCATGTATCCAGGAAAAGTTGTGAATAAGAACAAAAGTGAGCCCAACATTACACCAGGAAAATGGATTGTTCTTTTAATCATTAGGTGTCTAATCTTTTATATATTGTGGTGGACAACTGGGGCTCTTGCCCTTCTTGGGACGCCTGGAGGATGAGAAGACCAGGAGAGAGGCAATACTTCCTTTGGGACACGAGAGGGTGCTTGGACGATTCCGGAGCCATGGACTGCAGCGTTTCCACCACACCAGGAAGTACTTCCGGAACAGAATCTGGGCGCACCTGGTATGCTTCTGGGTGCCCATGCAGCACTTCCGCCACACCAGGGAGTGCAGCAGGAAGATAATCTAGGAGCACATGGAGCACATCTGGGGACAATATAAAAGGGGCTGGATCACTCCATTCTGAGAGCTGGAGTCGGGAGGTGGAAGACAGAGCTTGCAAAGGGAGGAGTAGAGGCTGCAGAAGAAGAGAAAAAGAGAAAGAAAATAGAGAGAAAGAAAGGACTGAGTTATTGTGGTGATTGGAGCACTATGTTAGGTGCTGTGTGCTGAATTGGAAAACAAGAAATAAGTAAGTGTGCCTCCTGTGTCTGTCTGTGTCGGGTTGAGTGGCTGCTATGCCCTGTAGAATTGTCACAATATATAAAATCCAACGTCTGTCTGTTTGTCCACTTTTCACGAGAGAACTACTTAACAGATTTAGATCAGATTTTTTTCTATAGTTTGCTTGAGCATTCCAGTTGATTTTGTGACTTCTCTCATTGTGCTATGTATCATAGTTCACTTGCAGTACCGACTTATTTGTGAGAATCCGAGAGACACGCATCGGGCCGAGGGGAGGGGGGCAGGGTCCTCCTCACTCACGCACCAGCCTTGGGGCATATACATTAGCTCTGCTTAGCTAGTGAACGAGAGAACTACCTAATGGATTTAGATCAGGTTTTTTTTTATAATTTGCTTGAACATTCTGATTGATTTTGCATCTTCTCTCATTGCACTAAGAATCATAATTTGCTTGCAGGAGATATACATATATTCATGCTTATCTGAGACAGAGGCTTCATGCCGAGTGGAGGGGGAAGCATGATGTCAGGAGTGGGTACCCTGGTTGGGCCCTCCTCACTGCCCTTTTTCACTAATACGCAGGCGGAGTCACTGGGCTCAGCTAGCAATAAGATAAATGTACAAATAGTCATCTACTGTGCAAATAATGAAATTAAAACTTGGGAAGTTCAATAAAAAAGCAATTATTCAATATAATGACCAAAAAAATGTACACACAATTACCAGTATTTGGTTAGTTGGGTCAGCCTGCAGCTTTGTGTGTGTGTGTTTGCATTTTTTTTTAAATGCTAATAATTTGGCTGCCATCTTTATATAGACAAGTACAATATCACAAATACAGTTAATTTTTATATATATATTACAGACAGGTTATGTAAACTCATCAGGGTTACAATGTGAGACAGGAACTGAACCAGTAACCTTTATGATCTAATACATAAGCCACACAGCAAATAAAGATAATATTTTTTCTATTTCTAATGTTCTTTGGGCATGTAAAAAGCTAAAAACGTAAATGCTAAACAAATTCCTGGTTAGAAGCCAAGCAGTGTTCATAGTCTGAATATTTTTTGCAGCCACAAATGTAATTTATCATGGAGCTATCAAAATACATAATCAGGAAACATCAAACCCAGATAGTCAAACAATAAATCAGAACATCTTAATAATGAGAGAATGCATCACTCTAAACCAAAATGGTTAAAAAATTCAGATTGTTTTAATGTAGCTGAATAGCAATGATAGTTGAGCAAGGAGAAAATTTGAAGGCAGAAAACAGGAAAAAAGAAGATGATACTTGGGTGGGACAATGAGCTATGCAAACATAAGACAGAAACAATGCAGAAACAGAGCCGCTTCCATTTAGTATGTAAGGCGATAGCTGTGCGGAAAAGTAGAAAATTAAATGCCTCCTGTTAGTGGGTCAGTCTTTTGCACAGACAGGAGAGAAGAAAGACAGGCAGGTAGATTGTTGGTTGGGTGGCTGCACAGAAAAAGCAGAGTGAAAGCTGCAGCTGTCTGAGAGTTCTGGCAAAAAATGAGGAAAAGCAGCTCTATAATACATGGGTTCAAAAACTAGAACTTAGCATGATGTATAACACAAGTGAAGACTGCTTTCCCAAATGATCAATATTAATATACTGTAGTGTAGATTGTTCATTTTAAATTGTAATATACAGCAGAACTTTAAAAAAGAGGAACTATATACCAGTGGGTTTAAAGTATGGCTGTTTGCCTCTGATTCATAGCAAGTAGTCTTTTAGCATTTAAGTAATCCACCTCACTGATTTAAAACTCTTTTTACTATTCTGTCTACTATCCCAGGTGTGCGCAGTGAAAGTGATGTGAGCAAAAAGAAAAATGTGTCATGTGTCCTGTGTTTGATGACTCTATGTACTTTGGATTCACAGATGGACTCACAATTTAATATTTTTGCTTTCTAATATAGTTTATGAGCTCAAAAATATATTTCATAACATTTCTGAGATATTCATTCAATATTTTATTAGGTTGCCAAGTATTTTAGTACGTACATCACTTTCTTCATAAAGAATTGCTCTCTAAATTGTTGCCATTTATTTAACTTTATCTTATTTTTAAACAGCCAACTTATAATCCATAAATACTGTTAGAAACAGCAAGAAATATACTTATATATAATTTTCTGTAATTTATTTATATTTAAATTCAATTCAAAATTTCAATTTAGAGTAACAAAATTAGAACATTAAATCAATTGAAAAATTGTAACGAGAATAGGCCATACATTTACCTAGATTGCCCAAAATAACATTAAATCTAGATTTGAAGGTCCCTAAAGTCCTGCTGTCCTCCACACTACGTGGTAATTTATTCCATCTATCTATAGCTCTTTAGGTATGAATAAAAAATCCTAACATTTGTGCAAAATCTGCCCTTAGCGATTTTCCAACTGTGTCCTCATGTTCTTGCTTCAGAATGTATTTTAAAATAACAAATAGGATCTATTCTATTAATTATTTTCATAATTTTAAGCACTTCAGCCATGCTCCTCTTAATTTCCATTTGTTTAAACTTAAAAGGTTCAACTTCTTCAACCATTCCTTGTAGGTTATTCCTCTTAGTCCTAGAATCAGCCTAGTCAATTCCCTTTGGAGACCAAAACTGAGCACAGCACTCCAGGAAAGGCCTCACTAGTGTGTTATAGACACCAGTCATCCCCAATATTAAAACCCCCTGCCTAATATTGTTTAGGTCCCTGCCCTGTCACCAAAACAGCCCTGACCCGTCAAGGTATGGACTCCACAAGACCTCCGAGACACATGGCATCTGGCACCAAGATCTTAGCAGCAGATCATTATTTTTCTAGCACATCCTACAGATGAACTCTTTGTCATGGTCCTCAAACCATTCCTAAACAATTTTTGTCATTGTGGCAAGGCTCATTATCCTACTGAAAGGGCCACTGCCATCAGAGAATACCATTGCCACGAAGGAGTGTACGTGGTCTGGAACAATATATAGGTAGGTGGCACATGTCGCAGTAATATCCATATGAATGTTAAGGCCCACTTTTTCCCTGGAACATTGTCCAGACCTCACACTGCCTCTGTTGGCTTGTCTTCTTCCCATAGTGCATCCTGTTGCCATATTGTCTACTAGATAAATGAGGCATACACATCCAGCCATCCAAATGATCTAAAAGAGTGATTCACCAGACCAGGGTACCTTTTGCCATTGCTCCATGGTCTACTTCTGAGTCTCATGGGCTAATTGCTTTTGGTGATGGTCAGGCTTCAGCATGTGC
The DNA here is from genome assembly GCF_900747795.2 of Erpetoichthys calabaricus. Classification (NCBI taxonomy): domain Eukaryota; kingdom Metazoa; phylum Chordata; class Cladistia; order Polypteriformes; family Polypteridae; genus Erpetoichthys; species Erpetoichthys calabaricus. The sequence continues at coordinate 140,197,140 of NC_041399.2, forward strand.
ACTCTTACCAGTCTGCTGTTATGTAGGCCCATACGCTGAATTATACACCACTCCTTGTGATATATAACCTGACATTCTATTAGCTTTCTTGTTGTCTTCTGTACACTTTCTGGATGTAGATAATGATGATGAGTCCATTATGACTCCTATTTCCTGCTCATAAGATGTATTCATATCTAACCTTTTTACTTCCTACATGTATTTACATTTACTTACATTCAATTTCATCTGTCACAAATCTGCCTAAGCCTGCTTGCTATCCCCTTTATAACAGTTTAGCTGATTCAACATTATCTGTCATTCCAAAATAGTATAAAAAAGAATGCCCTCAAGCTTGTGGTAAACCATTTAACTAATCAGTACTATCTGTGACACACAAAGCCAAATGGATGAAAATAGAGCAAGGAAGTATGGATGCCCATAACCCTTATCAGCTGCTTTTGATAGCAAACAAACCCGAAGGAAGCTTACCAAGAAAAAAGTTTTCTTAGAAAGAAGTTTTCTGCAATTCCTTTTTTTTTACAGTTTGCCTGATATGGTGAATAGGTCAGAGCGGCTTATTTTACTGTTGACTTATAACTTTAATATGTTAGCTTTCTAATTTTAAGAGAAGCGAGAAACCATAATATTAGTTGGCCAAGCATAAAGCAATAAAGAGTGCAGACTCAATTAGGTACTTTATACAGCTCAAGATTCTTAATCTCTGTCATAAACAGCTCCAAATATGAAAAGAAAAGCAAGAATATAATTATTAATTTACAGAGCAAAGAAATATATTCCTATACAAATTCTTCCACATCTATAAAATAAGCAGGTTAAAAATACCTGTACACTAAAATCTGACTCCTAATACATTATAGTCTTGGCTAGAAGTTCCTCATGTCCGTAGAATGGTGGTTTACTGGTGGTCTCTTAACAGTTTTATCAATAACAACAACAATAATCATTTATTTTTTTAATGTTCTTCACATTACTAAAGCTAAATATTAAATGGTGTGATTTAGCAAAATATACATACAGTAAACTATTCCCAACAAGATTAAGGAAGACATAAAAAGGCAAAGTCATTACACAGATTTACAAATACATAAGAGTAATAGAAACATATAATACCATGCAACATTTACATACATAATCATACATACATGAGAAAGATCAATAATGTTTTTATTTAAATAAAACAGAAATCAGTCTAACCTAAGATCAATCAGTCTGGCTAGATAACAATGGAGAAGAAGAAAAATAAAAAGTAAAACAAGAAAATGTATACACCAAAAAAAATATAAAATGTCATGTTCACACATTTCTACTCATCTTACTCTTTATAAAGCATTATTACCTTGTAAATTTGCATTTCTTTTTCTAGTAATCTACTTTTTATTATTATTTTAATTATTTTTTGTCACTTTGTTAATGATATCATTGTGTGCATTGTGCTTTGAGTCTGTGGATACATTCCTACTTTGTGTTACCATAGCACAAGCCGTAGTTAAGCTGTGTTGATAATGTACTGATTGCACAAGTTCATAGTAATAAAAATGTAATCAAAATCTGGAGATGTAATCAAAGTCAAATGTCATGTCCCAGCCAGGGTACCTCTCCAGGCTATGGTTCAATTTCACGTTTTATGTCTCTATGGTTCATTTTTGATTCTTTTATTTAGGTTGATCATGTGTATCACCCTTTTGGTTTTGTCTATGTATTTAAGCTGCCCTTGTTATGTTCCATGTGTTTTGTGGGTGATGCCCTTAAAGGCTGGGTCAGCTAACAATCATTGCCAGGAACTGCGTTCTGCCCTATAAATCAGGAGGGTTTTCCACAATTCCTGGTGGTTCCTTGTGTTTCTAAGTTTTCGTGTTTTGCTAGTGCTTAATAATTACTGTATTTTTTTTACCTTTCCCTGTATTTTTCCACTATTCTTAGGATCTCTAGCAGATCTCATTGCACTTCTGAATCCAAGCTACTCACACTTCCTGAATCCATAGTAGGACAAACAGCGTTGAGAAGCCACTTGCAGCACACCTTCTGCAGCACCCTCATCTCCAGGTATGTGCAGGCCCATATAACTATTTACTATCTCCTACCCTAAAAGTAGTTAAAATTGATACTTGCTAAGCTGACTATACTAATAGACGTGTGGTGTAACTTACCACAGCTCAATTGAGCTAAAATATTTTGTACTCAGCATATGATGCTTCTCATTTCATCAACCAGCATTAATGGAGTCCACTGGACCTGATTCCACTTTTCTGTCACCATAATATGTTGGTGAAACCTTTTACCATGTTTGCCACTGATTGCACCAAGATTAGCAAGGAAGAAGTCCAAGTGTGAATACAGAAAATTAATCTTTAGTGACATGTAGCACTTGATGGTTTTGTATGTTGGACGGAGTTTGTTATTCTGTAGTTGAGAAAATTGTCAACAACATCTTTGAATAGAAAACTTTGTTTGGCCCAACTTGTAGAAATTTGAACCACTTGTCCAAAATCTAAATTTTAAAAACAATGGTCATACAATGCAAGTCCTGTCTGATGATGGACTTTTTAAAGGCTAACTTGGACGGGATCTCTGTTGAAGAGTCCTACATCTGCTGGAGGTCGCAAATGATCCAACACCTCATGCTCAGGGTTATTGAACTTGAGGAGGAGGTAACAAGTCTGTATTTTAGCAGAGAGCTTGTGGATCTTGCCTAGATTTCTTTTAAGGAAATAGTGTACACCTCTAAGGTAGAGCAGAAAGAGACTTCGGACTAGAGTGGAAGAGATACGTAGCCTACAGTTAAATGTAGACATATGGCTAAAGGTGTATATAGTCCAGAAGCATCAACTTCGGAGTCGGAGGTGTACAGCTTTTATCAGGACCTTGTGGAGCTGTACAATGACTGTGAATACTCTAAGATGGTATGCAGGTATGGAAAGCTTCAACGGATCACCTCATAACTAATCCTCAGAAACGGAGAAGTAGTAATTCAGTCTTTAGGGAGATTGAGATGTATGTCTTCTTCAAAGACACATATTGTTGTGCAGTGGGTTGCCTTCCAGTTGTACAAATGGGGGACATCCCTTGAAGGTTGGAAAGGTTCCTTTTCCAGAAAAGGGTAGATCTATTAGTTTATGATGGAATAAATGACACACTTAAAGACTGTCAGTTCTGTCATATAAATTTAAGGGCTTAGGTACCAAGCTGAGGAGCAGGACGGACGAGGTTGTCTTTTCTAGTGTTCTATCTGTGCCATGTGCTGGTCCAGGTAAGACTAAAGAGATCAGAGTTTTTAATGTGTGGCTCAGATCTTGGTGTAGGGCAGAAAGGCATAGGTTTATCGGTACACTGGAGCTCCTTTTTGGAACAAATGCAACCTGTTTCATCATGAAAGGTTGCATTTGACCAGGAGGTGCACCAATGTATTCTGGAGGCATATGAGTAGGTTTGGTGACGATTGCTTAAATTGGGAAATGGGTAGCATAACTTATAATTTCACAAGAAGGGATTAACATCAGTGTAAAAACATGCACAAGGAATGTAGAAATTTCTAGCCCAAAGTTAAAAAGCCTAAGTAAAATGTGTAATGCTTTAAAAATTGCTTGCTTTAATACTAGGAGTATGAAAAATACAACATATTAGTTGGACTTGCATGCATCTAAACAACAGTATGATATTACAGCAATGGCAGACACCTCACTAAATAAGAAATGGGGATGAAGATAACATACTTTAGATGGATACACATTTAAGGAAAGTCAGGCAAAAGTCAAAAGGCAAGGGTTTGCCAATTTTGTAAAACAGAATTTCAATGCTCTTCTTTTTCAATTGCATCATGAGTTACATCTCAGTGAGGATTTCTGAATTTCACTGAGGAGTAGTAAGTGTATAGACCTGATATTGGGAGTGTGTTATAGACCCCAAAGTCATACAATGCCAGACATTTTCAAATGAAAATACATATCTAGGGACACTTACTAAAATCCTGGTAGTGGAAGGTGCTGAAAATGCTGTACCCAGAGGGATTCTTTCTATAAAACAGTCCCCAATGTCCTCCAGCCTGTGTACTGAAAATATTCTGGATACAGTACAAAGCAAAAACAAAGCAACATTTTGATAACTGGAAAAAAATCATTGAAATTGTTAAGGTAATATTAGTGTTAACATTTGAAAATTATTGTCTTAATAATGTTCAAATCAGTATTGTTCTCTGTATATACTGTATAAAAGTATGGCACGTTTAACTAGCTTAAGTTATTCTGTGCAGCCTCATCCATAACTTCTGCTGTCGGAGTTGTTAAGTACATTTACTGTTTCCAGTTGTATTGACTATAAAAATTTGTATCTCCTGTAGTTCTTCATTATCAAGTGCAAAAAGAACTTGCGTAACTTAATTCTTTTCACCAACTTTAAACTGATGGAACACCATTTAACTCAAATACACATTCTGCAGTTCATCCAGCTAACAATTATTCCAACTTCACATTTACTCTGATTGTATCATCATGACCAAAGCACATGCTGCTGACGGCAATGCATCTGTCATTTTAATCACAATTCCAATGATGTCTTTGAATGCCAAAGTATACTCTTTTTTTTACAGGACATTTTTTTTCAGTTGCAACAGATATTTATTTCCAACACATGTAAAGTGTTCCACACACAAATAGCACATATTTAAATGTTTAACACCAGTGTTTCTGCAGGAGTATTCAGCCATAGACAATTTATCTATCATAATTACAGGCTTGCTATCAGTTGGATGATGTTTCTGTTTAAATGACCTCCACTACTTTGAGCTCCACTTTCATGAAGTGTTTGATTGGTTTAGAAATGTCACATTCCATGAACCGTTTAAGCAAAAATTCATTTACGATTGTCTCCAGACATATAATATACTGTATAAATGTCTAGTTCTGTGAGACTGTAGCCACCTCAGAGTGCTAACAATAGTGTCAATGTGCATCTTTTAAGTAACACGTATTAAAAACATCAAGGTTAGATATAATATATACAGTAATTGCAGACTTTATTATTCAAATACTGACTGGGTTAAACTTACAACTAGTGGTGCACAAGATCAGTAATTTTTAGACATATTCAGTGACAGTATGTTAAAACACATGGAAGCCTGCATGGATTTAGTGTTCTGTAATAGTCAGGAAAGTATTCAGGTGGTACAGGTTAGTGACCAATAGTATCTAGTAACCATAATATACATTTCATAAGCAAAAACTGACACTTTAAAGTTTAACTTTAGTAGGGCCAATTTTGAGTAGATGCTGTAAAGTCTGAAAAGGATAAATAGATAAGCTTTTAAATATGAGGACAATCGAGCAGTGGAGCAGGTTTAAAGGTGTTTTACATGTATTGTAAGGCAAGTTCATTCCAAACCTTAGAAGCAGTAAGTAATTAAAGAAAACTCCATAGTAGGTAAATAAAAGGCTGAAAAAGAAGCTGCTAAGAAAAAAAAACGTGCTTTATAAAGCATATAAAACAAATAACTACCATGTTAACTATAGGGCATGTAAGAGCATGAAAGTTCAAAATTATATTATGAAAGCTGCAATGCATTCAGAGAGAAATATTGTTGAAAAGTGAAAACTGTTATGCAAGTATTTGAGTAGTAAAAGCATGGTCAAGCAAGAGGTTACATGTATGAGGAACACTAAGGATCAATTAAAATATACAGACAGTAAAATAGAGAATGCTCTAAACTTGCATTTTTCTAAAGTTTAGTTCCAGCAATAACAGGGCCTATCAAGGAGGTATTGAGTAATTTGGAAATGGTAAATTCTGGTTAGATTAAAACATTTGAACAAAACAAATCACCTTAAACAGATAACATCCATCCTATAGTGATTACCGAGGTTACTAAGTATATAAATAATCATTTGATGTATATTTTTTTAAACACCACTGTATGAGGGGCCATTCAGGAAAAAAAGATTGGTTCATAAATATATACATTGGTTCAGATATATATATATCGGTTTGGATACATTGGTTTGAATATATACATTGGTTTGAATACATCCGTTCAGATATATATATCGGTTCAGATATATACATTGGTTGGGATACATTGGTTTTTTCGTTTCATTATTGCTTCAATCACAGCGCTGCTTTCTATATTTGATGAACTAACGTTTTATGAGGTGAAAAAAATGATCGCCCCTGACACATACATTTAATCAGCAGTGTGTGCGACCCACGATTTGTGAGTTTGAGAGTGTGTATGTGTGCGTGCGTGTGTGTGTATGTGTGCATTTGTGTCGTTTTGTCAGTTTTACTATAAAAACAGTTAAACACCCGTTATTTGTGAGGTAGGAATATTCTGATCATTCTGATCCCTAATCACTGATAAACATTCAGAAGAAACAGCGCTATTCCGGTGTTTTCCTCCATAACATCCTTTCAGCAAACAGGACTAATGTCCTTGATGAAACAGATCGCCCTTTAATGAAATGCTGCCAATACGGAATAACAGATATCACCTGGCGGCTTTCGGTCAATGATAAACCAGCGTCTCATAAGGTGAAAAAATGGGACATACTGCGGTTGCAATCAATGCTTTCCAGTAACTCGGCTTTTGAGAAGAATCTGTCATGGGAGAGACAAGAGTGAGGCGGGTGCTTTGAGCCGGGGCAGGACAGAGGGGGGCGAGGAGGCGGGTATCTATGCGAGTGTTTTAAATAATGAAAGGAAAAAAAAGTGCTTTGAAATCGAGGACCCCCAACCAAGACGGCTTACGAAACAAAACACGACAGACAGGCATATGCTACTTGTATAAAATATGCACAATAATGACAACAGTGTTGAAGCAATGATGAAGCGAAAGGGAGATGCTAAACTTGGGTGGCCGCGTTGTGCCTGCCCGTAAATCCCAACCAATGTATATATCTGAACGGATCTATCTGAACCAATATATATATCTGAACGGATGTATCTGAACTGATGTATATATCTAAACCAATCTATTTAAATCAATATATATATATATCCTAACCAATGTATATCAACCAATATATATATCTCAACCAATGTATATATTTGAATGGATGTATTCAAACCAATTTATATATCTGAATGGATGTATCTCAACCAATGTATATATATCAGAATGGATCTAATCAAACCAATTTATATATATCTCAACCAATGTATCTAAACCAATGTATATATCTGACTGGATGTATTCAAACCGATGTATATATCTGAACCAATGTATATATCTGAACCGATATATATATCTGAACAGATGTATTAAAACCAATGTATATATTCAAACCAATGTATCCGAACCGATATATATATCTGAACCAATGTATGTATTTATGAACCAATCTTTTTTTCCTGAACGGCCCCTCATACCACTGTGCCTGGAGAAATATCTAAGGACTGGAAGCCAGCAAATGCTATTCTGTTGTATAAAAAGGGTGATGAATCTGACCCAAGTAACTATAGACCAGTGAGCTTAACATGCATGTTGGGAAAATTAACGATTAAGATCACATCAGATGGGAAGAACAGGTTTATCAGTGAAAAGTCAACAAGGGTCCGGATTGGGGAGATCGTAGAGAATTCTATGAGGAAGCAAGAAAAACATATGATCAGCGAGGGGCACATGACATTATTTATTTTGTTTTTCAGAAAGATTATGTTAAGGTACCACATGAGAGGTTGAACATAAAACTAAAAGATGTGAGATAATTGTAAATAGGTGCAACATTTGCTCAAACGCAGGAAGAAAAAAGGGTTATGGTATGAGGACCCTAATCAGAATCAGATGATATTAAAAGTGGTGTCCATCAGGGTTCAGTGCTGGGACAGCTTCTCATTTTAATATATGTATGCAATTTTAATAAGTATATAAATGACAAGCTGGTTAAGTTTGCAGATGGTACCAAACTAGGTAGAATGATGGATGATCCAGAATCAACTGATTCATTACGGAGGGACTTGGACTGAATGAGGGCTTAGTCAGATTTGTGGCAGAAGTTTAATGTAAGTAAGAAATTAGATGTAGGATGTAAAAATGTTAGGCCTGAAAATACAAATGTTCATGTGAAACTTCAAAGCACACTGTCTATTGTTCATCCAGTCAGTATACAGAAACCATTAAGAAAGCTAACATGATGTTATTGCATGATGTGACGAGGCCTTTTGTGGAATACAGAGTGTAGTTTTAGACATAGCAGCTCTAGAAACTGTCAAGAGTAGTGTGACTAGGCTGATTTCAGGACTGTGAGTTGTTAGGAAATATTAAAGCAATTGAAACTTTCCAGTTTAAGCAGATGGAGAATAAGATGTGACATGATTGAAGGTGCTGTATAAAACAAATTACTACTGTGAATCCAGGCTGACTTTAAAATAAGTTTCAACAAAAACATGGGGACACAGATGGAAACTTGTTAAGGGTAAATTTTATCCAAATATTAGAAATGTTTCATTCACGCAGAGAACCAAAGACACACAAGTTAAAATAACAATTAAAGTGGTAAACAGAAGGACTTAGGATCCTTCAAATCGAGAATACATGTTCTAACGTGGTTACATTATGTAATATTGGGGATGATATTCTGTGTCTGCACACTCAGTGTCCCAGCAAATAAATCTTATCTGGTAACCACCCAGATGTGAGCAGAAAAGGCATTCAGTCACTGAAGAAATTTTTAAAAAGTCTTCAGTTACTGCTAACATGGAAAGACAGTCATCAAATCACAAGATGCACCAAATAGAAGGTCCCCCATCATATAATGAACATCTCTCAATAAAGCTCAGACAGATTTATATGTGTGCAAGTCTTAATCAGTCCCATACAAATGTGCCTTATTTTCCTCAGCAGGGCTTTCCTTCATGCTTATAGCTAGGAATGGGACATTCAATATTTTAAGATGCCAAAGGTTTCTGAGTTCATACATACAGTATCAAGGGAAGCCCATCGATTTTCCCCATAGTAATGCTTGGCCTTCAGTGCACCAAGTGAAATGTAATTTCACATGGAAACCTCCAGATATTGATATACTTTGTGAACTAGTGAATGTTATGTGGACCTCAGGGGAGAGCTGAGATAGCTTGACTATGCCTCCACTCCTTCAGTAGCTTATAGTTCATATAAATGAAGGCACGGTAGATTCTGGAAGTTCATTGTCACTATAATGTTTGAAGATTCAGGCTACCCTTTTCAAAGTATATTCACTTAGCTGTCAAGGATGAACACCTAGCATCTATTTCAGCTCAGGAACAGAGAGGCCACTGCTAGTCAGAAAGATCTTTATAGTTTGTCTTCTGTCATTTTGTAACTCAGAAAAAAAAACAAGCTAGGTAAGAGAAAAGTATTCTCACAAAGGCACTTGATATGATTATATTAACTGTACTATATCAGCTAGCTTTAAAATCTTCAATACTCTTATTAGCATACACACACAGACTCTCATCCATCCATTCCTGTTCCAATCCTGCTTGATAATTCAGCTTTTCAGACATATATATGTTTTATCACACATCATATTATAAGCATTACTTAATTTCTTAAGTAACTCCACCCATAATGACAGGAGGGGACTCGGCCCTGTGGACGAAAAAGGCACACTGAAAAGCAGGCAGATAATATTTTCTCAATTCTCTTTATTTATTTCATGCGGAGTCACAGTAAGTAGAGATTCAAAAGAGCATAACTTGTTGCTGCAAAGCTCAATTGAACCCTGATCAAAAGCCAGGAGGGGTTTTTTATACTTCAGCATCTCATGATTAATAAGACAGAAAGAACATCCTTATCAAAACAGTAAAGTTAAACAATATGTCTGTTGAGCTAAGCATTATCTGTGTTTTCAAAGCTAAGCACAGGAGAGACGCCTTTGCATAAACTACATGTACTTTCTGCAGCCTTGTGACCTTGTCCCTGAAACATTCACTCTGAGAAAGGGAAAACAAGAAACAGCTTACATTTTATTCATGTGGACACTATTTCTCCTGAACCCTGGAATAACATATTTTTGTTAGTTCATAAGCCAAAGCGTCTCTCACTGGCAAGTTACAAAATAGTTATTATAAAGATTCTAATTTACTAAACACACAAAATACATGGTGCTGAGGAGAACATTCTTCTTCTATAGCCCTTTCTGCCCTGGACACCATAAAAACTAATGATTCCAGAAAGAAAGTGGTCATTCTGGACCAGGATTTCAACTGAGACAGAGCTACTGACTAGTCAAGTGTAGAGGAAACTAATCTTTTTTATTTTCTTAAACGATCATTAAATGGGGTTGACAGGTTGGCAACCCAACCTTTCATTGGCAACCTCATTTTGCTCCCTCACTCACACTGTTTACCCCAACAATAATTTCTGGGATAAAATACATGAGAACCTGAGGAAGTCCATACAATGTCAATGTATTTGTTATCACTGTCATATGATTTTTATTTGATAAAGTTTCTTAATCCCTGAGGGAAACTGTCTTTTTGCATGACTTTTGGGGATCTCTTCACCTTATCTACAATATGGTAGAAGAGTTTGGCTTTCTGTTAGACATCTAGTAGATGATTATTCCATCACAAAAATTACCTCTGCAATTCCTTGGGCCGCATACTCATGATTGTGAAGTAAGCTTGGTCAGATAAATGTTGTTTGGCATCTCTGGCTGATTTTCATATTCATCCAACTTTTTACTCACCAGTTTTTCCTAACCATTTGTCATATGGTCACTTTCATCATCTCACAGGTGTCACTTCCGGTTGAGAGTACACTGTGTGCGTTTCGCTGCCGCTTCTCACAGGTGTTGTTGCATTTGTTTTGTTTTGTCCTGTTGGACTTGACTGCTCTTTTCAAATTTTTTTTTTTACGAATGCCACTGGTGATTGCCTAGATCACACCTGCTTCAGTCCTGCGCGAGCTCTCTTCCTTCTCTCCTGTTACTGCCTTCGCGGTGAGTATGAATCTACTCTTGCTTCGTTTGCAGTCGCCAGTCTGAACTGCGAATGTGCAGGCTGCCCGCTGTGCTTTTCCTTTTCTAGCTGGTTATGCAGTGAGATTTGTGTTGGCTAATGTGTGTAGCTGGAGTTAGCATGGTGTTGTGTGGCATTCTGTTTGCTCTTGGCGGTGTCCACCGCTGTCTGGATATTCTTAGCCTGTTCTGTCTCTGGTTTGGAGTTGTGCTGTGTGTTGTCATTTCTACTTTTTTGGCAATGCAGTTCATATATTCTCCATATGAACATAAAAATCTTGACTGTCATCCACGATTGGTCACCCTGACTTATAGTTTCTGCCAGTCGCTTGGAATTACTCGCCGTCCTCGCTATATTCACTGGTCTAAAAGAGGCCCCTCGCAGATCTATGGCTCGGACGTGTCGATTCCAAGTATATTGACATCTGACTGTGTTCACTATCGTAACGATAGGGCTGTCTGAGGAATAAACATGGGCCATCTCCGTCCTCTTCAGGAAGTGTCTGCGCCCTACGCTCCCAGCTATTCCAGCTTTAGGTTCGGCCTTTTGCACACTCGCTCCATCACTAACAAGACCTCCTGATTAATGACCTCATCTCTCAAAAGCAAGTGGACATGTTTCTTCTTACAGAAACTTGGCAACAACCTGGTGACTATTTACATTTAAACTTGCTGTCTCCCCCAGGCTATAGCCACATATCTATACCCAGGTTAACAGGAAAAGGGGGTGGCCTGGCTGTGGTTTATAGATCTACCTTGACAATGGCTGTGTGGTGGCCAGGGGAAAGAGACCCCAACAGCAATTTATTTTATCGTTTAAGTTTGTTTCACCCCTTTGGGACCTCCTGGAACACAACAAAATAGAGAGGGATCACACACACACGTAGTGGCAAGTTCAAATACATGTTTATTGAATGCACAGAGTTTTTCTATCCAAGTGGCAATTCTCTCCCCCCTTGTTCCGGGCCCCCCTCCCAACACACCCGTGGTGGACACAGCAGTTCAAAATAGCAAAACACAACACTCAGTTCTTTTTCACATAGCACTCGAGTTATATCACTCTGGGAAAGCACAACATACTATAAATACTATTAAGGGGTGGGGGAAACAACATACAAGGGACGAAAAAGACGAATCACTAAACTCCACAAACAATAACCCGATACTCAAACATCTTAATACATAATTCGCCTGCCTCCTCACTCACGTCCGTCCGAAGCCGAATGCGCAGTCGCCTTCTGTGCACGTCCAAAGCCAAATGCGCAGTCGCTTTCTGCACAACTGCCCGAAAAACCATACGAGACCGACATCCAACCCCAACATCGCGGCAGGTGGCGGTTTTATGGCCGCAAAAATTCAAAGAGAAAGGCGACTTCGATTAAAGCTCTAGAGGCCTGAAAGGCGATTTCGACTACAGCTCGAGGCCTAATTATGCATTCTGATTCAATTACGCATTCATTCAATACACCTATATCAGGTTTGTGGTACTTATACTTATTACTATTCCATATTGTACTTCAACATTCATCATTCAAAATTATACTATAGGCCTGGAAAATTCATCAACTAACAGTACAAGCCTGTACAGTAATGAGTAAAGCGGACTACAATCATTACAAAACAACTTCTTCGTTACTTATCATTTGTTCTTCATACACTGCTGACACAAACTCATGCCCGTTTCATCTTACGTTGTCGAAACGGGCTCTTTGTCTAGTTAAGAAATAAATAAATAAACAAACTTAAACAGTTCATGCTCTCACCGCAAGGCCCTAACTTAAACCAAAATAAATAATCAAATACCAAAACCTCTGGCAGCGCCCAATGTCCCCTGTGCTCAGGTGCTCAGTTCCCAGGTCTCACAAGTCCCGATTCTCCAATGCTGAACACATTCCCTACATTCCACATCAGTGTCCAGTTGCAGCAATCCGGTAATGGCGTCCTTCCTTCCAACCAGCCGATCACTGTTGCTGCTCCACACCGCCGTCGCCGTCTCTCCTCCGTTGCATCACGGGCCCTACGGCAAAGAGCCAAATAACCCTCAGACCCTCTTTTCCCCCTCCTCAGCCATAAGGCCAATGCACACACTCTCAACTAGCTATTAGCCACTTCCCTTTATGCTGACTGGGGATCGTGGGGGTCTGAGTCGCTCTCTCTCTCCATTCTGGTCCGCTTGCCGTTCGTTCCATCAGCCAGGTTCCACTCTCGATCTCTCTCGGCGTCACCCGATCAGCCTCCGGGTTCTCATTCACTCACCTCGGTCGGGTACCTGAATACATAAAGAGAAAAAGGGACAAATATCCCGTTGCCGCTGCCCCTGCCGCCACTCCACTTTTCCCTCCGGACTTGGACCACCGCGCCGTAGTCCACTCTCTTCAGGTCCAGTCGACGTCGCCCTTGCAGCCAGCAGCAAAACCACTTTACAAAAAGTCCAAACATTTAGTCCCTTTGCAGCATTTCGGGACACATTTTCCCCCAGCGAGCACACCCAACAAACAGCAGCGGCCATCTTAAATCCTGCCTCAACCCCGCCCCAACTAGCTCGTCAGTGATCATCCAGCGAATCGATCGCATTGGGGGCGGGGTCACACAAGACCCACATCACTGTCCAAGGTGCTGCCAGAGTAAAATAAATTAAAGAAACACACACATAATATTTACACAAAATATAACAAAAAATAATGGCGCTCATCGCGCCGGGACACAACTAAAGAACTCTCCTTTTTTGATGTCTCATCTTCTGAATATATTGCTGTTAAAATGGTTTCCTCCCCTCCTGTACTGCTGTTGTTAAATTATCGCCCTCCCAAATCTGTGGCGAACTTTCTGTCTGAATTCAATGAACTTCTCACTGTAATCTCATCTCTTTGCCCTGCTGTAATTTTACTTGGTGATTTTAATATTCATGTTGATATCGGCTGCTCTCTTACAGCTGAATTTATTTCAACTTATGATTGTTTTAACTTGACACAGCATGTTGATTTCCCCACTCATACTCAGGGTCATATTCTTGACTTGCTTTGTTCAAATGATTTGAATAATGTCTCTGTCTCAGGTTCACTCTCTGGTATTTCTGATCATAAGATTATTGAATGTAACTTTAGCATTATTACCACTACATCTGTCAAGAAAAAGTCTGTCTCCTATCGCAACATTAAGTCTGTTAATTCTGATTTGTTTACTGCTTCCCTTCTGTCTTCATCTCTTTCTGAATTGCATAGTCTTCCCTCTCCTGAAAACATGGTTTCCCTTTATAACAGCTGTGTTTCCCAACTGTTAGATAACTTTGCTCCTTTAAGGACTAGGCATGTTCCAGCCTCCAGCTCTTGTCCCTGGTACACCGGTGAGCTCAGAGCTGTGAAAGCCACTAGCCGGCGTCTTGAATGGCTTTATAAGAAAACGGGCCTCATAAGTTCATTCACATCTTTACACTGAGCACATACTTAAATATAGGAATGCCCTTAACACTGCTCGCTCCAACTATTATTCCTCTGTCATAAATGGTGCTAAGTCTAGGCCTAGAACTCTTTTTAGATCTGTTAATAAACTCCTCCAACCCTCTCCTGTAGCATGCCCCAATACAGCTGAACAGTGTCAGGCTTTCTTACATTTCTTTAATTCCAAAATTGATCAAATCTATCACAGTTTCCCCTCCACACCACAGTCACTCAGTCATTCTGATCTGCCATCTCCATCATCAAAACTTGCTTATTTCTCGCCTGTTGATTCTCTTGCCATCTCTGAACTTATTAATAAGTCTAATGTCTTCTCCTGTCTGCTTGATCCTGCCCCCACTTCTCTGCTTAAGACATGCTCATCCATAATTAGCATTCCTACTGCCTCATTGGTAAATGCATGTTTCATTTCCGGTTCTGTCCCTACTGCCCTCAAAATTGCTACAGTTACCCCAATCCTTAAAAAACCTGACCTGGATCCTTCTTCTCTCTCCAGTTACAGGCTAATCTCCCTTTTTTGGCTAAGGTGATGGAACGTGTGGTTGCTATACAACTCCATGCTTTTCTTTTAGATAATACACTCTATGAGCCTTTTCAGTCTGGCTTTCGTACACAGCACAGCACTGAGACAGCTCTTCTCCGTGTAGTCAATGATCTTCTCCGATCTGCAGATTGCGGTTCCCTTAATATTCTCCTCCTTCTGTCCTTGTCTGATGTTCAAATTCTGGTTCATTGTTTCATAATGTCTCGTATTGATTACTGTAATTCCCTCTTCATTGGCCTCCCTGCAAACTCTATACAGACGCTTCAGTATATTCACAACTATGCAGCTAGAGTCCTCACCCACACAAAGCGTTTTGCTCACATCTCCCCTGTTCTCTCCCAGCTTCACTGGTTACCGGTTCCATCAAGGATTAAATTCAAGATTCTGCTTCTTATGTTCAAAGCCCTACATAACCTTGCCCCCCTGTACCTCACTCATCTACTAGCTCCTTACACTTCTTGTCACTCTCTCGGGTCCTCGAGCAGTAATCTCCTTACTGTCCCACGCACAAGATTCTCCACCTTAGGAGGCAGGTCCTTCAGTGCTATAGCACCTTAACTCTGGAACTCTCTTCCTCAGTCTCTCTGACATTGCTCCTGTTTCTGCACTTTTAAATCGTTACTGAAAACTTTCCCCTTCTACAAACTTTTGTCATCTGTGTAATTTTTTTTTTACTCTGTATGTAAAGCGACCTTGGGTTTGTGAAAGGTGCTCAATAAATGTAACCTATTATTATTATTATTTATTACTTTCTCCTTCCACCTGAGTGATGATCTCATAGGTATAATGAGGAGCATATATTAAACTCACGACAAACATTTTTGGTAGTTCAGTATGATATCTAATGGAATAATTCTGATCTGGACAACAGGTCTTGTATAATTGGCATTCCTTGGTTATCATACTGTATGTAATATTCATAGGGAATTTCTCAGTAAACTGGATGATTGCATTCAAAGTCTGTGCTTTTGTTGCTGGGGGGTGTATTGTGATGATCCTCTGTGAAATAAAAATTAGGCCTGGGATAGTGTTCTACTGACATGTTAACTGTGTTTGATCCCTAGTCTACTATGTTTGTAAATCTTTGCTGTGTATGTGGTAATCATAAACTGTTTGTAAAATCCTTGTTTATACACTACAAATGAAATTTATGTTATTATATCAGTTATTTTAGAGTACAGTGAAACTGTTACTTGCATGGCCGACCAACATGCTGTATATAGCCACTCTTATGTGCCATGTATTACAATTCATGATGTTGTTATTCAATACAGAAACTATTATGAACACAAAAATCAACTACAGAAATAGAGTAATGAAATTTTAGTTGGATGGAAGAATTGAAACTATGACTTATGCAGGTCTTTTCTTCTTTGATAGTTTATACAGAATCATAGTCTTTCATTCTTTGGCATGTCCAAGCTCGGGAATACCTGATCTGTACAATTCACTTATAGATATACAGTATTTACTTCAAGCAGTATCCCTGAACTTAATAAAAATGTTATTTCTACCAAAAATTAATTAAGACTTCTTAAACAACAAAAGAAAATTAACCCTTTATCCTAGATTTTCAAATTCTTGTTAAATACATTGTCATATGCACAGGTGTTATGTGACATTTATGATGACTCATTTGAAGGGCATCTTTCTTCCATTTCACCTTCTGATTTAAAGACCTGGATAATGATAAAAAGTCATTTCTGTACTCTCACCTCTGACACCACCCTGTCCAGTCATCTGTTATAAAGAGGCCTCAGAACTTTAACTTGTTATTCATTTTGAACTAGCAAGGACACATTTGACTGGGACTTCTAACAATGTTTATTCCAAACATTTCCTATGGTTTTTATCATTTGTTTTCACAAACAGTTATTAAATGGGGATAATATCTGATTCCCTAACTCATCTCATGTTTCTTTTTATTGTTCCCTTTTACAACATGCGCACTGCTAATGCTGCACGTACTGTACAGTATGTATAAAACATTAAGACTACTTTTCTTTCTTTGTATGACATGTTCAATCCACTCAGGATTCATTCAGGATCTTCTTCTTCTTCTTCTTTCGGCTGCTCCCGTTAGGGATTGCCACAGCGGACCATCTTCTTCCATATCTTTCTGTCTTCTGCATCTTTCTCTGTTACACCCATCACCTGCATGTCCTCTCTCACCACATCCATAAACCTTCGCTTAGGCCTTCCTCTTTTCCTCTTCCCTGGCAGCTCTATCCTTAGCATCATTCTCCCAATATGCTCAGCATCTCCCCTCTGCACATGTCCAAATCAACGCAATCTCGCCTCTCTGACTTTGTCTCTCAACCGTCCAACTTGAGCTGACCCTCTAATGTACTCATTTCTAATCCTGTCCATCCTCGTCACACCCAGTGCAAATCTTAGCATCTTTAACTCTGCTACCTCCAGCTCTGTCTCCTGCTTTCTGGTCAGTGCCACCGTCTCCAACCCATATAACATAGCTGGTCTCACTACCATCCTGTAGACCTTCCCTTTCACTTTTGCTGATATCCGTCTGTCACAAATCACTCCTGACACTCTTCTCCACCCATTCCACCCTGCCTGCACTCTCTTTTTCACCTCTCTTCCACAATCCCCATTACTTTGTACTGTTGGTCCCAAGTATTTAAACTCACCCACCTTCACCAACTCTACTCCCTGCATCCTCACCATTCCACTGACCTCCCTCTCATTTACACACATGTATTCTGTCTTGTTCCTACTGACCTTCATTCCTCTCCTCTCCAGAGCATATCTCCACCTCTCCACGGTCTCCTCAATCTGCTCCCTACTATCGCTACAGATCACAATGTCATCAGCAAACATCGTAGTCCATAGGGACTCCTGTCTAATCTTGTCTGTCAACCTGTCCATCACCATTGCAAATAAGAAAGGGCTCAGAGCCGATCCCTGATGTAATCCCACCTCCAACTTGAATGCATCTGTCACTCCTACCACAGACCTCACCACTGTCACACTTCCCTCGTACATATCCTGTACAACTCTTACGTACTTCTCTGCCACTCCCGACTTCCTCATACAATACCACAGCTCCTCTCGAGGTACCCTGTCATATGCTTTCTCCAGATCCACAAAGATGCAATGCAACTCCTTCTGGCCTTCTCTAAACTTCTCCATCAACATCCTCAGAGCAAATATTGCATCTGTGGTGCTCTTTGTTGGCATGAAACCATACTGCTGCTCACTAATCATGACCTCACTTCTTAACCTAGCTTCCACTACTCTTTCCCATAACTTCATGCTGTGGCTCATCAATTTTATTCCCCTGTAGTTACTGCAGTCTTGCACATCCCCCTTATTCTTAAATATCGGCACCAGTACACTTCTTCTGCACTCCTCAGGCATCCTCTCACTTTCCAAGATTCCATTAAACAAGCTGGTTAAAAACTCCACTGCCATCTCTCCTAAACACCTCCATGCTTCAATAGGTATGTCATCTGGACCAACGGCCTTTCCATTTTTCATCCTCTTCATAGCTGTCCTTACTTCCTCCTTGCTAATCCATTGCACTTCCTGATTCACTATCTCCACATCATCCAACCTCTTCTCTCTCTCATTCTCTTCATTCATTCAAAGTACTCTTTCCATCTGCTCAACACACTCTCCTTGCTTGTGAGTACGTTTCCATCTTTATCCTTTATCACCCTAACCTGCTGCACATCTTTCCCAGCTCGGTTCCTCTGTCTAGCCAATCGGTACATGTCCTTTTCTCCCTCCTTAGTGTCCAACCTCTCATACAACTCATCATACGCCTTTTCTTTAGCCTTCGCCACCTCCCTCTTCACCTTGCGCCTTATCTCCTTGTACTCTTGTCTACTTTCTACATCTCTCTGACTATCCCACTTCTTCTTTGCCATCCTCTTCCTCTGTATACTCTCCTGTATTTCCTCATTCCACCACCAGGTTTCCTTTTCCTCCTTCCTCTTTCCAGATGTCACAACAAGCACCCTTCTTGCTGTCACCCTTATTACATCTGCTGTAGTTTTCCAGCTGTCTGGTAACTCTTCACTGCCACCCAGTGCCTGTCTCACCTCCTCCCTAAACTCAACCTTGCAGTCTTCCTTTTTCAACTTCCACCATTTGATCCTTGGCTCTGCCCTCACTGTCTTCCTCTTCTTGATCTCCAACGTCATCCTACAGACCACTATCCTATGCTGCTTAACTACACTTTCCCCTGTCACCACTTTGCAGTCTTCAATCTCCTTCAGATCAACTCTTCTGCATAGGATGTAATCTACCTGTGTGCATCTTCCTCCACTCTTGTATGTAACCCTTTGTTCCTCACTCTTCTTAAAATACGTATTCACCACAGCCATGTCCACCCTTTTGGCAAAATACACTATCCTCTGACCTTCTTCATTTCTCTCCTTGACACCATACCTACCCATCACCTCCTCGTCTCCACTGTTCCCTTCACCAACATGCCCATTGAAATCCGCTCCAATCACCACTTTCTGTCCCTTGGGTACACTGTTCATCACTTCATCCAACTCACTCCAAAAATCTTCTTTCTCACCTATTGCACACCCAACTTGCAGTGCATATGCACTAACAACATTCACCATCACACCTCCAATTTCCAGCTTCATAATCATTACTCTGCCTGACCCTCTTTTCACCTCCAAAACACTCTTGACATACTGTTCCTTCAGAATAACTACCTAATTACTCCTCCCATCCATACCATGATAGAACAATTTGAATCCACCTTCAATCCACCTGGCCTTACTCGCCTTCCATTTAGTCTCTTGCCCGCACAATATATCATCCTTCCTTCTCTCCATCATATCCGCTAACTCTCTCCCCTTACCAGTCATACTTCCAACATTCAAAGTTCCTACCCTCAGTTCCACTCTCTTTACTTTCCTCCTCTCCTCCTGCCTCCGGACACGTCTCCCTCCTCCTCTTCTCTTTCTTCTTCGGTCAACAGTAGCCCAATTTCCACCAGCACCCCGTTGGCTAACAGTACTGGTGGTGGTTGTTGTTAACCTGGGGCTCTACCGATCCGGTATGGAAATTTGTATTGTTGTCCGCATATTGATTTGGCAAAATTTTACACTGGATGTCCTTCCTGACATAACCCTCCCCATTTATCCGGGTTTGGGACCGGCACAAAGAAACACACTGGTTTGTGCATCCCCTGTGGCTGGGTTAGGATCCATTCAGGATCACACTTTCTTATTACTTTAAGTACTAGGGTGTAGTACCGTGTTAGCCATTATGAATGTAGTGAAAAGTCAAGCAAAATGACACCTTTTATTGGCTAACTAAAAAGATTACAATATGCAAGCTTTCGAGGCAACTCAGGCCCCCTTCAGGCAAGATGTAATACAGAAACTGGAGTTCCCTGTGTTTACATACACACTAGGATAAGAAACAGCATTGGTAAATCTTTAAGTGAGAAATCTTAAATGTAAAAACTTAATAGAGTCCTTCACGCTAGGGTTCATTTAACAAGAGAGAAGAACAATGTATGGCCAAGATCTTTGGATAAGATAACTGTCCAACAAAGTCTTTTGAAGTTTCTAATAAGTTTTTCAATACAATGTGGATCTGTGGTGTTATGGGTCCATAGGTCTTCCAACAAAGGCCGTTTTGTTTTAAATAAATAATCACCACGCTCGAGGTTTAGCGAGGGGGCGTGGTAACTGTAGCGAGCTGCAGGGCGATCTGCGGTGTGGGCGTTTCTCACCTAAGTGCACAGGTGAGAGACTGCCCACATCCATGATCGTTCCTGTGGCTAATGGGCTGCAGCTGCCATGTCCTCTCCGCATATATAGAGAAGCGCGAGCAGGTAAAAGGAAGAAAGAAGTAAGAGAAAAGAAGTAGAGGAGAAAAGGAAAGAAACGGAGGTTGCAGGAGGAGGCAGGAAGCAGTAGAGAGAGAGAGAAAGTCGGTGCGGGAGAGCGAGCGAGCGAGTGCAGGCTCGTGCAGCAGCTGTACAGGTAGCTTGGGTGTTAGGCCGACACCCAAGGAGTAGTAGTAGTGGTCGCTCCCGCAACGTTGATTTTGAAGGGCGGGAGTGACCGAAAGATGGATGACTCTCCGCATAAAGCCGCGGACGGCAGTGGGAGTTAAGACTTGGGGTGTGTATTCCTCAGCGTGGGCGCCCCGGTCGCTGAGGAACCCAAGTCACTGTCTGGAAGAGCCTACCGGAGCCAGGGGTCGGT
Source organism: Erpetoichthys calabaricus (assembly GCF_900747795.2). Lineage (NCBI taxonomy): Eukaryota > Metazoa > Chordata > Cladistia > Polypteriformes > Polypteridae > Erpetoichthys > Erpetoichthys calabaricus. The sequence continues at coordinate 140,218,270 of NC_041399.2, forward strand.
GAGGCATTCCAGACAGCTGAAGCAGGCAGAGAGAAGGTCAGCTGCATGTAGGGCAACTCTCCGGTAGAACAGCCCAGATGGGTGTACCAGGGGAGCCGCCAGGCTAAACAGAAGACATCGGGCTTTTTGATTTTAACATATTGCTTCCTGTGCTATTTTACCTCGTGGTTTTTAGAAGAGTTTTTTCTATTGGTTTTAACCTCCACTTCACAACTGTTTTATGGATTATTTATTTATTGAATGAACTGCACAGCACTTTACTTTGAACACTGTTTTGGATTTGTTGTAAATAAAAGCACTTAGCACTTTTAAACCATCCCCTTGCTCATTGTTATTGCCTCACTGTCTAGCTCATCGGTGACATTACCGACAGTGTTGGGTTCAAGGGCTCCCTAACAGCCGATGGGAGCATGGAGCAGAACCCGCATTGTCACAGGATCTGTAGTCAGGTTGTCTGTGTCAGTCTGAGAGATGCAAACAATCCTCATAAAAAAAACTCAGGCCATAAAACTCTTGTCTCTATTCAAACCATGTTGCAATGTGTTAAATTTTAGCATGAGTTTAAGTTTCCATTCTTTTCTCTCTTGCTGTGTTCTGAAGTTGCCCATAAGCACTATCACTTTAAAGTCCCTCTCACAGCGTTCATGGCTATTGAAGTGGGCCGCTACAGGAACATCTGCATTGCCACGTTTAATGTGGTACCTGTGTAAATTCAATCTCTGGCAGTGTTTGTCCAGTTTCTCCCACATAGAGTGAAGTGTCAGGACATTTCATGCAGAGAATTAGGTAGACCACATTAGATAATCTGCAGGAAAATGATCCCTTTATGTGATGTTCTAGTCAGCAGTGTGGTATAACTATACGGCCTGTATTATAAATGTGGGCACATGTTTTACATGTTTTCTGTAGGCAGGGAGATGTGCCATTTTCTGTTGGTTCACTTAGGGAGCTTTGGACAATTAGTTGCTGAAGGTTTGGTGGTTGTCTGTATTCCATGAGTGGAGGTTCAAGAAATACATTTTTCAGTGTTTGGTAATTGTTTAGCATTGGCTGAAGTTCTTTTATAATTTTTCGAAGTGCTTCAAGATGTGGGTTGTAGGTGACAACAAGCGGGATGCGGTTCTTGTTGTCTTTGTTTTTATATTCCAGAAGGTTTTCTCTGGGTAGTAGCTCTTCTTATTTGAGTGTCTGTTGTTTTGGGGGTGTAACCTTGTCTGATGAAATCTTGTCTGAGCTCCTGCAGTTGTTTATCCCGGTCTGTCTCGTCTGAGCAAATACTTTAAAAAATGTTTCTTTTGTAAATATTGATAAATAGATATTTTTGTTTTGTGTTTTTTAATTTCAAAACAACCTTTTGGGTATTAAAGAAAATAACTGGTTATTTTTTTTTTATCATTGTCTATAAATAAATGGTGAAACGTTTTTAAAAATTCTAAATTATGTAAATTAAGCATAAAAACTTGACTAACAACTGTTCCAAAATGAAATGTGTTTATGTAAAAACCATCCTTATAATAGCTAAAGATAAGGCATTGCTATATTATCTAAAGTAACTTCTTATTGACCAATTTAATGAGAAGTCAAGTGAAATAACACCTTTTATTGGCTAACTGAAAAGATTACAATATCCAAGCTTTTGTGGCAACTCAGGCCCCTTCTTCTCATTATATCTACAGTATAATGGCTAACACGGTACAACACCCTAGTACTATTGACCAATTTGCAATTCTACTAAGCTTCTTCAAACTGGAAACTTGGTGAAGAAATATTTCCTTTTCGCCAGCAGTGAATTTATATTCATTATTAAATACAAGTCATAATATAAATATTTACAGAGCCCTGTAGGTGTCAAGCAAAAAAAAAAATCAGTTTGAACGAATTATTAATTCATTCAAATGAATTAGTAACTCATTCAGTTGAATTACATAAGTTGTTTGAATGAATTAGTAACTGCGATTTACGTAACTTGTTCAAACAGATTATCTTTATTTTTTCCCCGACTCTTATTTCAGTAGTACGGATCCTCCTGTTCCATATTAATTTGTTCAAACAGATTATTATTATTATGATTTCCCCCTTGCAGTCTAGTTCTTATTATGGAGCCCTGCATGGTTTTTACTGGTATACAGTTCAGTGAACTATAAGGTGTGCATTAAAATCAGTGAAGCGGAAGAGGAAATAGTATGAAGACCACTGTGGTTGGATTTATAGAATTTTCTCCAACAACGCGATATTCTCTAGTCAGTGGTGTAAACGTTAATAGAAGAAAATGTAAGTTTAAGATCTAGTCAATAATGGCACCAGACAGTGCAGAATATATTGAAACTATTGGCTGGCTATACTCTTCTGGTTCCAGTTCACTAAATTGTATACCAGGAAAGACAAATAGCTACTGAATTGACAGAAAAATTAAAATAATCTGTTCAAACAAATTATGTAATTATTTCGAACGAGATACTAATTCGAGCAGACTTTTTTTTTTTTGCCTGACACTTGCATGGCTCAGTAAAATATTTGATTTATTTACATTCACTATTATCGTTTTTTAGTGACAACTGTACTGCTGAAATAAGACAACAATTCTCTGAAGGATGCAATATTATAGGTAAATTTAAGAGTACAATCTGTTCTGATAACAAATTTACTTACTATAATACTACAAATTTTGGAAATTCTAAGACGCCAAATTTGTCACCCACTCTGCAATACTTTCCTTAAATACAAACTGATTTTTTTCTCTTTGTATTGTGCCATGCTTAAAATCGGAAAGATAAATATAGTTGTAGTAACAGTAGTAGTATTTTCTCCTTGCACAGACAACATGCAACACGTCACCACTATCCAGCACCATGATAAACTTAACAAACAGACTGACTACATTTAATAAAGCAAAGTGGACCACAAAATGCTAATATCAAAAGATCTGTGTTTCTTAAATGTGAGCTGCCCCTTGTGCTTGTTGTGACACAGAAAGTGTTGAAAGAAAAATTGAATTCTTAGCAATGGAGCCTTATTTACTACATTCTTGTTCCATTTCTTATGAAAGCTCTACTTCTTGAAGAATTGGGATCTGTACAGTTGTATATAAATTAGATCACACTTGGCACTTCTGGACAGTGAGTCATTGTTTCTTAGCTGTACAAAATTTGAAATTACTGCTATGAGTGGTTATTTATATATTTTGTATTTGGCATCATTGACATAATATTTCACACCTACATAATAAATCAAACTAAAATGAGATTGCCCTTGTTTGAACAGTCAACCAAAGCAGCTATACAAAAATATGTTTTTAAGCTTAACTCACACTTCAGGACCACGATAATTATGAAATGCTAATTAAATCTAAATAAATTTTGTTACACAGGTGATCCTTTCTTTACCAATTCTGTAAATGTCCTCATTTGTTTTTCCAAACAGACTTGCCATCTGAATTTAATCTAAACCATATACATATCTCTGTGTCAGATTAGTGGATAAATTGACTAAAGGTCTATTTCACATAAACAGATTACTAATGTTCTCTTTTCTTGAAAAGCATGACTTATATAGTTGAATTGGAGTAGATAGATAGATAGATAGATAGATAGATAGATAGATAGATAGATAGATAGATAGATAGATAGATAGATAGATAGATAGATAGATAGATAGATAGATAGATAGATAGATAGATAGATAGATAGTGTGAATAACACGCTGTATAGCAGCCGACCCGGCACAGACTTAGACAGAGGCACGTGTAAAAAAACACAAAGATTATTTTTCTTCAGCTGGAGGGCACGTCTTCCCCGTGAACCCCCCAGCAACAACACAGTCCCAAAAAAACTTAAAGTAAGTCACACAACACTCCCGTTTGGCACCAGCACTCCTCCCGTCCTCCACCTCCCGATTCTGGCTCCTGAGTGGTGGTTGCTGGCCCTTTTTATAGCCCACCCGGAAGTGCTCCGGGTGCTTGATCACCTGTTTCTGATTGCACTTCCGGGCGGGGCTGTAGAGTCATCCAGGCCGTCTCTAGGACCCATGCAGCACCCCCTGGCAGCCACCCCAGATCCCAAAAGGGCTGTGGAGAACTCCCCTCCCATGGAGCCCTGCAGGAAACTGAGTTATCATCGTCAGCCAGGGAGGCTGCCACCAAGCGTCCCAGGGGAGGTACTAAGGAACCCATGGTTGCTCTCCTGGAACATGTGTAGAAGGAGCGTCCTGGCCAGGCATGGGACCTGGCCACCCGCCACGATAGATAGATAGATAGATAGATAGATAGATAGATAGATATTTACAAGTTGATATCTATTAAATTACAGAAGTGTACACATTAAAGAAAACATTGGTATTGTTTGTTGTAAACTTTTCCTATAGCTAAACACAATTTAAAAAATAAAATGTTTTTCTTTTCAAAATACAGGTACAGTATGTCTTTTCCATTGCAGCATTGGAATTTAAGCATATTTTGCCCAAGCAAAAGTCTATGAGAAAGTGCTAGTGAAAGAAAAGAAAGTGCTGTCAATCTCCAACATTCATATTCCAGATTTGATTAAAAATATGTCAAAAATATGTAAAATAAAAATTGAATTAATTAAATATGCATGGTTTATATAGTTATGTGTTTAGAAGTTGTTAAACATTATGCAATTCAAATATTACACCCTGTCATTGTGACAGCACAGTACATTGATCCTATTGTGGGTGTGATTTTGGTGTTGGTAATCTATTAAAAGAGCTCAAGCATATTAATTTTAGATTTCACAGTTAATGTCACCAGTAGGTTTCTAAGTGCAAAAATGTGACTAATTTCTACTGTTCACCATCTTTAACTCAGGAAAGCTTCCATTTTAGTTTTTAGTCTAAAAATGGAAAGAGACTTTTAAAATTCTCCATATGTTTGATCAACTTCATCCATTAAAATTCTTTCATTTGAAAAGTGAAACACAAACCCATCATCTCCAATGTGCAGGAGCAGAAACCTTTAAATATAAGGACAATCATCAATTGTATAAAACTGTTGTATGCTCTGATGAACACAGTTGTAAATGAAACACCTATATCAGTCATATAGCTTGGCTCTGTTGCCACTTCATTGACTCAACTATCTTTGGCCATCTGTGATCTGAATGAGTCATGTGTCTGAATCTTCAAGCAAACAGCAGGAGGTACAGGACTCATCAATTCTATAAAAAAAAACACTTGAATCCTGACCTGGAACTGGATTTTTTTCAGCAGATGGGCAGAAAGCCCCACACTAGAGGTTTTATTCAGCCGCTTTGAGTCTGCAGAATTTGCACAGTTATTTTATCTGTTTACTGGCAGATGATGTTACCATGCTGACTCAATCCCATTCAGAGTATTATACATGACTTTTAGTTTTTTTTTATTTACTTCATATTTTAGGAAGTTATATTTAATCAGATATGGCTTAGATTTAGATAATATATTAGCATTATTCACAAATCTTTGAAATTTGATATATCAGACCATCTGCCTTAATTATTAAACTAGCCTTCTTTTTTCATCCTTAAAGATCTTATTTATTAATAGCTAAGGTTTGTAACCAGGATGGCACAGTAGCACGGTCACTGCTGTCTCATGGACTCTGCTTCCTGGGTTTGATTCATACGTTTGGTCACAGCCTGTCTGGATGTACTTGTTTGGGTACTTTAGTTTTTGTCACACATCCCAAAGTCAGGTGCTTCTAAATTGACCTGTTTTGGTGCGTGTCTAAGTGGGTTCTATACTACACTGGCTCTGGCACCTGATATTGCCAAGATATGCCAGGATACTGAGTTGAATGATGTCATAGGGGGACATTTTTTGTACACTGGGTAGTTTCGTTTCTCTCTTAGGCAAAGGAACATGTAAATATTACATTTAAAACACAGTAGATGAAGAGGCAATAGGCACCCATTGTTGGGACTAGAGTGAAAAGTTAAAAGGCAAATTTCCTCAGTAATCCTGTTACTGATTATTGTGATGGCTGTCTATTGGATATACCTGTAGGTATTTGCTGTTTTGCAAAAGAATCACTGCTTTGAAGTTTTAACTGCTTAAATATACAAATAGTACAAAATTGTGATAACAGAACTGCTCCTTCCTTGGAAAATGTTTGAATTTACCTGACTTAGAAATGAACATGTCTGAGAATATTGGTTTCTCAGCATATGTATACTCATTGATAGCTGGTAACAATACATTTTGTTAACTTGTGTTTACACCATTTGTTAAACCCAGGAAATTCGGATGTGCCATTGTTTAATCCATCGTTCTGCTGATCTAGGCAGGGACCGAAGGACATTAAAATTTCTGGGCAGGAGAAGGCAGGGAGAGGGAGAACGCTGCCAAGACACTCGCACAGAGCACAGGGGCTCGCAAGCAGTCTAGGATATGTGGTTGATACGACATGAGGCACAAGAATTGCAACACTTACCTCCAGGGAGAAAGAGACAGCTCCACTGTGGGTCCAGCGAGACAGAGAAGCCGCATGAAAGGACCAAGCTGGCGGACAAGAAGTGAGGCGTGCCTAGGTCACTGCAACACAAGGAGCCCAGATTGGAATAGAAAGAACAATGAAGAGACGCTGACAGGGATTCAATAATTTGACAAAACTTCTGTTGGGAAACGAGTGTCTGGTGAACAGAGTGCATCCGTGGACAGTTGAATGATTAATTGCTGGGGTAACACAGTGCGAATACTGGATTTTGCACCACTAAAGTTTGTGTCCTCCAATTCTAGTTTTTAATGGACTTTTAGAGTGTGGACTGTGTGCTTTCCTTTTTTAAAAAAGGAATTTTGTTCCTGATATTGTTAGATTTAGATGTTTGTTTATCTTTTTAATGTACTTATTATTGTCTTGGGTAATAGAAGTTACTGCTGTTTTTCCTGGAATTACTGTTGTGTCTTTCATTGTGTGTTTACTCACCACCCAATTTAAAGAAACCTGTGTGCTATTATCAATAAATTTTAAGAGTTCCCAGTCTCTTAATTAAACTGGGTGGCGTAGTCAGATATTTTAACGGTGCCTAGGTTAGATTACCTGTAAGTGTGACCAGACACCTGACACAATTAAGTCAGTCAGTCATTGTCCAACCCGCTATATTCTAACACAGGGTCATGGGAGTCTGCAGGAGCCAATCCCAGCTAGCACAGGGCGCAAGGCAGGAACAAATCCCGGGTATGGCGCCATCCCACCGCAGGCCACACACACACACACACACCAAGCATACACTAGGGACAATTTAGGATTGCCAATGCACCTAACCTGCCCGGAGCACAGGGGGAGAACATGCAAACTCCACTCAGGGAGGACCCAGGAAGTGAACCCAGGTCTCCTTACTGCGAGGCAGCAGCACTACCACTGCGCCACCGTGCCACCCCACAATTAAGTGATATAATAATAATGTGTTTTTGACCACGTGCATGTCTGACCACAACTTAAATCGCGTTCCTTTACCTCTCCCTACTTTAGTTCAAAATTTCCTTGGTCTCAGAGCATCACCATGGTAAGAAAAGACCTAATGCTATCCTTGGACACTAAATGCTTAGTAGTAAGTACAAGTTACTATTAAAGGCAAACAAAATGCTCCAAGTAACTTCAAAGCAAATGAATTTCGTCCCATTAAACCAACTTTCCCATTTTCTTCTAATCCTTCCCAGGCAAGCACCGTAGTCCTTCTCTTCTGATTGCAAATTCTTGGGTGACTTGAAGGACTTCCTTTTAAACCCATATTGGGAGTGCTTTTAGCGTCAAAACCATTATGTTCAGGAGGCACTTCTGTGTCAGATGGAGCCCTCTTACTACAGGAGATCATCCTCCCAACAACTTCCACTGGTGGCACACACGAAACCTAACAGGGCTGCCATATGGAACCACAACACCCAGTTTGCCCTGTGGGTGTCCAAATGGTGGCTCAACAAGAGGGATGCTGCCATCCAGTTTATTTGGGAGTGACATGTGCTTAGCAGGCAGTCTCACATTGCCCCTTACTTCTTCTGGTGTCCCAAATGAGAAAGAAAATGCTATTCACCCCAATTAAGATGCTCCACCATTCATATTTTGCATCCATTATAATGACCTACTGGTCCGAGTAAGGGATTTTCTTCCATCTATCTGAAGATGCCAATCCATCTATTTCTGCCACATTGTGCCTCCATGCCATTCTTGTGGTTGAGACAAGAAATGCCCCCTTTCCTGACCCTCCATTATGCTAACAATCAGGTAAGGGAACGGGGTCCATCCCAGCCAGGATGCCAATCCATCAATGACCTCCTCATCATGACTACACATTAGATCATGTTTTCAAACAAGCTGCCTGAGACAAGTGTCATCAAATTTTGGGGAAGGATATGTCCTGTGGTCATTGCATGACAATTAACGGCAGATTCGATAAGCAGCAAGAACACTTCTGATCTTGAATATCTTAACAAGAGAAAAACAAAATAAGCACACACACACAGATTTATCTCATGTAGAATTGTAGAGGATGTATTTTCTTGAACTTGTGAAGAGGATATGATTTTGGTAAAGCTTGTTTTAAATTAAAGTCATATGCTATAAAATTGCATGTATATACATTTATTGCAGTGGTTATTTTGATACAAATAAATGTAATGTGTAATTTTTAACACAGTAATATGAACTATAATAAACTAATCCAGTAAAACCATTACTATTTCCATATAAATTCTCTGTCACAGAGAATCACATTAGTTAGTCACAGCTGAAACAAATATGTATACAGTAGTGTGCAAAAGTTTTAGGAACTTATGAAATAAATGCTGTAAAGCAGGAATGATATGAAAATAATGCCATGAAAATTTTTCATTAATCACTAAGCTAACTCTAAAGTGTAGTAAACAAAAAAACATAAATTAACTCAATATTTGATGTGACCACTCTTCTCTTTAAAAACAGCAGTAATTCTCTTAGGTCCGCTTGCATGCTGTTTCTAAAAGTACTTTTATGGCTGATTGTTCCAAACCTCTTGGACAACTTGCCACAGCTCTGCTGCACTTTGTCTGTTTTATTTGCTTCTGTCTCTGCAAGTAATCTCAGGCTGACTCAATGATATGAGGTCAGGGCTCTGTGGGTGCCATACCATCTGTTGCAGGATTCCCAGCTCCTCTATTCACTGTAGATAACTTTTTTATGATTTTGACTGTGTGTTTGTGGTCATTGTCATGCAGTAGAATGAAGCTGAGACTGATCTTATGCTCTGCTAATGGTACTGCATGATGGATAAGAATTTGTCTGTACTTTTCAGCCATCAAACTGGATCAAATCAGCAAATCCATTTGCAGAAATGGCAGCCCCAAACCTGCAGGAAACTTTCACATTACCCCTTCGTTGCCTGCACACATTAATCCATGTACAGGTCTCCAACCTGCCTTCTGTTAGAGCCAAAAATGTAAAATTTTAACTCCTCAGTCCAGAGGACCTGCTGCCATTTTTCTGCACCCCAGTTTTTGTGTTTTCATGCGCAGGTGAGTCATTTGGCATAATCTCCATCTTGGAGGAATGGCTTTTTGGTTATAACTCTGCAATGAAGACCTCTGTTCTCACAATTGCATGTTGAAAGTAAACATTAACTCCAGTAACCCCTCAGAGTGAGGTTTTTACTGGCAATTGTTTAATTTTTACTTGTAAAACACGAAACAAAAGATACTCCCTGTACGATGCTTGTACCAAGCAATCAATCAGTGCAAATATATGTATATGTATAAATGAATTAACTGTGGGAGTTAATTATATTGTCGAACATTTATATTTGTTTAGTTGAGAAACTTACAGGCATATCTTTGCCAAGGCTTAACATGAAAGAACTGATGGCAAACTGTTTCTGAAACAATGGTGGATTGAACAAACTTAATAAACAAAGTATTACTTAAAATGATCACTAAATTGGCAGTATTTCTGACACAAATATGAACACAATGCCTCTTCTGATAAGATCTGTGAGTTAAACTGTCAGCCTAGCCTTTTTAGTATAGTTGTTCGTTGCCCATTTTTATTCCCATCTACACAGCTGCTTCTGTTTCAGTAAATCACTTTGGTTCATCTTACACATTATTAGTCATTGATCATTAGCACCTGTCTCTTATATTTGCTTGATGAAACACTGGGCTATATGAGTACAAAGATCTCACTTTTTTTTTATTTGGAAAGTGGTCTACTACTGTTTAAGTTTGTCTCTTTAAGGATATTAAAATATCTTATTGAATTACTTCACTATTTGCAAAAAGGATGTTTGGAACTCTACATTTTTCTTTTCTATTCATACAGAAGTAATAATATAATATAATATAATATCATATCATATAATATATATAAAATCCTAAGCCTAAAATTGCAACGATTTTTTGCAACGATTTTATGTGACTTTTTTGTCACGCTTTAAATTGGGCTTATTTTAAAACCTACATATATATGTTTGGTATCATTTGTTTCAGAATCTATAATGTGATGTTGTTAGATTTTCAGATTCTTACTCTGTTTTTAAATTATAAACTAAAATATCAAGAACTCACATCCCGCGAGACTTTGTGCCAAGAGATTTAACCACGCCCAGGGCTGGACATAAAAGACAAAGAGTAGATGACAAAGTCAGCTGCTGTACAGACTTTTAAATGTTTGAAACGTCATGCGAGATGCAGATCAGCAGCTGATCAAGCAAAGAGGAGGTAAAAAATATATAATATAATATAATATAATATAATATAATATAATATAATATAATATAATCTATACATATTAATAAAAGGCAAAGCCCTCACTGACTCACTGACTGACTGACTGACTGACTGACTGACTCATCACTAATTCTCGAACTTCCCGTGTAGGTGGAAGGCTGAAATTTGGCAGGCTCATTCCTTACAGCTTACTTACAAAAGTTAGGCAGGTTTCATTTCGAAATTCTACGCGTAATGGTCATAACTGGAACATGTTTTTTGTCCATATACTCTAATGAAGGAGGCGGAGTCACGTATCGCGTCATCACGCCTCCTACGTAATCACGTGAACTAAAAACAAGGAAGAGATTTACAGCACGAGTCAAACACGGGAACGAAGGTAAATGACGTTAATTTTTGAGTGTCTTTTAATACTGTATAAGCATACATATTAACACATTTGCAATTAAACGTGTGCATTTACGGGGTGATTTCTCACTCTTAAAAGCTCGCCTTTTATCAAACGCGGGAACAAAGGTAAATGACGTTGTTCACTGTCTTTTAATACTGTGTAAGCATACATATTAACACATGTGCAATTAAATGTGTGCATTTACGGGGTGATTTCTCAGGCTTAAAAGCTCGCCTTTTACTAAAAAGGTAAATGCAAAACTATTTTCAATCATTCTATGATCTGCTTCTCACAACTGAAGGCACCGTGGCTGATGTTACGTCACTTGCTGTCCAATCATAAGCGTTACCTGGTAGGTAACCAGCCACTCACTTCACTCCTTTACGGGAATCGAACCTCTGAGGTTTTCTTTTGTTCTTAATTAAAATTTAAAAGCAATACTTCACCGCTGCTAAGCCCCTCTAGCGCTGACGTCCGAGGTTCGATTACCGTAAGCAAGTGCAGTGAGTGTGTAATTACATTCACGGCATTTGTAGTCTGATTCACAATCTGATTGTATGGGTGGTTACCTACCAGGTAACGCTTATAGTTGGCCACCAAGTCAGGTCGAAGTGATCACGCGAGTAAAGGCAGCTTCACAAAAAAACAGATCCTTAACAAACTGTTATTAGTATATTTTCCCTCAATTTAAAAAGGTTTTATTTTCTTCTTAATAAAAATTTAAAAGCGGTACTTCGCCGGTGCGAAGCGCGTGGATTTGACCGACTGACACATACAGACATATTCATGAGTGCAGGTACTTCGGAAAGAAAGCACCGTGTAAACCTAAAGTTTAAATTAAGTTCATAGACCTACAAAAGATTGCCATTCATTTGAGGCAAGATTGCTTTTCTTCTGTACAACTATACGTTGCATTCTCAAGAGTGTGCTTGCACGACTTCGGATATAGATATAGATATATATATATATATATATATATATATATATATATATATATATATATATATATATATGTATGTATGTCTATATATAAATATGTAATCTTATAAGTACTGCCTTACTTCTCTTTAAGAAAGGAAGATGTAATGATACTTGATTTAAACGATTCCATGTCTTCCTGGGTTTGCTTAGCTTATTGTCAATATCTTTACACGTTTTTTTAAGACTTATTGACTGAAACGGGCTTTCACGAAAAAAGTTAGGGCTTTGCTACAGGATACACCCTCCACAAGTTAAGCAAGTAAAAATAAAATATATATTTCTGTTTTATTTAAACCTTTTAAGTTCATATGCATAGCCCCATTTGGCTGTTTAATTTTTTTTTTCTTTCTTCAGTAATATTTAATCTCCTTAAAGAAAAAGAACATATCCATTTTACTTTTTTTGTATCTCTTTAGTAATATTTTAGTGTAAAAGGATAACCAGTATTTAAACCTTTTATGTTACTTTATACATTTATTTTACACAATGTTGAAAAATTAATAAGAAAGCTACATATTTTGGCAGCTGCTGCTTTAATTTTCAATGAAATGAAAAAAGCTCTCCAAGAGAAAATGTCAATGAAGAAGAAACAGTTTGCACTATCTAAAAATGAGAAACCCTCATTTATAAAAGTTTGCTGCAGATGACTTAATTGAAAATAAATGAATAGTTCCTATGTGTATAATACATATTTATCTATTTTACTTATGCCTTTATTCCAGCAACTTACAACATCTGAGGTACAATTTGTTACATTACTTTTGTTTTTTGCAGCACAGGCAGGTGAAGTGACTTCCTCAGGGTCACACAGTGGTGTCAGTACCAGGATTTGAACTGACAAGCTCCGGGTTTACTGAAATATTACTGAAGAAAGAAAAAATACGAAAACGGGCAAATAGGGCTATGCATACAGATGTCCATCCATCCATTATCCAACCCGCTATATCCTAAATACAGGAGCCAATAAGTAGATATGTGTATATATACAGTATATATATACAGTATATATATATATATATATATATATATATATATATATGTGAATGTATGTATGTATATATGTATGTCTATATTTATATATATATATATATGTAGATATGTAAATTTGTATATGTATATATATATATGTATATGTGGATGTGTATATGTATATATACGTATGTATATGTAGATATGTGTATATGTAGATATGTATATATATGTATATATGTTTATGTATATATATAGTTACATAACCTCTTTAACACACTACTTCTCCGCTGCGAAGCGCGGGTATTTTGCTATATGTAGATATCTGTATATGTAGATACTAGGGGGCTCCGCCCCCTGCTCGCTTCGCTCGCCAACCCCTGGTGTTGGGAATGACAAAGAGCGTGATGTATGAATGAGATATAGAATAGTGTGACGGTGTAGATGATGCAAATAGAAAGCAAACAATAAAGTGTGTGGCACAGTGTAAAGGTTTATTTGAAAATTTCTTTGTACACGCCGTTTAAGTGTAAAAGGTAATTTCAGCTCAGAACTTGTAAGGTCATTTAAGATGGTTATTGTTGTGATCAGAGTCAAGTTTGTCAGAGCTTAGAAAGAGTTGTGTCTCTCCAGGAAGTAATGGAATGACTTGGGTATTAATGTTTTCCATATTAATATTTTTTGGACATAATATAGTGCGTTGTGTTAAAAGGGGCATTTGGTCTAATGAGATTGCTGTTCCAAATGTCTCTGTAACTAAGTTTTCGCAGATAAAGGCTTGAGGAATTGTAATAATATGTGCCTGAAGTCCAGCTGTATTGGTGAGTGTACCATCTCTCAGTTGTAATAAGCAATTGTTATGATCTGGTTCTGGACATCGTATCTTTTTTACTAACTGTATCTTTTGAAAGCAATGCCAATTGTCTGCGTATTTTAAGGTGCACTGAACAATAGCTGAGTGCATGGCATCTGGAAGAATAGCTAATCACTGTCTAAAATCTCCTCCTCATAAAAGTACCTTTCCTTCAAATCGAATATTATTATTCATAAACGTTTGTAGAAGTTTATGAATGGTGTTGAGTAAGTGACTTTATGCCATTGAACATTCATCAATAAACAAAATTTTTTCAAGACGGATGTCACGTGCAGTGCCACCGTTAATGTTCATAGTGGATACCGATTTGTAGGATCTAATGTAGTTGATAAAGATTTCACTTTCAGGTACATCGTTAGTTAGAAGCTTCTGTAGATATTCAGTATATGAATGTAAAGAAGGCAGTCTAATTTGACCCTTTTGACAACAACGTGTAAATGTATAACTTGTATTTCCAGTTGTTTCTTCAGAGAAGTGAACTGAATGACAATGATTGCAAATGACATTCATTAATCCGAATGAATTTTACTGGTGTATGTTTTTCTTGTGCCGTTTGAGAGGCGCGTTGTTGCATGTGTAGTATTTGGGACGTGTTGTTTTGGAGCTGTAATCGATTTGCCTGTGGTGTGTGAGAAGCCCGTTGTAGCCTTCGCTGCCATTAACGTATGTCTGAGACGGGAGGTGTTTCGTTTTGAATCCGTGCCTGTTGCGATGCAGCACTTTGATTGATAGTTTGCGTAATGTGGATCTAGGATGTAGATTTGTGCATATTTGCGTTGTTGATTTGTTTCAGGGTGCACTGTTCCAATGCGATGCAGTATTTGTGCACATATGCGAAAGTAGTATGGGCCATTGCCTTTTGGTGGCCTGATATTTACTCCGGTATATGCAAAAGCAAATGAACCATTGTAGGATCTAATGCAGTTCATAAAGTTTTTACTTTTAGGTACATCGTTAGTTAGAAGCTTTAGTTGAGCTTTGCGTTTATGGAGTTGAGACATTTTTTCTTTTAGAAATATGGATAAGTAATAAGGAGTATTGCACTCACTGTTAATATGGAGCCTTTTCTGCGGTTGAACGGTTAATAGTGCCTTATTGTAATGAGATCCACCTATGCTGCATAGCCGTCTATTTTGTTGTTTCTTTCGTTTTCGTGTGTTTGTTCCTGTTATCCTTTCCTTTTCGTTTTGTACCCGTGACCGTGTATTCATGACTTGTTTCTTTCTCAGCATGCGAAATATGGATAAGTAATAAGAAGGATCGCAGTCACTGTTAATATGTTTCTTTTTCTGCAGTTGAACGGTTAATAGTGCTTTATTGTAAGGAGATCCACCAATGCTGACACCTATGCTGTCTAGTGTGAAGGTGTTGATGTTCACTTTAGAATATGTGGCTTTGGGTGTCACTTCTTATGGTTGTGTTTGTGTGTGGGGGGTGGGGGGATGGGGGGGTTGAGGATTGTTGTCGCGCGAGCGTCTTCTTTCTTTTTGTGTTCCTGTGTCTTGTTGAATCCCCCTCTTTGTGTGTGTCCTGTCCCTTGCTTGAAGGGTCTGTGGGGTGGTTTTGTGTTCTTTTTTTGTGTTCCATGGGCTTGTTGAATCCCCCTCTTGGTGTGTGTCCCGTCCGGTGCCTGTAGGGGGTGGGGGGGGGTGACTTGCTGTTGTGCGCGAGCCTCTTTTTTTTTTTTTTTTTTGGGTCTAGTTTCGTGTGCAATGTGTTTCGTGCTTTGCTTGCGTTTGAATACTTTTTTATGTGCCGTTTCCTTTTTTCGGTGCTCTTTGCGCCTCATTTCTCAATTTTTCCTGTGCTCACTCCTTTTTTCTGTGGTCTTGTCCGCCTCTCGCGGCCCCTCATCCGCCTCTCTCGCCCTCTTCTATCCGCCTTTCTCGGCTCCTCAGCCGACCCTCGCGGACTCTTTTTGCGCCTGCGCAGTACGTCTTTTTGCAGCTACGGCCCATTGCCGGATGTGCCTGCGTCCATCATCCGGTTTAGCATTCTCGGTTAGTAATATGGATCTGTATATGTAGATATGTATATATATGTATATGTATATATATATATGTTTACATAACCTCTTTAACACACTACTTCTCTGCTGCGAAGCGCGGGTATTTTGCTATATATATATATATATATATATATATATATATATATATATATGACAGCAACACTCATAACAATGACAACACAATTACATATATATATATGTACATATGTATATATATATGTGTCAATCTATCTATGTATGTATGTCTAGATATATATATATATATATATGTACATATGTATATATATGTGTATATATATCTATATATATATGTTTATGTGTGTGTGTGTGTGTGTATATTATATATATAAAAGACAGCAACACTCATAACAATGACAACACAATTACATTGACAATCATGTTACGTTATTTTTAAAATGTTTCCTTTACTTTTTCATAACCTCTTTAACACACTACTTCTCCGCTGCGAAGTGCGGGTATTTTGCTATATATATATATATATATGTAGATATGTATATATAGGGCGGCACGGTGGCGCAGTGGTAGTGCTGCTGCCTCACAGTTAGGAGACCTGGGTTCGCTTCCCGGGTCCACCCTGCGTGGAGTTTGCATGTTCTCCCCGTGTCTGTGTGGGTTTCCTCCGGGCGCTCCGGTTTCCTCCCACAGTCCAAAGACATGCAGGTTAGGTGGATTGGTGATTCTAAATTAGCCCTAGTGTGTGTTTGGTGTGTGGGTGTGTTTGTGTGTGTCCTGCGGTGGGTTGGCACCCTGCCCGGGATTGGTTCCCTGCCTTGTGCCCTGTGTTGGCTGGGATTGGCTCCAGCAGACCCCCGTGACCCTGTGTTCGGATTCAGCGGGTTGGAAAATGGATGGATGGATGGATGTATATATATGTGTATATATATGTAGATATGTAAATATATATGTATATATATGTGTCTGTGTATATATATATAGATATGTGTGTGTATGTATGTGTGTATATATATGTATGTATATATGTGTATGTGTGTATATATTATATATATAAAAAACAGCAACACTCATAACAATGACAACACAATTACATTGACAATCATCCATCCATCCATTTTCCAACCCGCTGAATCCAAACACAGGGTCACGGGGGTCTGCTGGAGCCAATCCCAGCCAACACAGGGCACAAGGCAGGAACCAATCCCGGGCAGGGTGCCAACCCACCGCAGGACACACACTAACACACCCACACACCAAGCACACACTAGGGGCAATTTAGAATCGCCAATCCACCTAACCTGCATGTCTTTGGACTGTGGGAGGAAACCGGAGCGCCCGGAGGAAACCCACGCAGACATGGGGAGAACATTCAAACTCCACGCAGGGAGGACGCGGGAAGCGAAACCAGGTCCCCAGATCTCCCAACTGCGAGGCAGCAGTGCTACCCACTGCGCCACCGTGCCGCCCATCCATTATTTATTGAACCAATATTTAACAATGCTTACAAGTTAATCAATAACACGTGCACATATAAAATAAAATTGTAATCACTACTAAATCATATTATGTTTGTCACTTTGCATAGCTATCTACTAGGGGATTTGTAGGCTATCCAAATAACAATGAGACAAGGCAGGAACCCACCCTAGACCATGAGTCTGTTTTAGGACTCATTAATCCAGTGGTTAGTTTGAAATCTCCAGTCAGAAGAATTTTCTGTCCCTGAATTGTGAAAGGAAAGCAAAAGACTCCAAAAATCATGTGAATTAACACAGAAGGCACACCAGCCAGAAACTGAAGAGGGCTTTAAGCTCTATGAGGTGGCAACACTGCTGTGCTGCTGTATCACCACTACCTCTAACCTGTGTCTTTTTGAAGAAAATAAACAAATAAACATTTCATATACTGTATTTGTGGTTGATAAGAGTTGCTACAAAGGTATCAAATATAATAATTGGAAGTGCATATTTTGACTATGGTAACTTGGTAGTCATGGCCTGATTTCAACTCTTGGCCTCATTTTTACTTATGTGGAGTTTGCACGTTCCCTCTTTGCCTGTAACATTTCTAGAGCTGCCTCAAGACTTCCTTCCACATCTTAATCAGCATATGCTTTATACCTAAATGTCTAAAATACATTTTAGGTGAAATTTTCACTATACATTGCATTTTAAAGTGTATGGTTGTAGAGAGAATGTGAGATCAACAAGCATGCTAATTACTGAGTGTGACAATGTTAGCTTTCAGTCTATGATAAGAATCAGAATACAACAAATTTGGTTCTGTTTTTTGGAGACCCTAACAGTATGATATTCAGTACACACACTTGATCAATACACACCAAGATACACACCTGAGATACATACATGACAAAAAATCTAAACAAATGCATACAAAGTGCAAGGCAGTGCAATATATAATGAAATAAATGCTGAATTAAGCATTCACTTTATATAAGAATATTACAAGACTAGCTGTACTGCCTGTCTAAGACAGGCTGAAATCTAAATAACCAATGTAGACTTTAACGTTAATGCTTTCAGTGCACCACACAATGCATATGTCTGTTATATGCCATTTGGAATGGGATTCATAAAAGAAGCATTAATGTTTGTGATGTGCCATCTATTGGAATGACAAATGCAACACATTTTATTACTAAAAATATTTGTGATGTTCCGTCTATTGGAATGACAAATGCAACGCATTTTATTACTAAAAATGTTTGTGATGCACCATATTTTGGAACAGCAGAGACATAGCAACAGGACAGAGCACGGACAGACACACAGACACTTGTTCTTTTATTAAGGTGGATATTGGGGGGTGGCCCAAACTGAGCACGATCAACCAAATTAACTTTTTGAGAGCTTAATGAAAAATGGAATGAAACTGTTCTTTCATTTATTTGTTTTGCTTTAGTTTAGTCCATAACTCTTGACAGACGGAAGTAAATAGGTTGTGGCCTGGATGTGAGGGGTCGATGACGATTTTCCCTGCTTGCTTCATGACTATGGAGTAGTACAGACCAAGTAAAGTGAGAAGATTGGGCCAGTGATCTTTTTGCAGATCTGACTATTAATTTTAGCCAGTTAGAGTCATGTTTAGTTGCTGATACAAACCACACTGTAATGAATGAACACAGGCTCAATGATTGCTGTGTACAACTGAATCAGCAATTCCTGTGCTGTTGCGCCTTTTTATGATGGAATCTGTGTTTGTCATCTGTGACAAGTCACAGGTGATTATTGATCCCAGAAACATGAAGGTTTCCACTACTGACACATTACTGTTAAATATGTTGCAAGGTGGTAATATCAGATGCCTCTTTTCAAGTCCACTGTCATCTCCACTGTTTTGACTGTGTTTAGCACCATATTGTTCTGAGCACACCAAAGGACCAGCTACTCCACCTCCTATATGTATTTAGATTTGTTATAATTTCAGATGAGTTCAATATTGTTTGTGTCATCTGCATATTTAAAAAGTTTGACACAAAAAGGTCCTCAGAGGTGCAGTCATTACTATGAGGGAAGAAGAGGAGTCAGAAGAGCATACATCCTTGGGTGGTACCAGTGCTGATTACACAGGAGCTAGAGGTGAGTTTCTCCAGTTTCACCTGCTGTTTCCTATTTGTCAGGAAATTTGTAATCCACTAACAGGTGGAGGCAGAGACAGAAAGCTGTGTGAGTTTGGAGTGGAAGAGTTCAGGGATGATTGTGTTATTAAATACTAAGTTGAAGTCCACAAACAGACTCCTTGTATAGGTCCCTGGGTTGTCAAAATGTTGCAGGAAGCTGTGCAGACCTATATTGTCTGCATCATTCTCTTATTAATAAACACCTTCAACCCCCTCCTCTAGCATGCCCCAATACAGCTGAACAGTGTCAGGCTTTCTTACATTTCTTTAATACCAAAATTGATCAAATCTATCACTGTTTCCCCTCCACTCCACAGTCACTCACTCATTTTGATCTGCCATCTCCATCATCAAGACTCTCTTGCCATCTCTGAACTTATTAATAAGTCTAATGCCTCCTCCTGTCTGCTTGATCCTGTCCCCACTTCTCTGCTTAAGACATGCTAATCCATAATTAGTATTCCTATTGCCTCATTGGTAAATTCATGTTTCATTTCAGGTTTTGTCCCTACTGCCCTCAAAACTGCTGTAGTTACCCCAATCCTTAAAAAACCTGACCTGGATCCTTCTTCTCTCTCCAGTTACAGGCCTATCTCTAATCTCCGGTTTTTGGCTAAGGTGATGGAACGTGAGGTTGCTACACCACTTCATGCTTTTCTTCTAGATAATACACTCTATGAGCCTTTTCAGTCTGGCTTTTGTACACAGCATAGCACTGAGACAGCTCTTCTCCGTGTAGTCAATGATCTTCATGGGTCTGAAGATTCCCTTAATATTCTCTTCCTTCTTGACTTAAGAGCAGCATTTGACACTGTTAACCATGAAATCCTCCTGTCACGTCTCTCTGCTGTAGGCATCTCTGGCTTAGCCCTTCAATGGCTCACATCTTATCTTTCTAATAGGCAACAGTTTGTCACACTCAGCCGATATAAATCCTCCACCTCACCTGTGTCGCATGGTATCCCTCAGGGTTCAGTCCTTGGGCCATTACTTTTTCTACTTTATATCCTTCCTTTGGGTCACATTATTCGCAGACATGGCCTTAACTTCCACTGTTATGCAGACGATATACAGTTATATCTTAGTACAGACTCCCCTACAGATTCACCTCCCAGCACACTCATGGAATGCATCACTGATCTTAAGCTATGGATGGAAAATAACTTTCTCAAACTTAATGCTGTCCCACGCACAAGACTCTCCACCTTGAGAGGCAGGTCCTTCAGTGCTATAGTACCTTAACTCTGGAACTCTCTTCCTCAGTCTCTCTGAGATTGCTTCTGTTTCTGCACTTTTAAATTGCAACTGAAAACTTTCCTCTTCTACAAACTTCTGTCATCTGTGTAATTTTTTTTTTTACTCTGTATGTAAAGCGACCTTGGGTTTGTGAAAGGCGCTCAATAAATGTAACCTATTATTATTATTATTATTATTTGTTTGCTCGGCACGCAAACTGAAGGGATCCAACAGGAGAACTGTGATGTCCCTTAGGAGAGCTTACACCAGTCACTCAAAGGTTTCCATAGCCACAGATGCCACAGCAACAGGCCTATACTCATTCAGTCCTGTTATGTGGGATTTTTCTTGGTGTGTTGTCTCTTGAAAAGTAAGGACACATAATGAAGGTTTGAATGATTTGTTTTGTTTTATTTTGTTCTGTCTTTTTATTAGATGCAACTGAGAAGGCAAATGTTATGTGTTCTTGTGTAAACATGACTAAATAAAGCAACCTTGAACCTTGAAGGTCTTGTAACAAGAAATTGACCCCATGGTGTTACCCCATCCTGGCAAAAATGTCAAAATAATAGGTTATTTATAACCAAAGCGTTATCAGAGGGAGGGCACAATGTACAGTACAATATAAAAATAAGACAAATTAAAATACTGTAGCTCCAGTGGACTTCAATCTATCTGTTTATTTGGAATGACTACAAACCTTACATTTTTCATCAAATATCCTCTGTTGCCCCACTCCCATCTTTCTCTGTCTTTCTGTAACATTGTAGATACTCATTCTTATTGCCAGAGAACTTTCATCCCAGCTTACTTTCTGACTCTGGACTCATTAGAGCTGTGGTACAAATGTGTCTCTAAACTCCACAAGACATTACTTCTAAGGAATCCATAACATTATTGGAAGGATCACTAATAAAACTTAAAACTTTCTGCAGCCATCACTAGAGAGATCCTTATGAACATAACTATCCATCCATTTTCCAACCCGTTGAATCCGAACACAGGGTCACGGGGGTCTGCTGGAGCCAATCCCAGCCAACACAGGGCACAAGGCAGGAACCAATCCCGGGCAGGGTGCCAACCCACCGCAGGACACACACAAACATGCCCACACACCAAGGCCAATTTAGAATTGCCAATGCACCTAACTTGCATGTCTTTGGACTGTGGGAGGAAATCCACGCAGACACGGGGAGAACATGCAAACTCCATGCAGGGAGGACCCGGGAAGCAAACCCGGGTCTCCTAACTGCAAGGCAGCAGCGCTACCACTGCGCCACCATGCCGCCCTGAACATAACTATTGTCCCTAAATGTTTCATCCAATATTTTCTATTAAAGAGCCACACTTGCGTGGCAGCTTTAGGCTGCTTGCTCTCGACAACATGAAGTATGGTGCCTTACGACCTTTGGTGCTGTTATACCAATTGTGCTAGCCTCCTGCCAGTCTTCCATTACTATTTTTTTCCTCACTCAGCGGATCTTGTAGAAATTACAATATAGGTTACCTCCAACTCCTTCAAATCACTTAATTGTCATATTTGAAAAAAGTGGATTAACAATTGTAGTACATCTTAAATTTGTAATCTGTCTTGAATAAAGATGTCAGCCAAATTCCAAAAATCAACACTGAGTTTACAGCCCAAAGGCAGCCACTGTCTGTCCACATTGGCAGACAGAGGAGCTCTCGGCCTGTGAGTGTTGTCACTCCTTTCTTTTGAAATTACCGCCTTTGCCATTTTGTACCTTTTTAGTGATCCTTGTACCCAAAGTAATCCATTACCAGCCACCCAAACTGTTAAACACATACTTGTTACTTATTTTTATTTTTCTTATAAGAAACTTCTCCTTTGTTTATTTGCTATGAAAGACATTACAAAAATATTTTCTAGGGCGCATTTTAATATTTTTGTGAATAAAATATTTATTTTTAGCCATCAGTTGGAGACTCATTAAAAGAAAATGTGAGCTACAAAGAAATCTCTATAAGTACAACAGTATGTTTTAAGAAAAAGTATTTTCCCAGTAACTAATCCCAAATTTCTCTTTAACTGTATTTTCAATGTTTATCTGGCCAAGCAGCTTCCTGCAATTGTATTATGGGTGAAGACTTTTTATCTTTTTGCTGCAGATGGATTCTATCAAAACAAGACAAACAATTTAAAAGGAAAAGAAGATATCTAAAAATATTTTTCACTTTTAAAATGGCACTAGGTTTGTGGCAGTAGGACTTTGGTATATTTAAAACTACAATGAACCGGAAGATAAAAATGTTATTTACAGTAGCATAATTATATATATATATTTTATATCAGTCCATTTTACAAAACTCCATATTTTAATGGTAGTGTAGTGGAGAACCATATTCTGTCTTTGCAGCACTGGGCAAGGGCAAAAATGAGTTCTGAAAGAGATGCTGGTCCTTTACAGGGTACGCTTATGCTGACTGTTGGAACCTTTTCATCTTTTCATATAAGGTATGGGCATTGGTACAGAAGAGAAGATGTACAAGGAGGAGAGATTTGTTATTGGCAATTGCAAAGAAAACAGTAAATCTAGTAACACTGAACAGGAAAAATGATTAGTAACCACAAAAATTGGGCAAATCTAATGTGAAATCAGTAAACAGACAATAAGTTAAAACCAAAACATAAAACAAAATATTAAAATTTCTTGAGGATCTGGTTTTGCCAACAAACATTTCTTTAGAGTAAACTATAGACAATACAAAGCATATGGCTCACTGTTAAATAAGATGGCTGCCAAAACCACATGACCACACCCCAACAACATCATATGCACACATGGACAGACGACTCATGCCCTAGTGATGGGTGCCATCTGTTGTGATTTCAAGAGAAGAGACCCGGTAGCAGAGATGGTAAAATGTGACAAGGAGAAGAAAACTAAACAGGCAGCATGTAAAAATTAGGGGTCTGTATCTGTCATGATCTGAGTATGTAAAAAAAATGGAGTTCCCTGGCTTTTTATAAATAACCAGCCATTATTTTAGGGTTTAGAAGGCCAAGGAACAGAATGGGTTAATTCACTTTTTGGATTCTTTCTTAGTAATGTCAAAAGTAAATACTGTGATGTGGTAATGAGCTACTTGAAGGATGCAGAGGAAAAGCGTCACAATACATACTGTAACAACCCTTTCACAGAAAATATTGTGTTTGGTACTGGAGATGAATGCTAGTCATGATAGCTAGTGCAAGAAAGATCTAGGAGGAAGAATTGAGATAGGAGTATTGCAGGCCAGACAGTGGAAATCGGTAGAGGAAATGCTTGAAGTAAGAAATCTTTGCAATAAAGTCATTGGGCTTTCCAGCAGTTTTCCGAGTGTTCTTTCTCCTTGAGTTTTCACAATACATTTTGCAGTGCCGCCGTTTTTTTTCTGATATTAGCAAAACTATTTTGTGCATTTGGTTTGGTCTGGTTGCCAATTTTTTGAGACAACAAAGAAAACACCAGCATTCTCATTAGTGTTTCAATCTTACTTTTGCCAGTGATTTATTTTTGTTAACTGACTATCGGTTATTTTATGTTTTGACATGCTTACATGTAGTTATTTTGTTTTTAACTCCTCCACAACATTCTTTGATTTGTGATTTTGGCCTTGTTTATTAGAGTATTGTCTGTCCCTTTACCACCTTTTGCCTGTTAATACAATTCTGATCTGTCTCTTGATTCCATTCTTATCTTAATTTGGAGTCAGTATAATACTGAGAAAAACAAAAGCAACATAACCAGGAATGCTAAGTTAACTCAAAATCAAGAAAACATAGACAAAAGGTCATTACACTACTTTAAATGAGTTAATCCTACCTGGCAATAAAAACACTTTCTTTTTAAGTGATTCCAATAGTCAGATGTTAGTGTTACCCATTTTTCACCATCTTTTATAGAGATCATGTGTTAATGGCACACATGATGACACCCAAGGTCACATGAGCACCAATGTGCATTATTGCCATCACCAGCAGTGCTGTGGCCCAGCAATAATGAGTGCAATATAATGAACTCTGTAGAAAAAACAGTTCAAAAATGGCACAGAATTGACATAATGAGTGCAATATAGTGAACTCTCTAGAATTGACATCACCATTGTAATGATGAAAAAATTCAAAGACTAGAAAAACAAACCAAGTCAGCTGAAACTGAACAAAGCCCAGATTTACTACACGGTCATAGCAAGAATGCTTGATACGGTGCAGATATAAATGACAGTGGCACATCAAAAAGTTCCTAAAAAAACAGTAAAAGTATGATTAAAAAAATAAATAAATTCATTACCAAGAGTTCTTCTTTTAAGATTGTAAGCCACTAGGGGGTGTCCTGCCGCCATAACCCCTGACACAGACAGGCAGGACACAGGTTCAACTCAACACTCGTGTTTATTTACAGTTTGTGCACCAATCACCAACACCCCAATACACAGTCCATTCCCTTCCTTGCCGCCAGTCCTTTCACCTCCACTCTTCCTCAGGCTTTGTCCACTCCTTCCTCCCAACCCTGGCCCTGAATTGTGGGACTGGCCCCTTTTTATAGTGCACCTGGAAGGACTCCGGGTGCCTAACAAGCCTCTTCCGGCCACACTTCCAGATGTGGCAGAAGTGTGGCCAAATAAGGCCCTGGAAAGGTCCATGCTCCCCCTGGCAGTGACCACGAGTTCCAACAGGATTGAGCTCCCATGCTCACGACCCGTGGCCCTGCTGGAAACCAGGGGCGCTGCCCTCTGTTGGCCTGGGGGAGAAACTGTCACAAAAATACTCTCTCCCCCGGTCCTTCCACACTCCTGGCCGGGTAAGAATTCCGACCACCCGCCACAAGATGTATACTCCAATTGAGCCCATTAGGTTTCATGGGATGCCTTTAACAAAACTGTCATAGCAACCTACGAGTCTGTAAAAGCCCTGGCAGACACCTAAAAGTGTTCTTCTAGAGTATATTCACACCAGTGAGACAGATTCTGTCTGTTACATCAAAGATAGCAAGAATCCATCGTCTTCTCGATCACATTTTCCAGTTGCCTGTCGACCATAACAGGAGGTGTGGGTAGACGGTGCAAGTATATACACTATTATATACTGGCTTCAACCATGAAGCCTGAAAAGATCAATGGATTTATTAGTGATATCTAGAAGAACTCATTTATAAGTAACACAACTTATTTGTAAAATGACTGTAAAAGATCTAATGAATTCAGGAGATAGGCTCGGTAATTAAACAATGGTCTCTGGTATACATCCAAACCTAGACTGTAACCACAAGGGGACTCAGCTGAGCCCCAAATCACAAACATAATGTCACCCAACACAATTCCAAGCTCAAATAAATGGTATTTATTTGTTACCACCATGTTCCAATTAATCATCAGACAAAATTACCACCAGAAAATAGCAATCAATTTATTCTCTCCTGCCTTCCTCCAAATGAGTGTCTCCCGCTGCCACCTGACTCTTACTCCCCAAGGTGAGGCTGCAGGCTTCTTTTAAATTAGACTCAGGACTGCACGGCAAAGGCTGTCTGAAGCACTTCTGGGTTGTGTGGAAACCAGGGCATTCCTGCCCTCGCAGCACCATCTGGCAGCACGCAAGGGCCCCAACAAGGCTGCATTTCCGGACTCCAATTCCCATGCTACCCTATGGGTGTCCTAACTGGGTTTAGCCCTGAGGAACACTGTCGCCACCTGCCGTGTGGGGGAATGAACTGCTCCTGGCACCCATGTTCATCCAGTCCATCCATTATTCTGCTGTTGCAATTGGGATGAAGATTGTCAGGTGTTCTGGATGGGTTTAATCTCCACTTCCCCCGTCCTTCCATTATGACCTCCTGGCTGGGCAAGACATCATCTTCCATCCTGCCCAGGATGCTTGTCCTTCTTCCATGACACAACCGTCTGCAAATTTCGTAACAGTGGGACTTGTTTATTTTTGTGTTCTTCTCCTGTTTTGTAGGAGTCACACAATCACTGAAAACGAGGGTGTTTTATCTTGAGCCTAATGCTATTCCAAAACACCTACACAAATGTCAAAGCAGACAGTAGAGGACGAACATTAAGTGAAAAGGTAGCACTTAACTTACATTTTAATACTAATTTAACTTTTTGAAACAAACAGCTGTGAAGGCAGTACATCAACATCATCAAATAAGTGTCACCACTACATTAAGAACAGTGACAGGGGTTTCCTGGACTCAGATATGTTAGCTCATGAAGAAAAAGTTTTTTAAACATTTATACTCAAATGTTATTGACAGCATCTGCCCACTAAATGACACAGCTTCAACACGTCTCTTTTTTCACTTAGTCAAAAATCTAATGATTTCAAGGCCTACAGCTGTAATTTTGTTTCCTAGGTTGTTTTTCCTGTAATTTCACATTTCAAAAGAACTTGTTCTGCAGCTTATATAGCATCTTGTATTTTCACAAAATAAATGCCTGGTTTGTGTATGTCAAATTTGCATATTCACTCTTTGTGTACATGGATTCCCACACTTCAAAACCGTGCATGTTATATAATATTGTCAGCTCTACATTTGTTTGGTATATGTGAGTGTAGGAGTGCAAATGATCGCGTCCTGCAAAGTACTGGCAAATTTAGCATAATGCAATTACCTCATCAATCCCAAGGTATCAATGTCAATCAACCAACTCGGAGATGAAGTGGAATGAGCTATTTAGTAAAGAGTCCCAGCAAAGGCAACACCAACTTACAAGATATCTGGAACAAAATGAAAGTGACATGAGAAAGCTTCCTGTGCTATATCACGCCCTGTTGCCCAAGAAAATTCTATTCTGAGGGCAAATGGATGTCCAGCTTACTAAAAAAGTGACCTCTCATTGTAAATGGGACCAGCTTAATTACACTAAGCATTAGAAAATTTTATTTGTGTGGAATAATTCACCAGACACAGAGAGAGGTTTGGGGGCAGCTGCCCATATATTTGAATTGGCTACAAACTGAAGAAATGAAGGTTCCCAATTGTAACAAATTTGAGTCCAAAACAAGAACAAAGTAATCAGGCAAACATGGTGGTTTTATAGTGGGACCGGAAGTGACATCTTTGGCAGTGACTTCATAGGATTCAAGCAAAAGCTCCCATGGTCAGTCTGTCAATGAAAAAGAGCAAGGATTAGTGCATTCTGCCATCCTTTGGTTTGGCAAGGAATTACAGTCTTTTGAGCCCTTTAGCTGCATCCCATGCACATGTGTCTGATATACTGTATGATTGGTACCCTCACCTTAATCATTCCCAAATAGGACCAGGATGTGTTATGTCCTTTATTCAGAGAACGAAAAACAACGATATTAACCAGGATCACCTTTCTCCCAAATGACTGCTTTGCCTGCAAGTACAGTACTCATCCTCATCTTCCATTCTGAACTTCATAATCTTTCACAAAGGGCTTTCTTACACCTACGGATTGCCCTACTATGTAGAATTGGTGGGTGGTGACAATGTCAGTCAGTCATTTTCTAACCGGCTTAGTCCTGAACAGGGTTGCAGGGGGTACCGGAGCCTATCTAAGCCACCATAGGGTGCAAGACAAGATCAAACCCTTTGACAGGCAGTGCAAGTTTAGTATTGCCAATCCACTTAAACTGCATCTCTTTGGACTATGGGAGGAAGCCCACACAGTCATGGGGAGAACATGCAAATGTGTGTGGTGACAAAGTGATTAAAAAATGAAAAGATGACAAACTTGGGGTGAAAAAACAGTAATGGTCAAAAGCCAATGATGTATTTTATTCCATACAACACAAACACATATTCAGCTTTATATACTAGATACTCCTTTTATGTGAGTATAGGACCTTTCCTTGTGTATTGTACCATAGAAAAACTATTGAACCAAACTGATGTGGGGTCTCTCAATCACATCTAAGCAGGAATAACAAAATTATGCTAAAGCAGAAATGAATTTCAGTTTATGCACAAAGTTAATAAATTGATGTACAGTAGGTGCACACAAATATGTTACTTTCTGATTTGTGGTTTGGACATTGTGACAGAATTTTACTCAAACACGCTCACTGTAATAAAGAAAATAATACATTCTATTCATAATATAAGGATAATATAAGATGAATATACAGTATAAATGCACTATATATACAGATGAAGGACAATAAACAACAACACAAAACATAAATTTAAGCAAGCTTGGTTTCTTTCTTATTTTCTTTTGAAGTAGAGGAAAACAAATTAATTATATTTTTGACTTCCTAATTTTTCTAAAGAATTGTCCTAAGAATTATTTATTCTGAACCATACTTCAAGAACATTTGTAAGATTTATGTTCAAATTGCTGGTTAAATGGATATATCTTTTTCTAGTTTGCAAGCTTCTCATTGGAGGCTTAATTTGGTGCAATGGGTGTTGATTCATTTTATAGCTCATTTAGGATCCCTTCCCTGACAGCTCCTCTAGAGAAGTGTGTATGTGTGTGTTCCTTTAAACTTGAGAACTTGAGGGCCTAGCTGCCCTCTCCTCAAAGTTACACCATTTGCAGGAGAACTCTGACAGACTGGACACCTTTGCCAAGCAAACAGGCTTCAACATCAGTTCTTCTAAAACACAAGTGATGTGCATAAATGCCTAGTGCAACAATCACAATAAAGTATGCTGCATTCAAATACGTTGAGGAGTTTACATATCCATCCATCCATCCATTATCCAACCCGCTGAATCCGAACACAGGGTCACGGGGGTCTGCTGGAGCCAATCCCAGCCAACACAGGGCACAAGGCAGGAACCAATCCTGGGCAAGGTGCCAACCCACCACAGGACACACACAAACACACCCACACACCAAGCACACACTAGGGCCAATTTAGAATCGCCAATCCACCTAACCTGCATGTCTTTGGACTGTGGGAGGAAACCGGAGCACCCGGAGGAAACCCACGCAGACACGGGGAGAACATGCAAACTCCACGCAGAGAGGACCCAGGAAGCAAACCCAGGTCCCCAGGTCTCCCAACTGCGAGGCAGCAGCGCTACCCACTGCACTACCGTGCCGCCCAGTTTACATATCTTGGCAGTCTTATTAGTAAGGTCAATGCAGCACAAAAAGACATCAGAGCAAGACTTGGGAAAGCATGCAGTACATTTGCAAGACTTCAGTACATTTGGAAGTCAAAGCAAACCGGCCTGAGAACAACGGTCAGACTTTATAACAGAAATGTCAAACCTGTTCTTTTGTATAGCTCTGAATGTTGGTTTGTTGTAAATGGAGACATGAATAAGATGGAAGCCTGCCACAATGGATATCTCAGAAACATCTTTCGTATATTCTGGCCTGAGAAGATCTCTAATGAAGACCTTTACAAGCCAGAGTGTTGGAGATCAAGTACATATATTTAAGATGGCTTGGCCTTGTCCTCAGAATGAACCAGAACAGTATATCTAAGGTTGCTCTGAGATAGATACCACCTGGAAAGTGCAAACAAGGCCAGCCTAAAACAACCTGGTGGAGAACTGTGATAAATGAGGGGTGAAGCAGAACACATACTGTAGCTCAAGACAGGACCAGATAGAGGCAAAGTGTTGATGCCTTATCTGTCTGTTTGGCACAAAGACAATCTAATCTACCCGACAGCTCCAATAGAGAGGTGAGTTTGTGTATGTTCCATTAAAAGTTTCATCTACCAGTGCTCAGCCATTTGGCTGTTTCACACTGTATGTTTGTTTCTGTATGTCGTACACAGTTTGAGGCCACCTCCTGGTTTAATACCCCTCATGAGTTTAGCCTAATTTTCATAGAGATTATCTAATAAAAACTAAAGATGTACCCTTCACACATGATGTTTCTCTCAATTACAGTCATGACAATATCCAGAAATACATATGTTAATACATTCACTGTCCTTAATGCATCTACATGGTTAGAAATAATAATAGTCTCAGAATTAGAGTTATAAAGCAATAAAATACTTATTCTTTGTTCTGTTCCTTTTGTCTCAAGAGATCAATGTGATGCCTTGTCCTGGTGTCTTCAAAGAAGGTGATGCCTTGTCTTGGAGTCTTCAAAGTACATAGGAAGATTTTTACTGGCACACTTGGAAAGATAAGAAGAAGATGATGAAAAGGAAGAGGAGTGCACTATTTGTCCTAATTTATTTTTCTCAGTTCAGTCTCCCCTTGTGGAAATTGGTTATATTACAGTTATAATGTTTAAGGTTTCACACTATAATCCTCTCTTTCTAACATAAGATACCCCTGGAATGAGTGAGCAGATAATTAACTTTTTTCTTCAATGAGATGATATCCCCTGCTAGTGCGCCCTTTCTGTCCTTTAACGAGACTTGACTCAGTGGGGCACCTAAGCCCAGCTCTCATTATAAGCTGTCTCCCACTTTTGTAGTCCAACATGGGATAATCCTTTGAGTAGAAGGGCCACACCAGCCTTTTGTGTGTGGACCAAACTTTAGATCTGTGTTTTTCAACCTTTACTGTCTCTCCATAGATTCATCATTTAATGGAACCCCCCCCCCCCCCCAGCCCCCCGGTGAAACTAGCGCTAATGTAAGAGTCTGACAGGGGTTCCCTCTTGTTGAAACATCTACAAATGGAAGAATGGGGGGGTTGGCGTGGATTCCTGAAGAGTCCACACCAGTACAGTTAACTGCTTATATGACCCCCCATGACCCACTCAATCACCCAGTGATGCCAACCTGAGTTGAGAAACACTTCTCTAGACAATATGGGTCTGCTAAGAAAAGCAGAACTGAACCAACCCAGAGCTGATGAAGAGAAAGCAGGGACCTATTGCTGACACTGTGTTATAAAGGTAGGAGTTTGCTATTGTTTACATAAACGCACATAAACTCAGACTTTTCAGAGATATATGGTGTGCAGGTTTGTCCATCACAATTGGCAATATTGAGTAATGGCCATTAATCTCTCTAACCAAGGTGATAGACAGTGCAAAACTGAAACATCCCCATATATGTTGTCACAAGAATGAGTCTTAGACATCATGAAGATTTAAGGCAGCTACCAGTATATTGTACAAGGACTTCAAAAATGAGGTTTAAATTGAACAGAGATGTTCACAGATGCAAGTCAAAAACAAAACTGAAGTTATTGAGACAACATGGTGGTTTTAAAGACCAGTCAAGGAAATGATGTCATCTGGGCGGGACCAGAAGTGACGTCGGCATCGGAAACCAGACACGATGTCATCAGTGACGTGGGTACCCTACGGGATTTCCTGTGGACAGTCTGCAAGAGATTGAGAGAGACAGTCGGTGCACCTCGCCACCCCCTGGTTTGGGCCCTTCAGCTGTCTCCCAATCGCACGTGTGTGACAATGTATACACCAAAAAGAGTGTCATTTCACAATTTACGTATGATAATGTAATTCTTATTAACTAATATTTACAGTGCCATATTTTTTGTTATACAGCATTGAATCACATTGGACTTAATCTGGCTTTTTTGATATTGATCAACAGAAAAAGACTCTTTAATGACAAAGCAGAAAAAAATCTCTGCATAGTGGTCTAAATTAATCACAAAGCCACATAATCAGTTCAGTGGAGATGACCTGTCTGCAGTCAAAGGGTTTCAGTTGATTGTAGCATTAATGGACCAGTGACTTAAAAGTCCAGCTTGTGGTGAGTCAGTATCATGGTCTCATCTACACAATGCTGACAAACCAAGACTGCAAACAACTCCAATGAAAGGTGGTTGAAAAACACAAATCAGTGGATGGAGACAAGAAAATATCCAAGTCACTGAATACCCCTTAGAGAAAAGTTAATTCAGAAATTCAAAGTGAATGGCGCAGATGCAAATCTGCCTAGAGCAGACCATCCACAAAAACTGAGTGATTGTGCCACTAAGACCTCTATGACAAGCTACAGACTTGAGATTAGCAAGACTGTTCATAAAAGAACTGTTGTCCAGGTGCTTCACCAGTTGCAGCTTTATGGGAGAGTAGCAAAGAAAAAGTAACTGTTACAGAAAATGCTTATGACATCCAAGCTAGAGTTCGGCAGATGGAACATGGAAGACGTTAATGTCTGCTGAAAGAAACTGAGTTTTTCAGCCTTCTGACTAAATGCTATGTTTGGCATAAACCAAAAACAGACCATCCCAGCTGTGAACCATGGTGGTGGCAGCATCACACTGTGGGGATGGTCCTTTGCAGTGGGCCCTGGAAGACTTGCGAGGGTAGAGGGGACAATGAATGCTGCAAAACAGAGAGAGATCCTGGAGGAAAACCTGATGTGAAAAGTTCCAGGGGGTGAATACTTTTTATAGGCACTGTATCTTGATGTTGAACTTTTATTGAGTTCTCTAACATGCTTATTGTTTTAAAAGTTTTCTTTTAGGTGAAAAGCAGGACAGCTGTCTACTTGCCTTATGGTTCTGTTGATAAAGTTTGAAGGGTCTCTATTTTTTAACAAACTGGAAAATAGGATACAAGTTTTACATTGCATCAGGATTCAGTGATGTCATGTACGCCAGGATGTTTCTATGAGAACAGCATACAAGTGAATTCTATTTCATGAGGAACCATAGACAAATACTACTTCACTTGCTGTAAGAGTCAAGAAATTACTTCCATTTTTAATCATTATAGTGGCTTACTTTTCTTCATAATATCAAACTAGGAGACCCACCCTCAGTTCCAAAGAGAAACATTCATTTATTTTGTTCAAAACAAAGTCTTAGTTGGCGGGCATTTGATGTTAAACTATAGTCAAGGGCTTCAGCTCAGGTCTGCAACTGCAGCGAAAATCTCACCTGCCATGCCAAAGACATAGTGTCTTTTTTTTTTTTTTTTAATTTTATTTTTATATTTTATTGTAATCATTCCATACAAATAGATCAATTTATACAAAAAAGAATTGAAGACAAATCAAACCCCACCCCTGAGAAAGAGAGCATGGCCAAAGGAGAATTGCTTAGGGCTTTTTAATAGGGCAAAAATAAACAAAAGAAAGGAAAAAATATATATAGGTAAATAAAAAATGGAGAAGGGAAAGAAATGCAGAAATAATTATTTCTTCTTATCCTAAAATATCATTGATTAGATCCTGCCAGGTTTTGAAAAAATTCTGTACAGATCCTCTAACTGAGAATTTGATTTTTTCCAATTTCAAATAATATAAAACATCGGTTTCCCACTGACTTATCAGAGGAGAGTTAGGATTCTTCCAATTTAACAAAATAAGTGTGCGTGCCAAAAGTGTAGTGAATGCAATCACCGTTTGCTTGTCCTTCTCCACTTCAAGTCCGTCTGGAAGAACACCGAACACAGCTGTTAATGGGTTAGGAGGGATTGTGACCCCAAGGCTGTCTGAAAGGCACTTAAAAATTTTGGTCCAAAATGATGTTAATTTGGTGCAGGCCCAAAACATGTGACCCAGTGAGGCAGGAGCTTGGTTGCAGCGTTCACAGGTTGGATCTTGCCCTAGTGTCTTAAACCAGCGCAATGGCAGGAATGAACAGGTGACTGAAGTTAAAGGAGCACTTGCTGTTTTCATACTATTCATGAGTTCACTTGTTTCTTTTTAAAACTGCTACTTAGTACAGAAGTTCCAGGAGGGAAGCAAATGGGAAACACTGTGTATACTGTGACGCACATATGATTAGGAGACAGTTTACAGGCTCGAAAATATGTGTTTCTCAGCTGAGCCACAGGGTGGCTCACTCCAGTAATACTCTCTCCTTTTTTTCCCTCTGCAGACCCGCAACAGAATCTACCTCCTAATGATGACACTTCCACCTTTCAAGATCCCTCCTCATTTCTGGTTCTGGCCCCACCAGCTCCTACCTCTTCCTGTCTCCAACCTATATACTTTATCCACCATCTTGCCTATCTATGTCAGTTCCGTTTCAAACTCGTTGTCTGAAAAGAAATCATTTTTCTTTTGCATATTTTCAAGTATATGAGGTATAACTTCCCCAAACCTTTCATTGTCCCTGCCTGTTATTTCAATACTAATACATTATACTTACTAAATCATATTATGACAGATATAAAAACAATTTTAAAAAGGCAATGTTTGGATTTTAATTTTAATAAGGAAAAATTGCACTTACATAGAGACAGAGAAGCATAAAGATGAAACATCCTAGAAAAATTCAAAATATAAAGCCATACAATTTCACAGCTTCAGGAAGATGAATATTTATCCTCACACAGAGAACAGCCTTGTTTGCATTCAGCATTGAAAGATCCCAAATAGCAAATGAAAATGACATGAAATAAAATTATTTAGCTAAATGAATATGTGTGTTCATGTATTGATATAATTATTATTGTTATATCTGTGGAGTACTGTACAGTGCTTGATTAAAAAGAGGAAGTCGCCCTGCATACTGAAAGGCCACCTATGTCTGTAGTCTACAGGTGCTGTATAACAAATCATATTTCACAGTAGCTATCCAATTTTCTTTTCTGTTTATTGCAGATGTTTCCTATTCATTGCAGTCACGTAATTGGATGTTGGTATTCAATCAGCGTGAGTCAATGTGATATAGCAATATAAACAGTAGAAATCAAATGAGTTTTTGTAACACACAGTGACAATGGTGGCAGTGCCCCAGGAACGTAAGATGAAGGGCAGGGGAATTATTATTTGAGTAATTTAGGAAATGAAGCAAAACCTTATTCAGCCACATAAAACATAAACTGAAGCAAATAAAAATACATATATTTTGGCAAATGTTTCTTTTTAAGAATGCTAGTTTTTTGTCATGATTGTTGTGATATTTTGTCTGTGAAATTTCCCACTGTGATAAAACACTTTGCTTAACATTATTTTGTGAAGTTTTTTAAGTGTTCTCTTTTCTGGGAACTCATTTGTAAAGTCCAAGTTTGGGAATATAAACAAAAGAAAGTGTGTTTCATTATTGTGGAGGTTAAATTTAGGTGCTGGATTATTGACTTTCAGTTTTGGATTTTGTATTGGATTTTGATTTTGGTCTGAAATGTGATCCCTTTTAAAAAAATACTTTTTGGTATGGCCTTGTACCTTCTATATATAGTTGATAACATCATCTTATGATTTGGTTAGCTTTGGTTTTAGTAACAATCTCAAATACTGGATGGAAAGAGTGGAGGAAAACACTCTTCCAAAGTAGATTGCCAAAACTGACTGTTTCTCCAACCCATAGGTGCCTTCAGCCTTGCAATGCCCTCTACCAAGACTGATGTGGTCACTCGAGTGAAGAAAGGTCAACAAAAACTGGAATATTTTGGGTTGCCAATATGACCTTCCCCGTTAACTAATACAGTCCAAAACAAAAAACTCTGCTTGATAGCATGTGACAAGATAAACAAAGGTAAGTGCCACGTAGCCAAGTGGTGTCTAAACATTTTGTCATGATAGGAGAGAATACCAGCAAACCCCGACAAGAAGGGCCTTGAAAAATCTTTAAAAATAAAAGGTTAATTTTAATGAACTGGACCTGCAAAACAGAACTCTGAAGAGCTCATATGAGTTGCCTGAAAGGCAAGGCAAACACAGAAAACAAGTCCCAAATCAGAATCCAAAGTCATAGTCAAAAACAGAGCATAGGTTCAAAAATCAAGAATCCAAAGATGTCATCGAGAAACAGAGCACAGGTTCAAAAATCATGGAAATAACAAGGCAAAAGTAAGAAGCACTCCACTCCCTATTGTGTTTGAAATAAACCACCAGGAACAATGGAAGGCCTTCCAATAAACAGGGTGGAGGGCCGTTCCAGGCCC
This sequence comes from Erpetoichthys calabaricus, assembly GCF_900747795.2. NCBI lineage: Eukaryota > Metazoa > Chordata > Cladistia > Polypteriformes > Polypteridae > Erpetoichthys > Erpetoichthys calabaricus. The sequence goes on from NC_041399.2 coordinate 140,254,742, forward strand.
CATGGTGAACCACCCACAAAACACAAGGGACATAAATCATTACCACTTACAATTGAAAACAAAGAAATTCAAATAAATGACATAAAATTAGACAATACAAATAAAACACACAACTCTGAACCCCAGCTAGGGGGGAAATACTGACTGAAACATAACACATGTTGGCTGTGCCAATGGGTCTTCAGACTTGGAGCTCCTCTAATTAGGTCACCTCCATAATCAATGACACCTTCTTATAGGTGATCATCCCTTTGAAGCTCCAAGCCCAAAAGGAGTGAGATCAATTGCCCTCACTGTGCGGTTTCGCAAGACTGTGGAGGAACAAAATGACAAGACTGTTAGCGGCAGTACCCCCTCTCGGCCTGGGGTGGAATCACATACCTGGGATGAGCTTGGAGGGTTATCTTCAGATGTGCATGTGTAACACTGAATATAATATTAATTTGAGCTTCACTGAAGGTTCTGATGGGTGTGGCAGGTGGCTGGCATCCATGCCCATCCGGGACGCCCCTGCACACTATATTCAGGGGGAGCAGCCCTGGACAGCGCAATACCTCCCCCTGGACACTAGATAGCCACCCCCCTGGGGTGGAGCAGTGCCTCGGGTTCCCACAGGGCTCCCTGGGAATTGGAGTTGGGTGCAGCCCTGTTGGGTCCCGCAGGCACCGCCAGGGGGTGCTATGTTTGGGACTCCTGAGGACGTGGGGGCAGCATATTCGTCACACCCAAAAGTGCAGCTGGAACTCGGTGATCAAGCACCTGCAGCACTTCCGGGTGAACTATAAAAGGAGCCAGCAACCACCACTCAGCGGCCAGAGTCGGGTGGAGGAGGACAAGGTTGCCTGGGAGGAGTGGTGGTGGTGCCAAAGGGGAAAAGAAAGTGCTTTTGTTACTTGTGTGCTTGAGACTGTGTTGTGTCTGTGGGTACGGGGAAGGCGTAGCCCACATATGAAGAAAAATAAAAGTTTCTTTGATTTTACACGTGCCTCCCATGTCCAGTCTGTGTCGGGTCGGGCGCTATATAGCGTCCATCTTACATGAGATAGGTTGCTCAATCACTTATCTCTTCTTCATGCTCCTCCTTTCCATGCTGCTAATCTCATTGCCTTTCCCATTTCTTTTCTTTTTCTCTCATCTTTTAAAGGTGATTCAACCTCTTCTACAATTTGACATTTTTACATTGGTCCATTCTTGTCCAAAATCCACTTAAAACACTCATTTGAATTATAAGCATGTACATGAAGTGTATGGGTGCAATTTGACTGTTAGGCTGGTGGGTCCACACAAACTATAAAACATGATTGCATTATTTTGTATTGTTCATAAGTTAAAGTTACAAAATAAGTAAACCTTGCTTACATTTACACTTTAACACTTTGAAATAATGAAAAAGTACACAAGTACCATTAACAATATTTAAATGATAGTAAACATTGCTGTATTAGTTTTTTTTACCTACTTATTGTGATTGTGTCAAAATGATCACTTGCTTATTTTTTTTTTAATAAGCTGGAAAATGTACTGTATGTATGGCATAACTTTCAGTTGTATTTTGGAACTGGGTTAACTGTTTGAAATTTGGAGCATTTTTTGTTTTTTTATTTACTTAATCAAAGAAACAGATTTCACATTCATTCAGGCATAAGCTGTAGCCATTGAGAAACATACTATACACAGACTAAAAGAAGCTGAGAAATATTTTAATAGAACATTGATGTCAAAAGAATTTAATCTAAATTAAATAAAGCAACAGTAACATAATTAAGCACTAAGTTAAAGAAATAGATCATAACAAGAAGTCATCGCCACTGTGGGCAGATGTCCTATGCTCCAGCAGACAAACTAACATCAATTGAATAAATCTTTTACTTAGAACTCATACCATAGTTAACCAAAGAGCAGCAACAACAACAACAACAACAACATCTATTTATATAGCACATTTTCATACAAAAAGTAGCTCAAAGTGCTTTACATAATGAAGAAAATAAAAATAAAAGACAAAATAAGAAATTAAAATAAGGCAACATTAGTTAACATAGAAAAGGAGTAAGGTCCGATGGCCAGGGTGGACAGAAAAAACAAAAAAAAAACTCCAGAAAGCTGGAGAAAAAAAATAAAATCTGTAGGGGTTCCAGGCCACGAGACCGCCCAGTCCCCTCTGGGCATTCTACCTAACATAAATGAAATAGTCCTCTTTGTAGTTAGGGTTCTCACGGAGTCACTTGATGCTGATGGTCATACAGACTTCTGGCTTTTAATCCATCCATCATTTTTGGAACATCATGGTACTTAGAGTAGATGGTGGTGGCTTCCACCACCAAAAGGACACCGGAAAAGGAAACAGAAGAGAGAGTAGGGGTTAGTACAGATTTTAGAGCCACCATGAATGGTTATTATAATGAACTGGATATACAGAGTATCAGGATTAAATTACAGTGAAGTTATGAGAAGGCCATGTTAAAGTAATGTGTTTTCAGCAGTTTTTTGAAGTGCTCCACTGTATTAGCCTGACGAATTCCTACTGGCAGGCTATTCCAGATTTTAGGTGCATAACAGCAGAAGGCCGCCTCACCACTTCTTTTAAGTTTTGCTCTTGGAATTCTAAGGAGACACTCAGTTGAGGATCTGAGGTTGCGATTGGAAATATAAGATGTCAGACATTCCGATATATAGGATGGGGCGAGATTATTTAAGGCTTTATAAACCATAAGCAGAATTTTAAAGTCAATCCTGAATGACACAGGTAACCAGTGTAGTGACATCAAAACTGGAGAAATGTGCTCGGATTTTCTTTTTCCTGGTAAGGATTCTAGCAGCTGCATTCTGCACTAGTTGCAAATGATTTATGTCTTTTTTGGGTAGTACTGAGAGGAGTGCGTTACAGTAATCTAGTCGACTGAAAACAAACGCATGAACTAATTTCTCAGCATCTTTCAATGATATAAGAGGTCTAACTTTTGCTATGTTTCTTAAGTGAAAAAATGCTGTCCTAGTGATCTGATTAATATGCGATTTAAAATTTAGATTACAGTCAACAGTTACCCCTAAGTTTTTTACCTCCGTTTTGACTTTTAATCCTAATGCTTCCAGTTTATTTCTAATAGCCTCATTGTATCCATTATTGCCAATTACCAAGATTTCAGTTTTCTCTTTATTTAACTTGAGAAAGTTATTATTCATCCATTCTGAAATACAAGTCAGACATTATGTTAGTGAATCAAGAGATTCGGGGTCATCAGGCGCTATTGATAAATACAGCTGTGTGTTATTAGCATAGCTGTGGTAGCTCACGTTGTGCCCTGAGATAATCTGACCTAAATTAAATTTAACTTAAATTCAACCAGACAATAAATGCATTAAATGTTCAGAAACATAGCAGATACTGTAGGCATAATATAAAAATGTATTGATCAAATATTATATTAATTGAATTCCATCATCTCTAATAATTACACACTCCACACCAGAATAGAGCATCACCAAGGCAGACAAAACATGTATGAATGATTTTGCTTGGCACTTCCTTCACAGATAAAACTAGCTCAGGCTCAGTTCCTACCATTTGTAAACTGCATTCTGTCTCCAATCGTCATTAGTGTGGGGGTCTTCTATTATAATAACAGATTAGGAGGCAGAGCAATTTCCAATCTTGTCTTGTATAAAAGTTGCAGGAGTTATTTTATGCACTTTGTAATACCCATAATGTATTGACCTCTGCTGTGTAATGATAAACAAGCTACATTAATCTATGTCTGCACAAGCTCCCACCTAAATTAATGGTAAGTTACCGCCAGCACCTAAAAACTAACCTGGGCAAGAAATTAAATCTTTATTGTTAGAAGGAACCTTTCCATCAAAATAAAATATACATGTTGCTTTCTTTGTAAATTCACAAGTAAATGTATATACATTTTTAACATTATTTTTTTAAACACAGAAGAGTCCTTTTTATCATAAAAAATTGACAGGCCAGATGGGTTCATGGCCTCCTAAGACTTGCCCAGAATAATGGGTCTGCTCTATTTTAAGGATAAGGCAATGAGTAAGAGAGAGTTGCTTAGGTCAGGATGGATTTAATTATAGTATTCTATGATTATTATTTAAATATATACATTGTTATGAGGGAGAAATGTGCTGTATTTGAGATTTATTTTAGTAACATAGTGCATCTGTTAGGGTGGGCCAGGCCTCCCTGTCACCTGTTTAATGCCTATAATTAAGTACTTACATAAACATAATTTACGACTATGTTGCATCTACAGGAAGATAGAAAAAGATAGACACTTGTGACAGTTACAAGTGCAACAGGTGCTTTCTATGACTTTGACATTAGCACATCTCTGTCACTCCATAAAATAGCATCCACACAACCGAACATTTCTTCAGTCCAATCTGAGCAATAACAGCTTTATCAATTGCAACATTTACTTCAAGCATTCTTCTGATGTTTGCCTTTTTTCATGAGCCCCAGCTCTTCACTTCAAGATGATTCTTGGCTTATGTCTGGTTCTTCTGAGATATATTTAGCTGTCCATGACCTCGTAAAGAACTAGGTTAGCTCAGATAATGGACTGGTGTATGGTTTATATGTTTTTATGTAATATTTATTTGAAAATCAGACTAGTTTACTCAACCATACATTTTCTGAATATAAGTCCCACTAGAAGACAAATGAGATTCTGGAACCAACCTGCAATGGGTAAGATGTCACTCCATCACTGAACACAGTCATTGACACATCCATACTCATTCACAGCAATCCAATTAGGTCAACAGTCAACATAAGCTGTCCAATTTGGAATGGAGAAAAAAACAGAGTCTCCTGTAAAAGCCCAAGTGGACAGAGAAGAATGTGTAAGCTCCAGTAAAGACAGAACCTCAACTAAGAACTGAATTTAGGCATCTGAAGCTTCCAAGGGACACTGCTAACCACTGTGCTAATCTATCACCTAAAATATAATTAATTATTACTTGACTTTATTTTCTGAAGTTTTATCTAACTGTTTAACATGTGTGCATATTTCATTTGAGAGTTCCTGATATACTGTGGCAACTTCGAAACACTGACAGCTGCTTGTAAAGGACAAGTATTGAGTGTGGGTGTGCAGACAGGTGTTACTGCTGTTACTGAATATTGCATGTCTTTAACTACTTGAAATCAAGTAAATTTCCCTTTATATACTTTCGAAGATATTTTTCTATTGTTTATTTCTTTCAATTTCCTCTTAATCATTACTCTGATTAAGAGTGAAGCTAAACATTGAAAACCTAAGAATATTTAGCATTTCACTTTAGTTTTTGTACACAAGACTAGATGTACTCCTTCCAGTGTTCTACTGTATTTTTTTAATCAAACAATTGATTTCATAATAGCAATAGATGAATTGAACTTTCTTAGCAGGGTGGCTGAACTCTCCCTTGGAGATAGAGTAGAGAAGCACAGATATCCAGGAAAGGCTCAGAGTAGAGCTGCTGACCCGCCATATTGGGAGGAGCCAATTGAGGTTGTTTAAGCATCTGATAATGGATGCTTCCCGGCAGAGGTTTTACAGGCATGACCAGGTGAGAGGAAACCCCAGGGAAGAACCAGGGCCCGCTGGGAGGATTATATCTCTTAGATGTTCTGGGAACGCCTTGGGATCCCACAGTATGAGTTAGCAAGTGCAGCTGGGAAAAGAGACATATGGGCCTCACTGCTAAGAGTGTAGGCCCTGCAACCCATTCTCAGATAAGTAATAGAAAATGAATTAATAAATTACTAATAGCAGTGTAATACATGCAGTATGTTAAAAATAAAATAAAGTTGTATCTTGTTTTAATGAAGCAATAAGCATTATGTCTAGTGAGCAGAAGTCAGTTAATTACAATTAGTTTTCTAATTGGTGTTCATTTTTTGACAGAAGGCTATTCGTGTTGTGTTTTTGCATAGCTTAATCAAAGTTCTTCACTGTGTGACTTGAAACATGATTTCTGATGTTAATTAGATTAATTATCAGTTTCTTTTTGAGTTTATAAGGTAGATGATCAGAGAAGCATCTTACACTTACATTATGCTGATTTCTATATGCTTCACACTACCCATTATGTGGTAATGAAAATGACATCCAACTAATTATCTGTTCCACCCACTCCAACTTGTAGATGACACTCTGAGAAAATGAAATGTTGAAACTGATTTTTTTTCTACTGAACTAACTTTAAAAACTGTAATGTGAAGCTGAGAATGTCACAAAATAAATAGCTCTGAAGAGGCAGTCATTTATTTATGGAGATCTACTTTTGTTTCAGTCGGTACTGTGGGATATCTACTGCATTAAAGTTACTGTAGTATGGATTTTTCTTTTTTTTTTAGCAACAATGGAATCTATTCTTTCTGTTCTTTCCTGGCAATCACTCGGCAATATGGGAAAACACAAAAACCAATGAAACTTCCTAAATTGCAAGATTGCCAGAGCCTGTCAAGGAGCAGTGAGTACAAAGCTGGAACCAACTATCTGGTGTTAATCTGTACAACGCTAGCACTCATCAAAGCAATTAACCCACTTTGAAATTTCATAAGGACAGTAGTTTTGAAGTATAAACATTTACTAAGAGCAGCACTCAGGTATATTAAAACAATTACATTTAGAAAATTTGATAAAATTTTAGAAGTAAAACTGGAACTGAAACATATAGTAAAATCTTGTCTAAATGTATTTCATTGTTTGACACCCTCTGTACTTTCTGGTTATTGTCGTTCTTTTTTGTCTACTTTTGTTATATTTTAATGCTTTCCTGGAGGTGTAATCGATTGCTAGGTATTTTCTTTTTCACTTTCTGCACTCGTCTGATGTATGAATCCTGTCTTCTCATGCTAGTACTTTTGTACTCTCTTTTCCTTGGCTGCTGCCCTACTATTTTTGCCCTGTTTTGCCTAGTAATTAAAAATCATTAATAAGACGTGCTAGTCCTTAAGAAAAACTTCAACATTCACTAATTCCAATTAAAAGTGTTAATTAGCATAATCAGTTATTAACAAGTAAAACTAACAGAACTGTGAATTGGAGAATATTGTAGTGGGAAAACTTTTTTGGCTGTCACTGTCAATAATGGCTTATCGTCATTTTCTTTTTTGGTCCAAGAAGGAATTAGTAGTTTGCAGTCTTTTAAATGAGTTTCAGAATGTTGTCCAGGTTCTTTACTGTTTAAATAATATTGACAATTGCTGTGATCATTTTAGTTTCTATATTCTTAGTAGAATTATTGTACCACAGAACAAATTCCAGTATTGAGTTTTCAGTGGATTTCTATGTTATGGACATCACTGAACATGATTTGACCATTTCTGGCAAGTTGTCCTTCAGTCTTTGTTTATGTGTCTATCTGTCTGTGGCATACATATCCTATGAACAGATTAAATAATAAGAATGACATTTGGCACTCCTCTTATAACCTTGAAACAGAAACACTGGTTCCATAATAATTTTGAACAAAATCAGTTCATGGGAATTTACAATTTACTTAATGTTGTTCTTGAGTCTTTTCATAGAAACTTAAAATGACCTTTTCTTATATATAAATGTCTACGTGTTGAAGTGTGTGTGCCTGTCCAGCACAGAAGTGAGAGGTGGAGTCGGGGTAAGGGCTCCACCTCTGAGGATACACAAGTGAGGTCAGCACGTTGGCAAAAAAAAACCTCCGAACAAAGTCACTCACTTAGCCGCTAATACAGAAATGAGGCGAGGGCATCGGTAAAACGGTATCCTTTTAATTTTCCTCTCACCGCTAATACTCAAGTGAATGGAGCACTTTGGCAAATTGAAACCTAGGAAGAAAGACAAAGTTGCTTAGTCGATTAATACTCAAGCGATGTGAGCACGTCAGCAAAACAAAACTTCCTAGAAGAGAGATGCTCTACATTTCAATTTTTTTTCTGACGATTTCAATAGTTTCTAGGACCTCATGCTTTTTACAGCACAGGCTTACACAGCTAATATATATTATATAATTGAGGAGTGTTATGTTGGATGGACTGGCATCCTGATCAGCATGGAGAAAAGTTCTTTGCCAGGGTGGGAGGCCGTAATGAAAGGACAGAAGGTGGCTGCTCATGGGAGTTATGTTTTCCACCCTGTGCACATGATGCCAGCATCCCACTGGTGGTACTTCCATATGGATATCTGCAGGGAAGGCTGGGAATTTTAGTCCCCTGGAACAACCCTGTTGGAATACTGCCTGGGGAGCTACGGGGGATCATTAAACCCTCTCTGAAGGGCTACTGTCTGACCCCTAAGTGTTTCCAGTATGTGCAATACTGTGGCACCGAAAATACTCACAGATACGGCATAAAAGAAGTGTGAAGTGTAGAAGGAAGCCACAGGATTTTGTAGTATACTGTTGTGGAAAGGATTTGGAAGTATTTTAAAATAAAATATATCATCTGTTTTTCAACCCAGGACTGAGTTGTGTAGTTGTGTCTGGAGGTTTGGGATGCTGCTACATAATTTACATTAAATAGGTTGGAAAATGAAGGATATACAAATTTCATTTTTAGATGTGTTCAGTTTTTGTCATCATTTTTCCTTTACAAAAACAGAAAACAACAGACAACATAAAAAATAGTTGAGGTACAAAAGTAACTGCATTTAAATGTCATAGGCAGTTGGGAAACAGATATCTGTTGAAATTTTAGAGTCAGGCAGTACCAGTGTGCCTTCCTCCTGGGTCATCTAAAGACTGATGTGACATTGAGGATGTGGTGGACTTTTATCTTTATGGGAATGAACAATGCAAGGTCAGTGTTCTTCTTCCAGGTCCTGGTCTTTCTGGCTGTGGACAGTAAGTGAAAAAAGCATGAGTGGTGGAATCCCTTGTCTATAAACCTTCACCTTTAGTCTACTGCCCTTTAAGAGCATGATTTCATTCACTTCCATCATTTAAGCACTGATGTTGTTATTTAGTAATATGGTCCTTGTTGATGTTCTGCATGTAAGTGTAATTAAAACTGAATAATACCCTTTTTTGAATTGTGATATAGGTCTTTTAATTTATTCTGTATTCACTTTATGATTTTTTAGATCTTGGGCTACATTTAAAGATAGATAAAGTCAATGTGAAGAGTACAGTAATACTTGTTCAATTATCTTCTATTTCTTAAGAAATGTATTCAACTGGGATTGATCCAGAGGTCCACCAGGTGCCACCCTGTCAAGAACTAGAAAGGAGCCGAGCAGAAAGAAGAAGCAATTCCATTTTTTACCCCCTTTACCTGAAGCAGCATGGATAAATGTTTCTATTGCCTCTGCTCCTTTGTATGTTTGTACGCCTCATGCCTCTTGGCCTGATATTTTTTTTTGTATTTGTTGTGCTCCATTGTTCTATTGTGTTCTTTAGCCCTCTTGCCTATGCATAATCTCAGCAGTCTAGTTAGTCATTCCATTTCCCACAGCCATTTCTTGAATTAATAATTGATTTTTTTAAAGATGAAATGAGAAATTGCTTATATCACATTATCGGGACCTTTATATGTGCTCAAGGCCACAATCAAGGGATAAGGAGTGGGATTTTCCTTACCCTTACATCCTCTCTTTTTTACTTTTTGCATGTACCTTTCCCAGTCTTTGCTCAACCTTAATTATCAAATCACTTTGCCTCTATGGGATTCATTTTGAACAAGGCCAAAGCTGGCAACATATATGTGACCACTTTCTGTCATGATATGGTAGTAACTATAACAAAGGTCAAAGTTTTTAATTGGCCTTAAAAATAAAATGCAAAACAATCATTCTAGTTAAAGATTTATGCGTATAGCAGTCAAATTATTTAGCAAATGTGACATATGCCTGCATGGCCAAATCATTTTAAGAGAAACTTTTGTCTTCCCCCTGTTTTGAAATTCAGATACACTACTCATACTCCTGAACACTTCATCTTAAACATTTTTCAGTGTTATAGGTCATTTCACACCCATTGCACCATCATCATTCACAATCTAAGCACACTTCTTGCCTTTCCCACAGCATGAAAACTGCAAGCTTCTTTCTGGTTTCATGAAAGGCAGACATCAGTGAGTCCTGTTGCATTTTCATTTGTTCTTTAATTTTTTTTTTTATCTTCAATAAGAAGTATTTTTAATCAATTCTTCATATGAGTGCTCTTCAATAAAAGCAATTAGATGCATATAAAATGTGGCTTTAGGTGCATTTATTCCTATAGATTTCTGTGACACCTTCTTCTGGATTATTGTTAGAGTCTCTGTTTATTTGACTATTAAAAGCTGCAGATGTACACATAAAGACAGGATGACATGTCAGTTTATTGATCCTGGATGGCTCAGTTCTGTTATACTGCTTCCAGCTGACAGACATCCCCATTCAGTGTTGGTTCCTGTGGCTGGGATATTTTCAGCTGACTTTCCCCTTTAAATTAATATTATTGTTATTTATTTAGCAGTTATCTTTGCCCATGTGACTTACAAAGCCACATTATTATCTATCTTATTAAACGACAGTTTAATTTATGCACAGCGGACGCACCGAAGCACATGCGCACTGCACCGCAGCACCCCAGAGTCAAACGCAGCGGCTTCCCAGAGTCAGTAGGTGGCACCCAAACAACACAACCTGTAAACTAAACTTGCTCTAATCCACTGTGCCAGCAGTCTGTGTAGCATGTTTGAATCACATAACGGTAATTCAGTAACAGAGAAACAAAAACGAGACGGCATGGATAAAAACAATAAACGGAGGCTCCTACAACGCGCTTTACAAACACCAGAAGCAAAGAAGTCACGGCTCCAAAACGAAACACCTCAAGTAACGGAAATATAAAAATGAGCCCGTATGGATAAAAACAATGAACGAAGGCGCCTACAACGCGCCTGTGAAACAGCAGATGCAAAGGACTCACGGCTCCAAGAACAAAGAGCTCAACGATTACAAATACAAAACCGAGCCCGTAGGGATGAAAACAATGAACGAAGGCGCCTACAATGCGCTTCTGAAACACTACATGCAATAGAGGCACGGATCCAAAAAGAAACTGCAGAAGGGCTACAAAGTCGTTTAAAAGGTTTAAGACGTTCAGTATTCCAACAAAGAAACAGCCAAAGACAGGAACGACGGACAGACGCTGAACAATTCCGTCAGTTAGCTGAGAACGCATTCTATAATGAGTCCACTGTTCATGAAAATTCATTGGGATTAACGAGTGTCATTTGCAGTCATTGTCATTCACTTAACTTCCTTGAAGAAAAAACTGGCAGTACAACTGATGAGTTTACACGTTGTTGTCAAAAAGGTCAAGTTAAGCTGCCTCCTTTGGATGAATATCCTGAATATTTACGGAAGCTTTTGACTAACAATGAACCCGAAAGTAAAAGCTTTATGGAATGCATTAGATCCTACAATAGTTCATTTGCTTTTGCATCTACCGGGGTAAATATCAAGCCACCACCTGGGAATGGCCCATACTGCTTTTGCGTGTGTGGACAAATATTGCATTGGACTGGAACAGTGCACCCTGAGCCAAATCACCACCGCAAATTTGCCCAGATGTACGTGTTAGATCTAGATGACGCAGTTTATCAACGAATGAACCGTCCTGAAAACAAGCAATACACAGAGCTGATAATGAGAAACCACATACTTTAGATAAAAACAATAAGGAGTCATGGCTCCAAAACGAAAGAGCTCAACTATTAGTAATACAAAAATGAGCCCGTATGGCTACAACCGGTAAACTAAACCTGAGGTACAGCGTGCACACCAGGTTGTACAGTATATATGCACAGATGCCAGAGGCAACAGGCAAGTCGTTCACACTACCACCGCTGCCAAATGCGAGACTGCATGGATAAAAACAATACACGAAGGCGCTTACAATGCACTTCTGAAACACGCCTCATGACTAGCAGAATCGAACGTCAACGTCGCCGCCATACTGTGAGTGGCACTATGGACGCACCCACCCTCCATGACATGTCATCCCTACAAATATCGGAGGGAACAGAAAGTGATTGCCATTCTTGGATTTGCGATTCTTTCGAGAATCGCGGGGTTGCTGGTACATACAAGAATGAAGGGTTCGAGCATCAAAGCAACAGAGAAAAGGTGGTTTAAGCCGGTTCTGTTGGATAGATGTATGCAACTGCCTTATTTCTTTAAACATCTTTTTGATTTATAGCATGAGTCAGAGCTCTTGAGGCAAGCACCACAAGTGTCTCATAAAAGACACACCTAAAAGGGCAACCAGAAGTCACCAGGAGTTCACTCAACCTAGTAAGGTCACCGCAAGCACTTTGAAATCCACCTCTTCTGGTCATGTGACTGTGGCTTGTAATGGCGGGGGGTGGGAAGAAAGGATCTAGCATTTTAACACCACACCACTACAAGGGATGGGACTCTATTTGTATTGTATGCTGGCCATATGCATCATACCCAAGTATCAAGAGAGACTCCATTATTGATAAATACTGTTGAGCTGCTTGTTTGAAATAATAGCTGAAGGTTAGAAGTAGGTTATACAAAGATCAGTTCAGTTGAGTGGGGAAACCAGGATGCTATTTTACTTTGCTGTAAACCTTTATTCTTTGTATTTTGATTAGATTAGACTTTATTAAAGGCATCTCACATGGCTAGACTAGAAACACCATTTAAAAGAGTGTGTTTTGGTTGGGTGTGCACATTCATCAAACTAGTTTTACCAAGTTTTCATTTTTACATCATCATTTTCAATAAAATTGTTTTTATTGCTATGCATTACACTGAATATTGGATGCCATTTTTCTTTTTCTTGTTTTTTCATAAAAAAGGGAACCATTTCACATTTGCCATTGCAGTTATGGCAGTGTTAATAACAGTAAAAGTGTTGTCATATGTATGTCTGATCTCACACTGCCATTAATGTACCAGCTGCAGCTTTATTCCTTCACTTTCCCCTACTTCATTCAGTTTGGTTTGTCCTTCTACATAATTTGTTTAACCATTTGTCCTTTACTTCTCATCTCATAATGCCCATTACAGATAAACTTTTCTGCAAAGCTTTTTGAACTGCAAGAAGACTATCCTGATGTTTGCTTCATCAGAGGTTTTACGTCATTTAGAGGCTTATCATGCCTTACCTTTACTTGTTTTATTGGTAGCAGGTTTAACGTTACTTCCTTTATATCTTGTAATATATAATCTGGTACTCATTGTGACATTCTATCGAGGACTAGCCCAGTTTTTTCTCCATCATTTATAGGTTGTATTTTAACAGTAAGCTTCCAGTGGAATGCTTTGCACTTTTTCACAAGATGAAATTTATCTTCCATCACTGCATCATTCTTTGCCTCTTCATACATTTCCAAACTGATGTTTGCACTCTGAACTCTATCTATCTTGGCTCCATTTTACTTATGACCATTTTGTACAATTGCAGCAATCCTCAGATTATTCTTGATGTCAGATTGGCTCTTCTCAGAAGTTAATAACTCAGATTCCTCAAATTTTGCTTAAGGTTTTCTCATTTGAGTGAGAGCTTTCATGTTTTATTTATGAACATTGCTACTATAGGCTTGATATCTTTACCTTTAGCCTTCCTTCTTTGGGTGGCTATGAGTTAGGGGGGTTTATCTATAAGCAAATCGTCCTACATTTTTGTAATGTCTGTCTGTTACTATCGGGAATGGCTTCATATTAAAGTCTAGAAAATGGATGGGTAAGTGTAGTAGATATATTTTTACATTTCTAATTAAGTAACCATGAATGTATTACATTTACTCCCATAGTAAACATGGATTTATTTACATCCAGGGAATTGGGACTACACTTCAGGGAGGAAATGCCTCACTATCTAACTTTTCAAAAGAACTTTACCCCATTTTAATGACTCTGGGACTTGACAGCTTTTTTGCTATAAGTTTTCTGTTAAAATTATAAAAAAGAAAAATGAAGAAGTTACTAAGAATTTCTCACTGTAGACACATAACAATATTATACTGTAGCTTACCTTGTATGACTATCTAATGTCTGTCTAATGGTAGTTTGCTTTGCTATCCATCCAGCATTAATTTACGTGTGAATTGTGTTATACCTAATTGTCTTTTATTCATCTCATTTGCAGATGTTAAAACCCTGCCTCATCACAAAAGTAAAAGGCATTTTACACGTTAATATAGATCTTCACTGATGATTTCATTACTGATATCTGAAACAGTGTAACAGCTATCTAATCCATTGAAATGCATGCTAATATAATATATGTAATTAATTAAATGAAAGTTAATTCTCATTTATTTTAGCTTATATGTATGTAGCAATAAATGTGAAGGCCTCAGAAAAGTTTTATTTGTCTGCTTTGTTCTTTATTTTTTTCTTTCTTCAATAATATTATATGAACTGTATCTGTCAAAATATAATACTTTTTAATATACCATATGTGGCGTGCAACTGGGGTCCTTGCCCTGCTGGTACGCCTTCACATTAGAAAGACCAGAGGAAGAAGCATGGTCACAGCATTACCTCCCCTGGAGCGCTAGGTGGCAGCCCCCCTGGGTTTCAGTGGGGCCACGGTCTACTGTAGGGCTCCATGGGAGTTGGAGTTTGATACAGTCCTATTGGGATTCGTGGGCACCGCCAGGGGGTGCTGCAGCTGCTGCTGAGCCCTTCTTGACAGCTCTTCCGCCTCACCCAGAAGTGCTGTCGGAAATGCATCAACAAGCACCTGGAGCACTTCTGGGTGCCTTATAAAGTGGCTAGCAGACACTACTCCAGGAACCAGAGTTGGGAGGAAGGAGGACAAAGCTTACAAGGGAAGAGTGAAGGCAGAAGGTCTTTGAATTGGAAAAGGAAGGAAAGAAGGAAGCAAGCAAGGACTGTGACTGTGCTTGGGGAACTGAGTTGTATTTGTGGGAAATCGGGGAAGGCGTTTCCCACGAAAGAAAGGAAAAATAAAATGTGTTGTAAATGGTGTCTCTACCTGTCTGTGTCATGTTAAGGTGGCTATATGCGTCCTTAGGCTTCACACGTATACTGTATTTGACAACTTCATAGCTAAAAAGCAATTCAAAATCTAAAGGATATGGGCCATTATGAAGATTTATGGATCTCTTCTTATTCTGATTGTCACTACCTATGTAATTCTATTATAATGTATATGCAAAAATACAGATGTGTGCCCTGCACCTTCCATTCAACAGTAGCACATCCTGGCTATAATGAGGTTCCTTCTTCTGCACTAATCGTCCATGAACTGAAAGCTCTGAAAGTATCAGCTAGGAAAGAGAGGCACAGTGTGC
The DNA here is from genome assembly GCF_900747795.2 of Erpetoichthys calabaricus. Taxonomy (NCBI): domain Eukaryota; kingdom Metazoa; phylum Chordata; class Cladistia; order Polypteriformes; family Polypteridae; genus Erpetoichthys; species Erpetoichthys calabaricus. Next base: position 140,270,001 of record NC_041399.2, read on the forward strand.
ACTGGATAGATAAGGAGAATTTTGAGAGAACCATTTCCAGTGATCATTTTGAGCAGCATGCCCACATCGAATAAAATAACAAATTAGAAGAATTTGACTGATACCTCTGTGACTGCCTTGTAAAGTGTTTTATGTGTTTTACTAAAACTTTACAGATTGATCTCTCTGTGTAAGTTAGGAGTGCAATTCAGTTTCTGCCAAGTCAAAGAATACATCTCATCTCTAAACTTTTAAGTGCACAAACACTTTATTACATTTTATTGTAATAAAAAGTTTATTGAAGTATTTTATATCCACCCTTCACTGATGTACAATTGCATCAGAAATGGTTTATGAAACAAAACAAAATCTAGAAGCCAAATCATTCTTCACATTTAAACTTGAAATGGGTAATTACTGTTTATGTGATTTCAAGTCTGTATTATGACACTACTGGTAGTATTTTGATTTTACTGCTATATATGAAAACAATAAATAAATCAAAATATTGTACTTTAGCATAGTTATCAGTTCCTTTCATTTCTATAGCACCTATCATTGCTTGAGTCTAGTATATAATGATGCAGTCATTTTGTTTAAATAAACTGAACTTAAACTTTAACATTCTGCATTCCATAACTACATGCAAAAAAGACAGCAACAACAAACATTTAACGCAAAAATGCTAGTGGTAAAAAGTCCAAAACATAAAAGAACAGTAAAACAAAAAAATAAGATCCCTAAGAATGAGTACAGGCAAGCACGCATATATTTAGTTTAGTATTAGTGTTTATGTTTAGTATTTCTTAAATACTAAACATGATAAAGAAAATAATTTATTTTATGGGTATTTTAATTGCCACATCTTAGCAATAGAAGACTCTACTGACTTAAAACAGACCTACTTTATGGAGAATGAACAATAACAACAGCACAGATCATCAAACACATAGGAATGACTGAAGGAACACCATAAGCTGAGTTCATTACTCCTCATTTAAATGTCAATTCACTGTAAAGATCTTGGCTTCCAGACCTGGCACAAGTCTGCCTGCCAGGGAACAAAAATTGTAGTGACCCTTGTTAAATGCCTTTGACACCCTGTAGTTGGAACATATTGACATTGCTCCTGGTAAAATGTAAAAGTCCTTAAACCTAACCAGACGACTGAAGCAGTTATCTGTTTAAGCAAGCATATGGACTTTTACCCAACAATCAGGGTTAAACACCCCTCTACAATGGTGCATTCTACAAAGATACCAGAAACGTAACATTTATGACTACTTATAGTTTTTATAGTAAGGTTTAGGGGCTTCATGCTGCACAGATAACACAGAAAGGCACATCTTTCAACTTTTATTTCAGGCTTGGACAAGAACTGCACAATCATCAGAGTAACTTAAAAGCTTAAACGTTAGCTTTGTAATTCTACTGGAACAAGGACACTTTGTTGACATATAGTCTCATTCATTAAAATTCAAAGAAAGTCATTGCCAGAACTATTTTTATGTATGTAGCAGGATGCAAAAGCCATGTTTGTTCTATACAACACAAACCCAGACAGGGAAGATTTATTTCCCAAGAAAAATGGAGACTTATGAAGACTTACTTCAATGCAAGAGATAGGGCTTCATGTACCCTTCATGGAGCTTTTCAAACCATCACAATAAATTGTGTGTGCTACAGAAACTACGTGACACAGCAAAACTGTGTAAAATGAACAAAATAACACAGTCACATGAGGAAAGATGACTGGTGATCTTCCTTGAAGTCATTTGTTTCTCAAATTACACACTCTGTTGTCTCTTATGAATCTGGGCATTCCCTTTTTTCCTGTTCTGGTTGGATCCAGTTTGCTCTCTTCTCTTAATAACGTAATATACACATTTGGATGGTAACAATTTAACAGTCTCTCACATGGAATAACTGCCATTCTGCAAAAAGCAAATGTCTTCAAGTTGGCCATTTTTTAACTGCTAATGCAATTACAAAGGTTTCCCTAGTAAGTAATTAATTTGCATTTAAAAGGACTAATTAAGAATAAGTTAATGGAGTTTACCATTAGGACACTGAAGGAATGACTACTAAAACAGGGCATTGTAGTGAAATGTGAATAATAAATTAAAATTCAGTCATTTATGCATTAATACTTCATTAGAAGCATTAGTAATATCTCTCTATTAAAAAAAAAAATCTTGGGACGAGACGAGACTTTTTTTCCTGCGATGAGATGTGAAGAGAGATCTTTTGAAGACAGACAGAGAGACACTTTCATGTCCCGCAAGAAGGTCAAGTCACGTCATACTTACAACCTTTGGAAGCAAGTCCCGTCATCTAACTTCTCAGTTGTTGGAATGCTTTTGGCAGACACACTTCCTGTGCTCTCATCTGTTAAAAATTCGGGGCCAGAAAAAGACAAAGTAGAACGTTGTAAAGAATTCAAAAACGTTGGCGTGATACACATGCAGAGCTGGTTAGAGATAATGGAAGTGGGAAAATTCTAAAGTCTAAAAAAATGATAGTAAAGTTCGCATTAGTGCAAAAAACAGAAAATATTACTCGGTGAAATAACAGAACAGCGAAAAGAGATTGAATAGTGTTTGAGGATGTCTGGGGGACAAGGCAGTGAGACAAAAGGACAGCTGCTGTGCAGGCTTTTAAACGTTTGAAGCACAGCACAAAATGCAGATCACGCGGCACAGGTGCAGCAGCAAGCCAGCAGCTGATTGAGCAAAGAGGAGGTAAAAAAAACCCCGTGTTTGTGTCCCATTGTATCACTATTTAAGAGGGGTTTCGGAGGGGCAACCGCGTCTCCTTGAGGTGTGTTCAGCCCCCCTTTTCACAACGGTGCATAGCGCTGGCAGGTAAGGGGTTGGTGAGCGAAGCGAGCGGGGGGCAAAGCCCCCTAGTTTTCTAAAATTTGAAAATTTCTCGGTGTGTTCAGCCTTTTGACTGGTAGTGTACATGCAGCATTCAGCAAATCATTTTGTGGAACTGATTACACAGTTTCCATTATAGTATATTTATGAGATGATTAATGAATATAATGCTAATGGCATTGATATGAAATAGAGGTATATTTTTAAATTCTCAGGTAAGTAATTGTGTAGCAGCATCCTGGTCATGTGAACTAACAGAGTACAGTATGGGACAGAAAGAGATTTCTTAAGGGTCATTCGTAAAATGTAGTTTAAATTGCAGAAAACAGAAGACAGCAATTAAAAATGTAAAGAAAATCAAAAGATGCTGTTATACTTCCAGACAATGAAATAATGTAAAATAAATTCACATCCTAATATATAGGAAAAGGATAGACATAATGAAAAAATAGTGCTAATATCTTACTCTTTTTGAAATAATGTTGGGCAATTTTTTTAGGAGGAAATCATTTTAAAGTAAAATAGGTACCAGCCTCCCATGATCCTTCTCAGGATTAATTAGGCTTAAGAAAATGGAATGGTACAGTATATGTATATACTTTAACGTGTGTGTGTGTGTGTATTCAGACCCCATCACTTTCTGCACACTTTATTGTGTTGCAGATTTAATTTTATTGTATAAATTTGCTGTTGTTGCCCATTAATTTACAGTCAGTATCCTATTATGACAACATATGTTCAGAATGGTGTCCAAATTTCTTAAAATTTAAAAACTAAACACTCTCGTTCATATAAATATTCAGACCCTTACTTCCTTACTTTGTAGAAGCCCCTTTGGCAGCAATTACAGCTTTCAGTCTTCTTGGGTAAGTCTCTACATACTTTGCACAGTTAGATTTGGACAGTTTATCCCATTCCTCCTGGCAGATGCTCTCAAGCTTCATTAGACTGCTATCTTCAGGTTTCTCCACATGTGTTTAACTCTGGGCTTATATATCTGCTACCTGGTCAGGATACTGAAGATTATAAGGTTTCAAGGTTGGAGCTCTAGGTTCATTAATGAACCATTCCTTCATGATAGCGTATTGTGGATAGTAGCCTTTGTTTGCTGCGGTATTACAAACTCCTACAGCAGGGCTGTCAAACTCAGATCCTGGAGGGCCATAGAGGCTGCAGGTTTTCACTCCAGCCACTTTCTTAATTAGTCACCAATTACTGCTGCTAATGAAACAGACTTGCTGCCCTAATTTGAATTAATTTATTTTCTTAGATTCAGAAAACCCAATTATATACTTTTCCTTTACCAGCAACCCAATAATAATAGGATACAAAACAAACCAGTAGATAATCAGCTAACTTGAACTCATCTGCATTAATGTGCCCATCATACAGTAACTGATTCAATAAAACATTTGAAAAGAAAAAAGTGAAGATTTGAGAAATATTGATCTGTTCCAATCCACAAAATATGTTATGGTGATCTTGCAAAAAACAAAATTAGCAGTTTTGGAAAGCTCTGGTGTGGTAGAATGAGAGCAGTAACAAGCCACATAATTAAGTAACATGTTTCATTAACAGTAAGAACTGGATTCTAATTTGGAAACTGGACAGAAAATGGTGGCCTACAAGGAAAGAAGTATGAGACTAACCTGTATCTGTTGTATTTCATTATTCTTTAAGATTTCTCAGTTTAATTTCCAGGAGGCGGTTAAGAAATCTAAACATGACTACTTCTCTGATTTGGTATCCTCTCATTCTAAGCAACCCTGGGTCATATTTAATGCAATTAATGAGGCTATTTATCCTTATTCAGAGATGGAATTAAATAGTACTGTTCATTCCTGTGAGCAGTTTCTTTCATTCTTTGTCAGTAAAATCAGTATTATCCACTCCGGCATTGTTCCAACTGGTTATTTACTTCCTGTCGTTAATCATGGCATTGTTTTGGACTCCTTGATGTTATTTCACTTTCACAGCTAAAATGTACCATTGACATACTTAGACCTACTTTTTGTCCTCTTGATGTTATTCTACTACAACTCTTACTGGAAGCTTTTGATGTCATGAGTCCAATATTGTTGGTTATTATAAATGGGTGTATTAGTGAGGGAGTTGTGCCCTCTTTTTTTAAACGTGCGGTGGTGCAACCTTGTCTTAAAAAATCTGAGTTAGTTCCTGCAGTGTTAGCTAATTTTCACATTTGGCTAACATATTAGAAAGAATTATTTATAATCAATTAGTTGATCATCTTAACTCCAATAATTTATTTGAGATCTGCTGGTTTTAGGCATTATCATGGTGTTGAGATGGTCCTCCTGAAAGTATTTAATGACATCTCTTTTATCACTGACTGAGGTGGGGCGGCAGTCATTGTCCTTCTAGACCTGTCTGCAGCTTTTAACACTATTGACCATGAGATGTTGCTTTTGCAGCTCGGGCATCTGGTGGGGCTCAAACGGGCTGCTCCTGACTGGTTCAGGTGATAGCTAACTGACAAACACATTTCAGTAAATTTCAATTCCTCTTTTTTGTCTCTAGCCCCTGTTATATGTGGTGTTTCTCAGAGACCCATTTTGGGTCCTATTCTATTTCTATATATCTTCATCCTATTGGAGCTATTTTAGGAAGTTTAATATTTCTTTTCACTGATATTCTGATGACACACAGGTTTATATTCCTGTGTGCAACCTTGCAATGAATCAGCTGCGCACTTGTCTTGTAGAATTTAGATCCTGGATGGCTGACAATTTTCTCGATCTTCATCAAAATAAAATAGAAGTGCTGATAGCTGGTCGTGCAGCCAAAGCTCAGATTGGCTGAGTTTTGCAAACCTCAGCTTTGTAATCTTGGGGTTATTTTTCACAGTAACCTCTCTTTTGAGAAACAGATTAATTCTGTGTTCAAGAGTTGCTTTTTCCAGCTTCATCTTTTAGCCAAGGTTAAGCCTTTTCTAGTTCCTAGAGATCCTAAGAAAAGCAACTTTTCACTGGCTGCCTGTTAGTTCAGAATTGACTTTAAAATCTTGATACTGGTTTTAAATCATTAAATGGTGTTACACACGTGCACATGGGAGGCAGGTAAAGGATCTAAATAAGAGTAATTCCATGCCAGACCAGGTGGTGGAGGAGTGCATTGACCTTTTTTCTCACTTTCCTGCAGACCGTTCACGGGAAACTCTGCCTATCTCTGATGATGTCACATCCAGTTCCGGACCTTTGGGTGACATCACATCCAGTGAAGAACCCATGACTGAAGAGACTTCCAGTTCCAGCCCTTTTGATGATGTCACGTCTGGATATGAACCTATGGAAGAAGACCCTTTGATACCGTTCTCAATTACTTCACTTTCTTTTCTGGCCTTTAAAGTCGCCATATTTTACTAACCTAATCAGTTCTGTTTTGGACTCTGTTCTGCCAACACGAGGGCTAGCAATTTACCCATTTGCAGCCAGGGAATATTATATGGGTGGCTGCCCCAAACTTTTTTATGACTCTTGTGTCTGCTTTTTGTGACAATGGGTATGCTCTTGTCTATTTATCCAAATTCTGTATGTCACACCAGTCATTCAGACAGCCTACATCTACCAGTCAGTAGTCTCTTGTTGTCCCTTGCACTAAGTGTAAAACTAAGGGGGACAGGGCTTTTGCAGCTGCTGCACCTCATCTGTGGAATTCTTTACCTAATTACATTAAGCAGTCACCTTCAATTGAAGATCTAGATCATTTCTATTTTCTCGCTTTCCATGACCTTTAGTGATACTGATGGTTCCCTCCTCTTAGACATTTATTTGTTTCAAATAACTGCTGGTTGTATTTTGTTTTATTGTATGTTATGTCTACTTGTTTTATTTATGTTTATTTTATATTTTAATGTAAAGCACTTTGGCTACAGAATCGCTGATGTTGCTTTAAATGTGCGATATGTGTGATAAATTGACATTGACATTATTATTTGGCTTTTGGTTACAGGAAAAAAAACTAAGTTTTTGCAATTATAAAGAGCAAGTTAAATACAATTAACACAAAAGAAGTAAGTTCAATTAGTGACAGCAAGGACTGGAATGAAAACCTGCAGCCACTCTGCAACCTTTCAGGATCTGAATTTGACACCCCGGTCTTACAGGGTTAGCTAGAAGCTGTAGTTTTGAAAAAGAAAGTGCCATTCAGTAGAGCTCTAGTGGGACAGTCACAGGGTGTTTACCAGATGACCCAGAAACGCTTACTGCTTAGACTAGATTAACAACCAGAAGCATTTCAGAGTCATCACTTAGGGATGAATAATTCCCTTGTCACGTTTTTATCATTAATAAAACCATTTATGTTATACTGTTTGGTGTCAGTTCTCTGACAATTTGTAGTAATTGTAATGAATTTTTTTAACTGTTTTTTTCTTTTTTTATTTTGAAGTGTGTAGCCCGTGTTGAAACATAGAACTAGTTAAAATGAGGTAGGTGACCTTTTTAAAAAAGCATCATGGCAGAAAATAGCAGCCACACAAAATTCTGAAAAAAAATATTTCAAGTGAGAGCAGTTAAAGCTCATTTTTTAAAAGAAAGTAATCCAGGAGAGATGCCTTCAGAGAGGACATGGTGTTAGTTCCCACAGACTGAAATGATTATGCTGTTCTAAGACATTCAATCTCTTTTAAGTGTAATGTGTTTTTATCTTAAAAGCTAATTGCATTTTGCCATTGCCTCAGACAGATATCAAAATTAGCAGGACATATTTGTTTTATTTTGTTGCCTACATTTTTCCCTCTATCACAGGATTTTGCAGCCTTGGTATTAGAGGGCACCTGCCAAGAAATATTTGTACATCCAGTCACCCTACAGCCTCTATTTCTCAAAACAGGGAATGCTTATAATATATTCTTGCTCTCATTAGGCCAGCAGCAGGTTCCATTAAGAATTGATGCTCGTTAAGGGTCTCTGCTTCTACTGTAAAGTACTTCTAAATTACCTAAAGATATTGACTAATTTACCTTCTAGTGTAAAGCACTTCTAAATTACTAATTTACTAATGCCTTGTACTAGAAATGGGAGCATTCAGTAATCAGCAATCCATTATATGAGGCTGCTACTGACTTAATGAACAAATAACTTGAATAAATGTTTCTAGATTTTCAAAATCACTGATAGGCAGAACTATAATATATTCTGGACAGGTGTTCTCAAGAGCCAGAGTTTGGAAAGGCTGATCTATTGCATGGAGAGAGACATGTAGCCATGATTGACTGTTGTGATGTATCACTTCTCCTCCTGGCTTGGCATTCACAAATGGAAAAGCAATCTGAATATCACAGCACTGAGCCAATAATAGTAGATGTTCTTTCTAATGCCAGTGGAAAAGCAGCATAGGTTTACTAAGCTTGTACTCTTGTAAATGTTTCCACTGGGCCTTGTATATGTCAAACGTCCTAAAAGGAAAAACAAAACACAGTTGAAAAGTCCTTATTTATTTTTTCTACTGCTGCCAATGTGGAAGATGAAAAATTCCTTTACTTTTTTCAGTAGTACTTTTTTGTAAAGCCAAGTGGACTTTATTACTGAGGAACGCACAGACAAAGAATTGAGCATTTCAGTATCTTATTACAATATTTCCCTCAGGCAAATATTATGAGGAGAGTACCCCAGCACTACAGGACCCCAAAATAAAACAATGCCAGATGAAAGGGTGCCAAATTCAAGAGCTTAATTCAATGAAACTGCAAGATGCTACAGATAAGATGTGCTCAAAGAAAACTAATGTACGTAGTTATTAGCACATAACATATGACTGAAAAAACATAATGTTGAAGCAAGACATTTGTATGCATGATATTTACTATAATGACAGAAGAAACATACATTCACATATAGATCTATATGCTGCAATTCATACATGGTACAATAGATACAATGAACAAATACATAAATAATAGTCATATCTATTACAAAATAATAAATACAAATACAGTCAATTCTGATTATTCGCAGGGATTACATTTCTGAAAAACCTCAGAGAACTGATCTTATTAGAAAAATGGGGCTAGGTTCTGTCAGAGGACTGGCAGGAGGAGACAAACTTCATGTGGATGCACCAGCTCTCAAGCCTACTGAAATCTTGTTATGACTTTTACTTCCTCTACAGTCATGTTTGATCATCTTCTAGGTGCTCCACCAGAGGCTGTAAGTGACTGCATCAACACAAATCCGAGGACTTCACCAAACCATCTAATCGGTATTAGCAACAGGAAGTGTGTGCCAAGGGCAAGGACTTAGTCAGTGCGAGCTTATGACCCTCACTTACTGGAAATTCCTCGCATGTGGGGAGAAATTGTAAGCCCTTGCCCCCATCATGTGCAACTGTTACGAAATGCATTACACTTATGTAATACCACATAAGTGAGTCTGTGGGAACAGGATCTATTTTCTTGGAGTTACTAAATAGATAGATAGATAGATAGATAGATAGATAGATAGATAGATAGATAGATAGATAGATAGATAGATAGATAGATAGATAGATAGATAGATAGATAGATAGATAGATAGATAGATAGATAGATAGATAGATAGATAGATAGATAGATAGATCATCACAAAGGTTTGCATTTTTTTTCCTGTGCAGCAGTGGCTAGCTCATTTGCCCTACTCTCAAGTTATGAACCAAAGCTCTTTATCCTTTATTTCTTTTTTTAATTCACCCTGGCATCTCTTCTTCCCATCAGCAAATGATAGTGCCAACTCTCACCCCAGCTCTAGACTCATCAGAACTGTAGGCAGATTTAAACCAACATTCAGGGCAAGTTATTAGGTCACAGAAACCCAAGGCTACACTTCTGTGCATCGATTGGTTGCCTCTATTACTGAAACAGTGCATAGTCTTTAGAGTGGGAGTTTTTAATAGCAGATTTTACACTGCTTCCCTTCTCTGACACAGCATAAGGTATGGCAGGAGTGTCACTGACTTTTAAACAGACCTCATCAGTTTCAGTCTTAAAGGAATAACATGGTTCAGGGTTCCAATGCTTCCATATGTTGGCCAGAAATTCTTCCCATATCCCAGCATCTCACTCTCACTGAATAAAGAGTAAAGCAGTCCTTAAAATTTATTGGGTCACCAGCCATTACATCCAAGGTGAATCCCCTCAGGTTCCTCGAAGGATACATTCTCGCTTTCCTGCTCTAGGTTCTATTTGCTGTGTGCCAGAAATGGCAGCCTCTTGTGGCTGCAGTATTCTCAAAGTGGCATACATTGGTGGTCTGTCACTACCCGGGTTTAAGCTTTCTAGCTTTCTAGGGGACTGTACTCTGCTCTGTACAAGCCAGTTTCTCAGTAGCAATAAACAGAGGCCAAGGGAAAGCATTTGCATCTGTGTGTATGTGGGGCATAGCAGCACAGACATTAGTTAAAGAACCTCATTTCAGTTCCTTACCTGGTCTCTGTGTGACACTTTCATATACCTCTGTGCCTTCAGGATTTCTTCAATCATTCCCTCAGTAGTAGTGAAAGTGGGTATCTATATGTATGAATGTGGCTGCTGATGATCTTGCATGCTTGCCCCAATATTAGTAGGATCCTGAGCACTGTTTACTGTAAGTTGAGTGTGTGCCTCCTCCTTGTGTCTGTGTGAGTTTTTCTCCTACATCCCAAAAATATGCATATTGGGCTAACTGGCAATTTGTATTGGCTCAGTTTGATTCATTGTGGCAGTGTGCCATCATGTCCTGTTTTGTGTACAATGCTGTAGTAACAGATTCTAGTCCTGCAAACATGAAAATATTTCAGTGGGTTATAAAATAGACAGACGGTTGGATATTGCATACCATTTTGTTTTAAGTTTTAAATATAGGGATATATTTAAACATACACACACCATGTATTTTGGGCAGTATGATAGCAAAGGTTACAAATTAACCAGGGGGTAATCCCTGGCTAAGTCTCTTTTCCATTGATTTATTTCTTTTGTTGTCTCTTTGAAAGTTCTGTTTTTGAAAAGGTTTTCTTCTCAGTGAATACTGTTTTCCTAGTTATGTTTTACTGTATAATGTTGCTTTTATATCTATAAGTTCATGTTTATATGTTGGTTGTATTCTTAATATTAAGCCTACAGGGGCATGGCCCCCCTGACCTTTATATTCCAACAGCCACAACTAGGTGGCTCTTTGGCATTTTAGTTTCTACTTCTGTCTTTTGAATCTCATTCTCGATTTTGTAAGTACATCATTCTTCTGATTTTTTGGTTATGAACTTTGACTTGTTAAAGTTTAAAGATTTACTGGATTATGGACCGGATTTGTTTACTTACAGCAGGGGTGAGCAACTTTGGTACTGGAGGGCAGCAGTAGCGGCAGGTTTTTGTTCCATCCCAGTTACTTAATGATGAGTCAATTATTGCTGATGAAGCTCTAATTGCTCTAACAGCATTTTGATGTTTAATTTTAGTTGTCTCACTCATCATAACCTGTCTCCGTAGTGACCTGTGTGTATTCACTATGAACTGTCTGGTTTAATAAAATATTTTGAAGGAAACTGAAGAGAATAAAACTGAAGGACTCATCTGTTTTAGGCTTCAAATCATTGGAATGATATGCTTGGAAAGGAAAGCATGTACGATATAAGAATGACCTGACAATGTTGAGCTAGAACACTAACAAGCTTATAGTGGCAAGGATTAGTTTTTAATTAAGCAACTGGTTGGGAAAAGAAACCTGCAGACACTGTAGCCCTCCAGGATCGACATTGTCCAACCCCGGCTTACACGTTTGCATTTTAGACATAACCTTTTTTTGTCTCCTAAATATGTTTTTGCTCTTGCTCTATACTTTTTAATCTTTGCAAATAAACATTTTAAACATTAAATGAACTTTTAGTTTATATAGATGGATTTATGCTTCTTTTTCTTGTTGCTTTCTGGATACCAAGTTTGGGCCTGTGCAGCCCATAAACCAACCACTTGAGCTAGGTTGCTTTGGAGTTGTGAAGCCTATACCATTTTGATGCAGACCTGTGGTGAAGCACAGGTATTGTTTTTATTTTTTTTAGGCTTATCATCCTTTTTGAGAATATGAATGGGTGGGATCACAGATGAAGTATTCTAGATTTGAATCCTAAGTTGGGCTACAGTCTGTTTGAAGTGCACATGTTCTCCTTGTATCTTTATGAGAGTTTGTCTGCATATTCTAAATTTTATCCCATATTTCAGACATATATGGGATTCTTGGGAGAATAAATAAAGCGTCAAATAAAAGGTCTTTATTTAAAAAAAAGGTCACAGAAGAGCTTGTTAGCGGAAGGGAATACACAACGTACACAGCAGTGTACTGCTAGAGCAAGAACTGAGCAGCTACTAATCAGGAAGGATCAAGAAATTAAATGTAATTTGTAAATGAAAGGAAAGTTCTTAACTGGGAACTTGGACCAAATTCATAGTGAACATGGGAACTGCTCATTTTGTGATGCCAGAAACACATTAAATCACTAGCAAATGTTGTTTTAATTGACAGTCTCGGATGATAAAGGATGAGTGGTACTGGTTTATAAAGCATTGTATCTGTGACATCACATGAACAGACCAAGGACCATGCCTTGAAACAACCAGGAGTTATGTCCTACCAATGGAAGAACCAAAACAGCATTGCGGTAAAGCAAAATTATCATAAAATATTTTTAATCCAAGAAACAAAATAGAAACAAAATACACAAACAGAAATGATCCATGACATTCTTCTTCTTGTTTGTCTTGTGGCTGCTCTCATTAGAGGATGTCACAGTAGATCATCTGTTTCCATATTTTCCTTTCCTCTGCATCTTGTTCCATCACACCCACCACCTGCACGTCCCCTCTCACCACATCCATGAATCTCCTCTTAGGCCTTCCTCTATTCCTCTTGCCTGGAAGATGTACCCTTAGCATCCTTCTCCCAATATACCCAGCATCTCTCCTTTGCACATGTCCAAGCCAACACAATTTCTGCTCTCTGGCTTTGTCTCCAAACCATACAACCTAAGCTGACCCTTTAATGTGCTCATTACTAATCCTGTCCCTCCTCGTCACACCTAATCTAAATCCTAACATCTTTAACTCTGCTACTTCCAGCCCTGTCTTGTGCCATTTTGTTACTGCCACCATTTCCAACCCATATAACACAGCTGGTCTCGCTACCTAAACTAGACTTTCTCTTTCACTGTTATTGGTACCAGTCTGTCACAAATCACTCCTGACACTCTTCTTTCTCTTCTCCACTCTTACATACTTCTCTGCCACTCCTGACTTCCTCATTCAATACCACAACTCATCTCTAGGCATTCTGTCATATGCTTTCTCCAAGTCCACAAAGACACAATGCAACTCTTTCTGGCCTTCTCTATACTTCTCCATCAACACCTTCAGAGAAAACATTGCATCTGTAGTGCTCTTTCCCAACATGAAACCACACTGCTGCTCGCTAATTATCACCTCCCTTCTTAACCTAGCTTCCACTACTCTTTCCCATAACTTCATGCTGTGGCTGATCAATTTTATTCCTCTATGGTTACTATAGTTCTGCACATCAGCCTTATTCTTAAAAATCAGTACCAGTACACTTCTTCTCCACTCCTCAGGCATCCTTTCACTTTCCAAGATTGAATTAAATAATCTGATTAAAAACTCCACTGCCATCTCTTCTAAACACCTCCATGCTTCGACAGGTATGTAATCTGGACATACAGCATTCCCATTCTTCATGCTTTTCATAGCTGTCCTTACTTGCTCCTTGTTAATGTGTTGCACTTACTGATTCACTATCTCCTCATCATCCAACCTTCTCTCGCTTATTCTCTTCATTCATCAACCTCTCAAAGTACTCTTTCCATCTATTCAACACACTCTCCTTGCTTGTGAGTATGTTTCCATTATTATCCTTTATCACCCTAACCTGCTGCTCATCTTTCCCAGCTTGGTCCCTCTGTCTAGCTAATTAGTAGTGTCCAATCTCTCATCATACACCTTATCTTTAGCCTTCACCACCTCTCTTTTCATCTTTCACCTTATCCACATGTATTACTGTCTATTTTCTTCATCTCTCTTGAATTCCACCTTGCAGTCTTCCTTTTTCAGCTGCCACCATTTGATCCTTGGCTCTGTCCTCGTTATTTTCCTCTTCTTGATCTCCACTGTCATTCTACAGACCACTATCCCATGCTGCCTAACTACACTTTCCCCTGCCACCACTTTGCAGTCTCCAATCTTCTTCAGATTGCCCCTCGTGCATACAATATAATCCACCTGTGTACATCTTTCTCCATTTTTGTACATCACCCTGTGTTCCTCCCTCTTCTTAAAATACATATTCACCACAGCCATATCCACCCTTCTTGCACAATCCACTTTCATCTGACCTGCATTTCAGTCTCTGTTCCTTTCGCCAACATGTCCTTTGAAGTTTGTTCCAATCACCACTTTCTCTCCCTTGGGGACAGTCTCAACCACTTCATCCAACTCACTCTAGAAATCTTCTTTCTCATCCATCGCACACCCAACTTGCAGGGCGTATGCACTAACAACATTCATCATCACACCTTCAGTTTCCAACTTCATAATCATCACTCTGTTTGACATTCTTTTCACACTCTTGACATTCTATTCCTTCAGGATAACCCCTACCCCATTTCTTCTCCTGTCCATCACCATGGTAGAATAATTTGAACCCGTCTCCAAAACACCTGACATTACTCTCCTTTCATCTGGTCTCTTGCACGCACAATATATCAACCTTCCTTTTCTCCGTCATATCTGCTAACTCTTTCCCCTACTAGTCATACTGCCAACATTCAAAGTTCCTGCCCTTACTTCCACTCTCATACTCACCCTCCTCTCCTCCTGCCTCTGTACATGCCTTCCCCCTCTTCTTCTCCTTCAGCTAACGGTAGCCCAATTTCCGCTAGAACCCTGTTGGCTAACAGTACTGGTGGCAGCTGTTGTTAACCTGGGCCTCAACTGATCCGGTATGGAAATCAATATTGTTATCCACATATTGATCTGGCAAAATTTTACCCTGGATGCCCTTCCTGATGTAACCTTCCCAGTTTATCCAGGCTTGGGACCGGCACAAAGAATCACACTGGTTTATGCATCCTTCCGTGGCTGAGGTAAAATAATCCATGACATTCAAACCCCCCAAAAAACAAAGGAAAGTCCCAGAAAAAAATGTATTAACTACATAACACAGTTTTTAAAATAACTAATAGAAAGAAATAAAGATTATGCCCCTTGGACCTCAATATATGTCTAAATTGCTCTAAACTACAATAAACTTATGATTATAATTCTCTTTCTTACCTCCAACAGTCCACCTCTCACTCTAGCCTCTTCTGTTTCTATCACACCAGGGTAGGCCTTGTCCATAACTGCTTCCTAACTCTAAGTCCTCCCTGTGAGGGTACAGAGGCTCTTTAAAACTCTGACCTGGAATACTCCAAGTGTCATACTTGCATTTCCAAAAGAGTCAGCAATAAGGCCACTTCCCTGAAGTATCACTGTCACTGCATTCACTGACTATAGCTTGTAGACAACCTTTTGGGAGTTTTAATTATGGCCACATCATAATGCAGATACCCTCAAGTGGATTGGAGGACTGAATTAGAATCACATCTCAGTCTTTTTTTATTTTATTTTTCTGCCAGGGGAGAATTCCTGGCATCCACACTGGGCTGCCAAACCTCTCGCATTTTGTATTTCACATGTGCAAGTTAATTTAACTGGCAACTCTAAGTTAGGCAAGTGTCATTTCTGTGTGAGAGAGTCCTGCAATGGATTGGTGACCTGTCTGTTTGAACCCTGCCTTGCATTTGGGACAACCCTGAATTTATGTAAATTTCAGAATCTTATGCTGCTTTATTCGGAGGTTGAATAATTAAATGTGCTTTACAAATTAATACATTAAATTAGAGTATTTTATTTTTCAAAATTGTTGGGTTGTTTCTATTACATTTTTTAAACAGTTACATGAGGGCTCTGTGATGAAAGTGGGGTCCTTTGTCTGTTTTCAGTGAAGCTGACTTGTTAGATTATCACTCATGGGATATACTTCCTAAAATCTACAAAGTTTTTTATCACAGTGAAAGACACATCCATAATCACATTGCCTTTACAAATTTTGAGATAGCAGCAGGAAGTTCCAGAATTAAATTTAAGAAAATTCACTTCCTGTTTTAAGTAAACAAATATTCATGCCAGTTCTTTTAAAAATAATTAGCACAGCATGGCAAAAATATGATGATACTGGGAAAAAAGGCTTCAGAAAATAGATAGAAACATAAGAAACCCAATTAGATAGGTGCAGAGAATGATCAGAGCAGTAGATCAAAAGAAAAATCTGAGACAGATACAAACAATAATTTTATCCTTGAAAATAATGTCTCTGCAGCTGAGTGTGAATTGTTCAGTTAATATGAAATATACACTGAATGGTGCACACTTTACATAAATTCTTCATTATTCCAGCCATAGCTTCTGAGATTTTTTTTTATTTTATGAAACTTGTCATATTCTATTATTACTGCATCCTCTAAATATAGTTCTTTATGATGAAAATATTCACAATGTTTGGAAAAATCCATTTATTTCTTTAACCTTCCAAATGCATACGTACGACAAATAATGTTTTTTAAAGGAACATTCCACCCAAAAATTATATTTTGTATATGTTACTTACCCCAAGCTGTTTGTAGTGATGGCTGAGAAAAATTTTTAATCTCATGTTTTAATGCAGAACAGAGAGAAAATAGTTAATGATTTAATAGAACCCAACAGTGACCGATGATATACAATGGCAAACAAAATCAAAAATGTCCTTGAAAAAAATTGTTACTTCACTCATATTTTATCATCCATGTCAAGTCATCCAGTTTAGCTCACAAAGTGTAAAACCAATGTTATTTTGTTAAAATACTGTTAAATAACTCTGGAAAATGAAAGCATTTTGCATACAGGAAGCCCCTTCACACAGGGTTGCACATTTTTATTGAAGACAGGACTATTGAATGAGGTGGAGAGATGGGTCTGCAAATCAAAAGCACAACCTCGAATGAAGGGGCTTCCAGTTTGTGGATTACTTTTGTTTATTTATTTAACTATATTTTAGCAAAAAATACATGCTTTTCGATATTTGTCAGCATACGACTGGATATCTTGATGTGTGGATTATGCAACACAAATAATGTGATATTTTTCTGTGATTATTTGCAGTTGCCTAGTGTTGGGCACCATCGGGATCTCGTTCATAAGATACATTGTTATGGATTTTTTCCACAACAACACAAGATTAAAAAAATATCTTGGTCATTACTATGATCTACATGGGGTAAGAAACATGCAAAAATATATTTTGGGGTGCAGTATTCCTTTAAATGAACCTGCTTTTTTTCTAAAGAGAACCAGGGGTCACAGTTTGCTATTGGAAAGGGAGAGGGTCTTAGGAGATTTATGGTCTATTTGTCTCAAATCTTACTCAGCATGGCTCAAGGACTACCTTGTATATTGAAAAGGAAAGGTGCTGACACAGATCAAAGACAAGACCATCCCCTGATTCAACAAGTTGTTTTGTATTTTTCATGTTGTTTAAATTCTAATGCTGTATTTGAATATTCCCACTAGTATACTGGTTAACCTGATTAACACGATACACAGATTTTCAAAAAGTAAATTGATTGAAAAAGTACGCCATATTTTCAAAAGAGACCCATTCCTTCATATCTCAAACAATCACACTTTCAGTACACCATCCTTATCAGGACATTTCTGGTGAGGGTCGTTGATCTACGTATTACATGGAAACTAATAATGACTTCATGTTTCCCTTTATTTTATCCAATATGAGAACTATACTCCCCTTTTTGGGTCATGCCACTTGATACATGCATAAAAATTCAAAACGATTACCCTAATGGATCTGCTATTTTTAATTTTTTCCCTTCTTTCTTTCCCCTATTTAAAAGTTAACTCCTTCATGTTATTTGGAATTATTACATTGAGACTAATTTTTAACTAGAGTCAGTGATAGATTGCTGAAATAATGAGAATTATCTTCCTCTGTCTTTACATTTTCTTGGCTGTTTTAGCCTTTGGGTTAAATAGCCAGTGCATTTCTTTTAACTCTGTACTGTGGAAAGCTTGGTACTTAATTCTAAGCTCAGCTTTTGCTAGGTCTATAGAGAATTTTATTTTGGCTTTTTAAAGGTACATGAGAGTGAAGGCTGAAACACAAAAGAAAAGGTGAGTAATCTCTGAAGAATAAGCACTGCTGAGTGACTAGCAATCACAGAGTAGAAGCGGTGTAATTCCTTACCTTGCTGGAAAAATAGCCTTCAGCTCATTAATGTAAACTTCAACCTACCTGTCCATGTATTTCATATCTTTGATAGAGTTCCTCATTCTAAGTTACAACCATTCTGCTGGTCTTACAGAGTCTAAAGGAAAGTTTTTTTCCAGGTGCACATTAATTCACTGGCCTGCTTTCTCTCCAGACTGAAGGTCCCTGACCATAAAGAAGATGATTAACTCTGTGGAAGAAAATTATGAATACAGACACCCCTCTCACCGGAATGGCCCAATTTAAGTAATAAAACACAGGCAGGAGAAAGTGTCAATCATTATTCTTTATCTAAATCTTGCGAGAGGTAACAAGTGCATTACATGTTAGCCACATGTTACAAAGAAAAAAGTGTCCTCTGCACTATATTTATACAATTCATTGATTAGGTCACTACTCAAAAAAGGAATACATTACATAATCAAAAAACTTTTAACATGATTGGGTACACCTAGCTGAAATGGACATGGCAGATGTTGATACCTTAAGTGACTACAATTTGATTGATAGTCCTGTTTGCTTAGGATGTAAATGACATTTTAATTGTATTATTTATATTCTTATTTTAGGAGATGTGTGAGTTTCTTCATGTACATCCAGTTTTGAACTATAAGATAAAGACCTAATTCTTTATGATAAAGCTAGGTACAAAAACAGGAAACTTAGTATTTGCAAAAAAACAGGAAAATGATTATGCAGTAAAATGCATCATTTTCTCTTAATGGGTTATATAAATAACAAGAAATGCATTTATCATAGCGAATAATAAAATAACAGCATCAGCTTTTTAAGCATGAGCTCAGAAGGATATGAGACTCAGACACATGCTAGGTGCGCATAGGACCAGGATTCAAATTCAATTCTTACCATTCTAACCTGCCTCTGCCCTAATTTCTGTCTTTACATCTCTCTTCTCCACATAAACCCTTCATTTCATGACTTGCCATGCCATGTCATGTAATGACTCCAGTAATGCTTAATAAAAGCACTGCAAAAAGCCGTAGTGGGTCATGTCCAGAAGTGTTTTCATATTGAAGCCAACAATAACCTGAGTTTCCCACATGGAGCCCCAAACTTCATTCATATCTCTGTGATTTTTTACAAATTCAGTGCTAGCATAACAAGCTGTGTATCCTTGATGACTGAAAAGTATTAATAATAACGTTTATATCATAATCTGTTTATTTAGTTCAATTCTATCTATTTACTGTGACAATGACACTATTCACTGAATAGAGGCTACATACAGTATACCTACCACAATGACGAAAATAATAAAAAACGTACATTCTTTAAATGCATGAACATTCAAATCAAGTTAAACGCAGTAAAAAAGAGTAATTTCAATGTCAATTGTATAAACAAATCAGAACAATTAAAATCTAGTAATATCATAATTGAGAAATGGAGCAGAGAAAGACAAAATCTCCAGTCAACACCATTCTTGGAGGAAGTAGAACTTGAGGGTTACATGATCAGTTTTATACCCATTTTCTCTTGGGTGTTCTGCAATATTTTATGTAAGGTAAAATTTTTCTGTTCTTACATTTCAAACCTTCAGATATCTGTTTATATTAAAATCATATTCACTCTGCAACTGTTATGTTTTAGTCATAGTTTTCGTCTTTTTCATTTAATTTCCAGTATTGTTTGTTACTGTAATTTCTGTTAATATTGTTTTGTCCATTTTTTATTTAGTTGATACATTTAATTTATTTTTGTTTTTAATATTTATGAATTATTTGTAATTTATTTATTATTTATTGTCAATGTGTGTGACTGTGACTGGGACCACCTTTACCTCACCATTAAGGAAGGGACTGCCCCCCAAGCCATTACAAAGAGGTTGGGAAAGTGAGTTGTTTGTGGTTCATTAAATGCACATTGGAGGAGGGTTGTATGAGTATTTCTATTTCTTTGGTTTTTGCCCTTTCTGTTTACTTGATTATTCTTATGAATTTTGTTATGAGACTTGTTTGTTCTGAATTGCCTCTTAGGCAACTCATTTTTGCTCCTTTCTTGAACCTTTCATTTTTTCTTTTTGATGTCAACAAATATTTTAATATATAAACATCACTTGGGGGACTTGTCTCTTTGAGCCAGAGCTTTACGGTTCTTCCTCTTGTAAGGTATATTTATTGATATTTTTTGATATTCTTCATATACAATATTTTGAAATATTTACTCATTTATTTCCAGTTCTCCTTGTATGTGGCCGTGTAGTCGTAAGCCTCCCACATTCCTAGGATTATGCTCTGCTGGGTTGGGAACCATTTTTGGACAGGTCAGTTAGGTTTCCGGCCTGTTTTTTGTGGATATTTTTTGAAGGACTCATTGATTTTTCCATCATGTGGTGCTAGAATCAAAACAGTAATCAAGGACTGCTATAAGAATAAATGTGCAGCAGTCATTTCCTTCTAATCCTAATGTCTGTTGAAAAAACATTGAATGTTCTATTAAGAAAAGTTATTTAAACACTTAAATACGTGGAGTGCAAGAAATGTTTGCATAATAAAATCTAGCTTTGTGAGAGATAATTTAGATTTTACTTTAAATAATACACACTAACATCTTTCTGGTGATTTTACATTTAAAATTCAATTGCAAAGATGTTTGCTAGTTTACTTTTACTTACTGTATTTTTCAGCAGAAAACACACAAATGTTGGCTATCAAACTGTGTTTACACACTTAATGTTAGTTAATATTTTTGATGTTTTACTGTATATTTCTAAAAACTACAATATATTTTATGAATGGATGGTGTGATAATATAAAAGAAAAAACCTTAAGAAGTTTTCTGAGAGAGCTGATTTTAGACTTTAACTTTCTGTAGGGAAGGAGGAAGGAAGAAATTAATAGAGAATGGAATGTATTTTCATGAGTAGGCACTCCAAATAGCCATATTCAAAAACTACTTACAAAATTTCTGCAATATAAAAAAATGATCACAATCTCAGTAAACTGCTGGTTGCCAGTATACCGAATAGAACACAGTTTTTCAGACAGTAGATTTAAAGACATAAATGAATCTGACCTAAAACCAACATTGTCATAAGATATATGGGATAATAAAAGTTAACATGACAACGCCACACAGAAAATGGGAGAACTTTACCCAACACATTACGTAAATGAATAATAAGCTCTGGCTTCCTGTCTAATGATCGCTAAAGCGTCCTTTAACAGTTGCAAATGTCAACAGTTTAAAAAATAGCCGTCTTTGTGTTAATTTAAATCTATCTTCTCACCATTAGTTGTTTTGTGTACAACTAATCAGAGGAATGCTGAAGAAGTATATGTTGCTATTTATCTTTGACATTAGAAATTAGAACAAGACAGTTAGTGCACAACAGAATTGGTGTGTCCTTTCCACATTGTCCACAATGGAAGTTGTGACTGATACTTTCTTCACTTCCTACACTTGAGCTCATAGAAATACAACATCAGGATGCAGCAATTTAGTTGCTCTTTACCATGAAATTCCATACTGCTGCCTAATTCTTTGAAGTATTTCTTGAAGACCTTTTCAGTCCCTGAAACTACTACCAGACAGCAATTTTTTCTTATTAAACCCATTGTGATCACATGCATAGACATACTGGGTTCATATCTTCTGATTTTTTTTTCTTCTGAGTTTGAATTTTTCATCTATACTATAGGAGCTTATTTTCACAACTTCATTTTTTTAAATGCACCATTTTACAAAATGATTCTGTATTTTCAAAATGTATTGCTTGCAACCAGTAGTACTGCCCACATGTGTTATTTTTGTTTTCTGGTGACAAATTGAAAGAAACGATCTAGAAGGCAATACAAAAAGACAAATCAATATGTAAGTATAGGTTTAGTTTTATTTTCTATATATGTTGTATAATAATTTGAAATAGGGTGAGGTTTAAGTTCTAATTTGATTACACTTTTTGTATTTGAGTAAATTGACTGCTAAGAGTGAGTGTGCATGACTGTGGGACTGAGGACTGATGCTTACCTTTTGTCTCATGTTGCAGATATGGGCTCTACATATATTCCAGAAGGCTTTCAGGAAGCAAAACCTGCTTGATTGTGTGTATCCATTTGATTGTTAGAAGCTGTAATGTAGCTCTGTGAGAACACAGAAAAAAATATTTGAACATGTTTATAGTAAGAAAGGTGTACATAATGCAGAGCCATAAAGTTGATAGAATTTAAATTGCATATTGTTTATTGATTTAGTGGTGCAAGATGCTATAATATGTATGATACAAATAGGCTTATACAAAAATATGTTGTGGAAAGCAGCCCGGACACAGACAGGCGGCCAGCGATGGTTCACCCAACACACGTTTAGTACATTATTTTCTATTATACAGTGATCCCTCGCTATATCGCGCTTCGTCTTTCGCGGCTTCACTCCATCGCGGATTTTAAATGTAAAGCATATGTGAATATATATCGCGGATTTTTCACTGCTTCGTGGATATCTGCGGTCTACAGTACGTGTGCTTCCTCAGTTGATTTGCCCATTTGAATTCAAACAAGGGACGCATTTGAATTCAAACAAGGGACGCTATTGGCGGATGGCTGAGAAGCTACCCAATCAGAGCACGCGGTTAAGCTCCTGGGTGCTGTGCTAACTCTCGAACGTCTCGCGACCATTCTACGAATGGCAAAAGATCTCCAGACATCAGTTGAAGAATGGGACCCGCAAATGATTTGTTCTTTGCAATTTAAAAATGCTCTTGACGGCGCCACGTAAGTGTATAGGAACCTCTTTACACAAATGAAAAAGCAGCGCCAGCAACTGCCCATCACGATGTTCCTTACACGCAAAACACTGCCTAGTACGCCTTCAGTGGAAGAAGACGACGGCGGTGCTACACAGTCGCCTGAAGAGGCTCCTTTAGAACAGCTGTGACAGTGCAGTAAATGTCATCGTTATCTGACAAGTTGGTGAGTACCCAAAACTATTTTTCTACGTACTTAGTACATGTATGTACGTTTATCGTAACTGTGCACACATTTTATACAATTTTTTCCTTGCATTGTTGGTGTTTATTGCCGGTGGCCTGTCTATCGTAATGGCTGTAACAAATGTGATATCGGAGACGCTCTACGGTGTCTTTAAAATAACATTTTGGTTTTATGTACAGCATTTACATGTTATAGATTTTTCACGTATTTTTTTATTACCTACTCAATTACAATATGTTTAAAACTGTATTACGTATTAAATAAAACTCCTCAATGATATACGATATGTATGTTTGTGAGTAGTATATAAACTGTGTTTACATACATAATTTCAACGAATCTTACCTAATAACCAAGAGAATATAAAGGGTTTATGCTGTATAACTGTACGGGGAATATTTATAAACCATGTGGGAGAGTTTATAAGGACTTAAAATATATAAAAATAACCATATAAACATATGGTTTCTACTTCGCGGATTTTCTTATTTCGCGGGTGGCTCTGGAACGCAACCCCCGCGATGGAGGAGGGATTATTGTATACAAGGTGCCACACAACTCCAAAACTCCCCCAAAGTCCAGGCCTTTCTATCCAATGCCTCCTCTTTGTCTCTGACCGCCTCCACTCCTCTCCTCCCGAGCTCCATCCTCTTCCACCTGACTCAAGCCATCGAATGGAGGGAGGCGGCCCCTTTTATACACACTCGGATGTGCTCCAGGTGTCTTCCGATGAGCTTCCGCCGGCACTCCCTAGTGTGGCGGAAGTACCGGCTCCACACCCGGAAGCACTCTGGGTGTCCCTGATCCTCTTCCCCCCAGCACTTCCAGGTGTGGCAGAAGTGCTGAGGTCCAGGGCTCCGTAGGCATTGGGGTGCCCCCTGGCTTTGACCACGGGCCCCTACAGGGTTCAGCTTCAAAGCTCTGTACCCATGGTCCCCATAGCCACCAGGGCAGTCGCGCCCACGTGGTCTGGGGGAAGCGTAAGATCTCCTCCGGGACATCCCGGCCGGGTCGCCCCCCCAGCCACCTGTGACAATATATATATATAGTATATACTGCATATACACTGTGGTCATGCGAGGTATAACATGGGATCTAAAATAAATGTTGGAGTACCAGCTGGGTCGTCACTTTTAAATAACAAAGGCAAGTGTAATAAAAACAGTGTGCAATGGAGCATACAAAGCAAAACAAAGGGCCTTCTTAAACTTTCTCAGATCTGGAGTAGAGCTCCATCTCTGTCAAGCATTAGTCTAAAATGAGACACCACCTTCAGCGAGTGCTTTGAATATGTAGTTCCCCGACTGGAAAGGGCAAAGTCAGTTGCCTTCATTCTCTGTGCTGTGGGAACAAAAAAAAGTCAATACCATTAATGACAGCACCCCCTCTCATACCAGGATGAGCCAGGAAGGTGATTCTTAGAACATGCACAACAGCAGTATATATGGACACAATGTATTATGCATTTCTTTAATTCATGCAGTTCAACAAAAATATAATACTTTTCTGACAAATTTGGATGGATGGATTAATAGATAGAAAGTTCACTGGTTTGACATTTTCAGGATCAGCAAATAAAAAATACTTAAATATATAACAAATAAATGCTTTGTGAGCATGAACTGATTAACTAATTCATCATACATGTGTTAGTGCTGCTGCTTTCAAATTTCAGAAAACAAGGGTCAATACACAGCCCAATCACTGATCTGCCCATGGTTTATTTCTTATTTTGTCTTTATTACCTTGTATTATGGCTTATTTCTGTGTTTTTTTCTACCACATCCTAAAGACATACATGTTAGGCTAATCCTGACCATCCATTTTCTAACTCACTCCTTCATTCCAGGGTCAGAACTGCTATTTTGCAGATACTGATGGCAAGAAAGCTTTGTACTTGTGAAATTACACAATATTTTGGAATGGTCGGTGTAACCTTCTGCACTATACACAAATAAATGTACTATGTAAGTTAAACTTTAAAGTTTTATAGTCTGAAATGTATTCCTGACTAAGCTTCAACTTTTAAGTATGTTTATCTATTTTGTTGTCCAACTAGAAAAACAGAAATGAAAAAAAAATTAGTTACAGTTTTATTGCTGCTGCATTAATTTCACAACACTACTGTTCCCTCGCTGATTCAGTGTCCTGGATTTCAGTTCTGCACATGACCAATATCTGTGCGAATTACAAGGTTTAATTTCCAGGTTTTTATGTTTTCCCCTGACATCAAAAGACATGCACCTGATTAGGATAACTTACATCAATGGACCCAGAATTAATCCGGCACTCTAGGTAGGGTCTGGGCCCCCTCAACGTTTAAAGTTATTAAGTGGGTTTGACAATGCTATATTGCTGTGATGTCCCAAGGACATTTCCTGCCTTGTGCCTTATGCTGCTGAGATAATGAATAGCTGAACCGGTTCTGTTTCTTAGTACATTATTTATGCTTTTTCATTTGAGACAAATGATTTCAGCAATAGTTCAATGTGTTTTTAATTTATCTAACTTTTTTTCTGATCCACATAACTCCAATATAAGGCAACACAACTACTTGACTCCAGTAAAGGATAAAAAGCCAATCTAGCCCTGGATAGTATGAAGCCCAGGACACGTACACCTGGCCTAACCTGACACAGACAGGCAGGACACAAGTTTCACCACACAGCACATGATTTATTTACAGTCAGGGAAGCGTTTCTTCTTCGCTCCCCCAAAGTCCATATAGCACCACAGTCCCTTCTCTTTGCCAGTCCTTCTGCCTCCACTCCTCCTCACGAGCTTCGCCGACTTCCTCCCATCTTTTATAAGTCCTGGGAGATTACCTGGAATCACTCCTAAGTGCGGTAGAAGTCCTTTATAGGGCTCTGCAGCTCCCCCTGGAACCTAGCAGGGTCGTACCAAACTCCAGCTCCCAGTGTGCCCTGTGGGAATCTGTGGTGCCACAGCCACCCAGGAGGGCCACTTTCTAGAGTCCCAAGGGTGGTATTGCCTCATCGATGTTCTCTACCCTGGTCTTTCTATTTTGTTGGCGTCCCGTCACAATAGAAAAAAGGGCTCTGTACAATGTCAGGGCATACTTACACCCACAGGCGTTCACTGTTATTGACTCATACAGTATTACTTTCAAAGAAACCACAATAATTTTCCATAAAGCAAAATTATACAAAATTATTATTTAAAATAGTCATTCACAATGGCAGTGTACAGTAGGCAAAAGCCAATACCTTTGATATAGTGTGTCTTTCAATTATTATAATATCACATATATGATTAATATACGTAGCACCCTTCACCAAGCATTTTTAATCATGTGTTATATTAAAAGTGTTACGCTCTATTATCAACTGTGAAGAACCAGCCCAGATCACAGACAGACAGAGGACACCCAAGTCCAAGAACACACACGTTTAATTTCTGCTCTGTTTTATGGCACGCACACAGTGCACAAATCACCAATAAAGCTCACAGTCCTTTTCTTTTTCTTTCTTTCCTTCCTTCTTTTCTCCTTCTTTTCTTCTGCCACCTCCACTCCTCTCCTGCAGCTCTCTGAATGGAGTGAGGTGGCCCCTTTTATAATGCACCCGGATGTGCTCCAGATGCTCCCTGATGACCTTCCTGCAGCACTTCTTGGTGTGGCGGAAGTGCTGCATGTGCACCCGGAAGCACTCCAGGTGTGCCCAGATTCTCTTCCGGCTGCACTTCCTGGTGAGGCAGAATTGCGGCAGTCCTGGGCTCCGGGATCATCCAGGTGCCCCCTGGCAGTGGCCATGGACCCCAACAGGGTTGAGCTTCAAAGCTCCAAATCCGTGGCCCCATACAATCCAGGGGGGCTGCCCTCTTGTGCCCTGGGGAAGATATTGCCCATCTCCTGGTCCTTCCCTTCTCCAGGCATCCTGATGGGGCAAGGTCCCCGGTCATCTGCCACATAACTATCAAACAAATTCAAGTGAGGAAAGCAGGGGGATAAAATTAGAAAACACTCATTTACTGTCAGCCACTTTTAATTACAGGAGCAAAGTAACTGGAGAATAAAATACTCTCATGACAAACTCCTTCTTAATAAACAGTTTGTCCAGATCAAATGGTCTGACTGGAACATCTTAAAGGATGCCGGTATTTTGCAGCACCCGAAATATGTACATCGCGGGTCAGGTCGCCGCCACCACTGGGCTGTGAATGAAAAGACCACCGGCAGCATTTGCTCAGGAATAAGCCGTCCTCATGGCACTGGAAATAGAAGTGTCAGTGTGCCAAATTTACATTATGTGGAAATAAACCCTGATCACGGCTCTCTGCAAAAAGAAGTCTCTTTAACTAATATTGCACTGTTTAACTCGAGATCTCTTAATGGCATTGGTGCTGTCAGAACTCATCACTGACACCAAACTTTATATTCTGTGTTTAACGGAGACTTGGCAAAAACCAAACAAATTTACGTCTCTCACTGAGGCTACCCCACCTGGTTTCACTTTCCATACAGAGCCTTGCAGCTCAAGGCAAGGCGGTGGGCTTGCAGTAATTGTCAGAGCAGACTTAAACATCAAACAAATCCCAATTGACTGTCCATTGTCTTTTGAGTGCCTGGCTCTTAAACTAATAACGGAATCAGGTCCTGTCTCACTCATTGTTCTTTATCGTCCTTCAAAATACAATGCATCCTTCTTATCTGATCTGATTGAACTCTTGACCCACCTATGCTCTTACTCTGAGAGAATTATCCTTCTCGGTGATTTCAACATTCACATTGAAATCCCCACACTGAGAAATTAATTCCTATCCTTACTGGACTGTTTTGACTTAACAGAACATGTTGATTTTCCCACCCACTCTGGTGGTCATATATTGGATCTGATCTGCACTTCTGGACTATCTGTTGCCAACATTTACAGCACTGATTTGGGACTCTCTGACCATAAAGCAGTATTTTTCACTGTCTCACTGCCTTTCCCTCCTTACCTGTAAATGACAAATTTCTTACAGAAACCTTAAAAATATCTGTCCCTCTGTTCTTTCTGGATCCATTTCTGATCTTTTACTGTCTGCACCTATTCCGTCAACACTAGATAGTCTTGTTGACCACTATAACTCAGCCTTTCATTCAGCACTAGACAAAACAGCTCCTTTAAGACATAGGGAGGTTTCCTTTAAACATTCAGCTCCTTGGTATAATTCAGAATTGAGATCTATGAAAGCAGTTGGCCGACACCTTGAGAGAATGTCACCATGCACATCCAGGCTTTCTCTGACCACCAAAGAGCTTACAGAGAAGCACTAACTTCTGCCAAGAACACCCATTATGGCAGAATAATAGAAAATGGCCACGATAACCCAAGGGTTTTGTTCTCTGTAGTTAATAAACTACTCAAACCCGCATCTGGCCCAACTACCAACTACCTCTTCTACTGAAGTCTGTGAGGAATTCCTCCACTTTTTCCATAACAAAATTAAAGATCTAAATTATTCAACTAACATATACATCATCTGTTTATATCGCTCACTTTTAAAATTGCTTCTGTAACCCCAATGTTAAAAAAGTCTGGTCTTGATGCTGACAATTTCCGGCCTATTTCCCACTTACCGTTCCTGTCAAAAGTTCTTGAGCGTGTTGTAGCTTCCCAACTCATCAATTACTTAACCTCTAATAACTTGATGGAACCCTTTCAGTCTGGTTTAAGGGCACGGCACAGCTGTGAAACTGCTCTGCTACGGGTAAACAATGATTTGCTTATGGCAGCAGACTCTGGACAAACCAGCATATTAATTCTATTAGACCTCAGTGCAGCATTTAACACTGTCAGACATGACATTCTACTGTCCAGAATGGAGAACATGCTGGTTATCTCCTTCACTGCCTTCCAGTGGTTCAAGTCCTATCTGACTGATAGGCAAGAGTTTGTTAGTCTTGGCAACAGCAGATCCAGCTCAGCGCCAGTTACACAAGGAGTTCCTCAGGGCTCTGTCCCCAGCCCTCTTCTCTTCTGTATTTTCATGCTTCCCCTTGGCCATATTATCCGTAGCTATGGATTGGGTTATCATTTTTATGCAGATGATACTCAACTCTTCTTCAATGTTAAAAGTGGAACTTCATCAGAGCTTTCTCAGCTCACAACCTGCCTTAGTGAAATTAAAACCTGGATGGAGCAGAACTCTTTAAAATTAAATTGCAACAAAACTGAACTCCTTTAAATTGGGACTAAAATGCAACTTAATAAAATGAGCTCCTTCCCAGTCCATCTTGGCGGTGATCTCATCAGACCTGCCTCTACTGTAAAGAATCTTGGTGTCATTTTTGATTCCTCCCTGTCTTATTCCACCCACATAAATCACATTAAGAAACTTTCTTACTTTCACCTCCATAACATATCCCGTGTTCACTCCTTCCTCTCCTTCTCTAATGCTGAGAAACTTGTCCATCGATTATTGTAATTCCCTACTGGCAGGTGCCCCTTCTAATCTTCTATCACAGCTTCAGCTGATTCAAAACTCAGCTGCAAGAGTCCTTACTCGAACCAGCAGCAGTGAGCACATCACACCCATCCTGCTCCATCTTCACTGGCTCCCTGTGTCTTACAGATTCGAATATAAAATCCTATTAATAACCTACAAAGCCTTAAATAACCTCGCGCCAAACTACATCAGTGACCTTCTCCATCACTATGTGCCTGCCCGTCCACTAAGGTCCTCTGATTCTGGCAATCTTGTTGTGCCCCACGCTAATCTACACTCCATGGGTGACAAGCCCTTCAGCTGTATAGCGCCCAGACTCTGGAATGATCTACCGAAATTAATCATGTCAGCTGACTCCATGAATTCTTTTAAAAAACAACTCAAAACTCATCTGTTCAGGAAGGCTTTTAGCTCTACTTGACTTTATTACCCTTCTCTCAGTTTACTTCTCTGTCAAGATGCTCATGTAACCTGTATGTGTGTGTGCTAGACCATCAATTATGTTGTCTGTTAGGCCTTTTTTCTCTGAATTCACTGTCGTAATCTTCTTTATTTATTTATCTGGTTTGTACAATGCTATATACTGTATACCCTGCCGTTCTTCTTATATTCTGTAAGTGTCTTGAGCATGGAAAAGGCGCTATATAAATAAAATGTATTATTATTATTATTATTATTGGGGAGATAAAATGAAAACTTGTAAACCCACTAAGATAGTAATGCAGTACATTTTCACCAGAAGGAAATAAATAAACATACACAATTCTTTTTTTATGTGGGCACAAATTGGCATATGGAGAATTTCTCAAATTTGGCTCAGACAAGTACAAGTGAAAGTTTTAGTAGTTAATCAGGTTGTCCAAAATGAGCAGAGCCTGTGTGATTGTTAATTATCACTTGTGCTTTTTCTTCGAACAGGTAAGTGAGTTTGTCCATAATAAAGTAAATGGAGGTTAAGGAAGTAAACTCCATGTACTGAAAAATGCCACAAACAAACACATTTGAGCTAAAGCTAAAGAGCATTTATGCAAACAGTGTGGCAATTACTAAACTATGAAAGGACTACCATAACCTTGGCACATGGTGTGCACATTTTCTGAAGTGTGTTTGATCTTTAAAGCCATTTTCACATTTGTTTGTTTTGTTACATTAAACTGTTTCAATTTCTGGTTAGTTTGGTCTTGTTTCACACTGCAAATTTTGAAGTGAACTAAGTATACCAATAAACACCCTTTTCATTGGGTAGAAACATTTTTTTTTTCCTGGGAAAAAAATATCATGAAGGACTGACAACAGTTGTGTTTGCACACTGCTGAATTTTCCATAATTATGTGATATATTTACCAAAGACAGCTTTAAGAGCAATATGTCTGTTGAACTTGAAGATTACTTGAAAGTCATGCTCTTCTACCCATGGTACGAAAAGGCATAATTGAAGTAGAATAGTGTACAGAAAAATGCGAGTTCTGCTGAGGGCATACACTGATGTGTGTCAGTTTTAAGACAGCATACGTGTCAGGTGAGTTTTACTTAAATATATTTTGTATTTACTCTCCAGTGGCCGCCATATGAACATAAACTCAATTTATTTATTTTTTTTCAAATCACATATTAGCTGTTGTCTTAACTCTTACTAAAATGTGTTAATTTTGGAATGTTTGATTGATGTTTGAGGTCAAAGTTTGTGTGCATTGACAGGATGGCCCACCGGTATGTATCACTTTCATGGTGTAACATTAGGTTCTCTTTATATGTATTTTGATAGACCCACATGCGAGGGAGGCTCTGATGTTGGGGCTATGCTTACACTGACTGAGTGCTAATTGTTTGATATTTTTATGCGAATTCTGTTACATTTGTACATATGTGCATATTTACTTTTAACATTTTAATACTTTTAATGCTCCATGTTAGCCCTTGAATCATTATGTTGTGAATGAGATTTGCTAATTACTGATAGCAGATGCTTAATGGGACTACCACATTATGTACAGTTTGATGCACAATGCACAGTATGTAGTTCAGTCACATTTTGGAGCATATTCATACCTAATGGGAGCCACTCCA
Organism: Erpetoichthys calabaricus; assembly: GCF_900747795.2. Classification (NCBI taxonomy): domain Eukaryota; kingdom Metazoa; phylum Chordata; class Cladistia; order Polypteriformes; family Polypteridae; genus Erpetoichthys; species Erpetoichthys calabaricus. The sequence goes on from NC_041399.2 coordinate 140,301,663, forward strand.
GGTATTTGGTATTCTTGGTACTGCATTGAGACCACACTTTCCAAAGGGTCTCAGTACGAATGTTTTGGTCTACATCAGAGTGTGATTGACGTGTTCACAACTACCTAAACAAAGCAGACTTTGGAGGAAATTGCACCACAGTTAAAAAAGCACCAAGCAAACTAGGTGTGAAAGTGCCTTCAGACAACTGTGAACTAATGGAACCCCTGCAACTGGCTGTACCAAGTGTGCTTTCAAGGTGACAAACCTGCTTAAGACAAAAGAGGATAAAAGAAAAAAATTACATGAAAGTAACTTACAAACACCTAGACATTAATGCTGTTTAAGGCCTGTGACAGAGCCATCTGCTTTGCACATGGCATACACATTTGTCTGCTTAATTATGAGGGATCTCTAACACTTATGTTTCTCAAACATGAGTAAATTAACTAAGAACAGGATTTTTTTTGTTTTTAAGAAAATAAAACCTTTTGTTTGATTTAACTGAAGAGAAGCTTTCTTTATAAATGTTAAGGAAAATTCCCAGCATCCCAGCAATGCCTTTTTAAGGCAGCATTACTTATAATTTAACACTCCATGGCAGAGGAACCTAGCACTTAAATCAACTGATCAATCAATAACGTGGTGTTTAGGGGGGTGGGAAATTATATCCTAAGCATTTTTAAAGTGAGTGCTAATTGCATTAAGATAACAGACTGCAGCCAATTTCTTATGTGGCACTGTCAACTACAAAAATTGGGAACCATTAACAAACAAGAAAATGTATTTAAATATTGTTAATTTTCTAAACAAGTATTAATAGAGCTAAAAAATATAACATTCTCAAAGCTGCTTGATCCAATTCTAGGCTATTTCAGGTTAGAGCCTATCCTGGCAGCACTGGACATGAGCCTGTGACCAGCCCAGGAAAGGGTGAGAACTCATTTCAGGGAAACTTCAGAATGTGAACTTATTTTGTTTTTTGTGTCCATGTGTTTTTATACTGTTGCTAAGATTATAAATTAAGTAAACCGATTATATAACTTTTTCTGTCCAGTGCCGGGTCATGGGGAAGGAATATTTAAACTGAATGTATTTATTTTCATCCATCCATTTTCTGAATGGACTTAATGTAACACCCTTTTCAACAAACTGAGCCAGCATCAATTCAGCATTCTGTAGACAAACAAATATAAACACAAATGAAGTGCAGCAATGTGCAAGTTTTTGAAGTTGACAAGCTACAATTTGGTCACTATTACTTTTGTTTCCTAGATGAAGTGACAAAATAAAACATCAGTTACTGAAAGAAGACAAACTGCTTACTGTGCTTTTTTGTTCTGCGTATAGAGAGAAGCACTTTGTTCGAATTTCACCCCAAGATTTACATGTTCATTTAAAAGAGGCAACAGCATTTGTCCATGTGTGTTTTTTTTATACATACATTCTTTCCCCCCGGAAAAATGTTGTAAACAAATACTATAGATGTTTCCCTGCTTCTCTCTTGTATAGTTACTTTTAATGACTTCTCCACATTAAGTGTATGTGTCAGTGCAAAAATGGACTGTCACCACACACTGGTATAAATTGTAACTGAGTGAAATGCTTCGAGGCCCTCTGGAAGGAATAACATTTGTTGAAAAATTGGGAATACATACAGTCTATTTTAGAAGAGGCTTCATGTATCTCTGATTTATCTGCTTCACATTATACTGTATGTTGTTCCATTTTTCCAGACACAATGTATTTGGAGTGATGTAATACCATTGGTGTCTCTGGATTAATGGCAAAAGAGGAATTGCCCTCCTTCCCCAGAAAATAAAGCTACTGTGCAAAAATTAGATTATTAATCTTAAATTAAATGTATTATTAAATATGTTTAAAGCAAATTCATTGTCATTATAGTCAAGTTTTTCCAATTTTCCATGATATACTCAGTGCAATTGCCTAACTAGGAAATATTTCTTTTCAGTGTATGTTCCATTTTGTTTGTGCCTGTTGGCATGAGCCTATTTCCAGTTTGCTTGGGCAGGTCCTTTGACTCCGCATTGTCCTCAGCATACCTTTGCTACTGTGTGTGCATATGCAGCCTAAACATTTCAGTTACAGTTTTCCTTTGGTCTGAAGGCTACATTCCTTTGAAAAGTAACCCATTGGTTGTTTTTTACGACCAAATTTAAAGGGTGCACATTATGCTGTTTTGCTATCATCGTCATCTTTATTATAAAGTCACATCAATTACTTGTGTACAATACAATTTAGCACTTTGCTCATTCAACAAAAATCACAAATACATGAATATTCATTTGCGTTTCTGCTTTGAGTATTTGATGTTGAGATGTCTTTTAATACTGTCTATGGTGGTTGAACTGTATGCCAATTGAACTGCCAGGGAGTGCCAGGTTGTCCATGCCTTGATAGGGCTGAGAGTAGTCCCTATCGGTGATGGCAAGGTACCCACCCACAAAGCACAAGGAACCTAAGGCATTACTGTAATAGGAAATAATTAACAAAAGTAACAGTAACATGAACAAAAAACTCAAAAATGAACAGAAAATATAAAACAAGAACTTGATCTCAAGCCAGGGTAGGAATCCTATCTGACATATAATATATAAAAGAAGGAATGTTATCCTCTATGAAATTGTAAAAAGCAGTTTATGCATTTTTACTTTCAGATATTAATTTAAATTTAATCACACTTTCACAGAAGAGTTTGCACATTGCTGCAGCTGTCTGCATGTTGCACATCTAGAAATTCTCTTTACTCCACACTAAGAGATTCCCCTTTCTTCCACTTGTCCCATAATTCTCTGTATATTGCTTTGACTCTATTTCTTTAACAGTGTGTCTTCACTGTGTTAAAGTGAGCACAAGATTGGGGTTTGAAGTGACCATGGGGAGCGTATCATACTGTATGACAGGTTGGCATACTTTCTAGGGTGGTTTATTGCCTTTTGCTCCAGTGCTGCTGATCATACAGTGATCGTGCTGTACAATCAGTTTATGATTTTTGGTGAAGTTCCAACCTGTACCAAAGGAAGCCTCCTTCAGCTTTACCAAACAAGACTGCCTTTAGTTAAGTTCTTTTTCTTTGTATCAATGTGTAATTTTGGAAAATTCACTTCTGTCAAATAAAGGAATCCTGACTGAAATAGTTTTTACAGACCAGATTGTACTCATATCAAAGAAAGCAAAACGCTATAACATTGTGAACATTTTTGCTTTTGTTTACTGATACTTTTGCAATAGCTATGAATGGTGACAATAATAATTCAATAAGATTTTTCATCCACTCATCCATTTTGTGCACTCATTTAACCCTAGCACAACTTGCTAGAGGACAAATTCCTACTCATTTAGCTTCAGGCAAAAAACAAGACTCCAGTTCATCACAGATAATTCACCCATACAATATATACTGTATCTATTACCCAGCCATATTTGCTCACACCGCATATTACTACAACTGAGATACCACAATACACCTCCATGTGTGTCCCTGATGTCACTTCATATTTCATGCTGAATCACAAAAAAAAAAGTTAAGCCTTAATTGATTTTTGTATGAACTGAGCAACAGCAATCTCACTTTTTCTTTGAAACACTGACCATAAATCCTCTTTTTAAGAGCAGTGTCTATAGGTGAGACATCACAGGTGAATTGCCATTGTATGTGATTGCAGCAAATCAGCAGTGACTTTTCTGAATCAAAAACCAGGACACACTCAGGATTCCCAGGAGGTAAAAGCAAAGGGGAGAATTAAAACAAAACTGAGTGCCATTATGAAAAACACTGCACATCCTCTCTCCGACACACTAACACTGAATACTTTTAGCCAAAAAATTATTAAGCAGAAGTGTGTCAAAAACACTACTGGGGCTCATTTATGTCAACAGTAATACATCTGCATAATGACTGACTGTGACAGCCAAATCAGAACTTTTCTTTCTCTTTAATTTTCTTGCTTTATAGTCATTCTGATCTATCTATCTATCTATCTATCTATCTATCTATCTATCTATCTATCTATCTATCTATCTATCTATCTATCTATCTATCTATCTATCTATCTATCTATCTATCTATCTATCTATCTATCTATGCATTTAGACAAATAAAGGAGACAAATAAAGTTTTATCTATCAGTCTATCTAATGATAACAAGGGAGTTTACCTTGTGTTGTCTCACTGGCACCATCTACTGGCAGAAAGATGTTTTACAATTAGTAAGTCAATTGGGCACGCATGCCACAGCTCGTTAGCAGTACAGTGCTATGCATAGGTGCCATATGAGATATGTATGGGCTCAATTGTTTATTTATTATTTTTTAAAATGTAAATGTAGATAATTATTTGTGAAAAGGGTCGTAGTGGTAATCAGTTTACAAGAACTATTAGAACGATGCAAAAGTGTGGAATGTATTTACTTGGCAAGTAAAATGGGTTATGAATTTGAACACGTGTATGTTAAATCTAAAGCAAAACTTTTTGGGCAATGATTACATTTGTGGAACTGTTATATTTAAAAATAATATGAATTCCCCCTTTAAAGACACACCACATACTGTTTGTAGTAGAAATATTAGAAAAGGGTAATTAGCATTTAATATAATTAATGTGCTATCTTACCTAATCATCTAATTTGTTGATTATTAAAACTACCTTGGCATCATTTAAATCAATTAATATTAATTACTCCAAAATTTTGTTTTTGTATAAAAGGTGAGATGCTTCCTGTCTTGAATCATATGTATTTATTATACACATATACACAGTATACTTACTAATGTTGAAAAGTGGATGTATATACATACATACATACATACATACAGTTAACTGCTTCTTGACATTAACACTTTACTATTTTAATAGATTTAATTGAAATCTTACATTAAGGATCACATTAAAAGGCTACACTTTGATGAATGTTGTACCATTACAGATTCAACTAAAATGATTTACCAGGTAGAAAAAAGATAAACAAGACAGGGAGATGTGTCATCACCTAATGTTTCTGCTTTCACCTCAGACAACAGAGTTTCCAAGCATATAAATTTATGGAAGACAGGAATATAATGAGATATTTGTTTTCATTTGTAATGAAATAAAGTTTAAAAAATGTAATGTTTTAAAACATAATTTCTTTTGATTGACCTTTGATCTCAGAATTAAAATGTACTGTTCTTCCCAGCAGCTCTCTTCTTTCTGCTGCAAACTATATGTGAGATGTCAGCACTTTGTGGCACCCTGGTGGTCTATTTTGATTAGCATTTCCCTCAGAGATGTAATTCACCCATTAAGACTGCATGCCTTTGAAATCCCATTCATGTTATTAATTACGCTTCAAAAAGGACATCAATATACACTTAAGACTTGGCACATTTTAACAAAATTTCCAAATTACCTTTAACTCGGCTCTTTGTAGGCCCTGCTTTGCTTTATGTCTTTTAATGTCTGTCACATATAAACCAAGTTTGTCAGTTTAGAACAAAAGTAATGTTTAGAAAAAAAGTGTTCAGCTACATTGAAATGAAACTCAGTATGACAAAATAAGCTCAGCAATTTATTGAAGTTAGTGGTTTCACTAAATGGATGAAGGGCTGGCTCAATGAATTTGTTAATGTGAATTCAGAAAAGGCTTTTCTACATTTATTGTAATAGTTTTATAGTAAATATACACCTGTCATTTAATGACTTGAAAGCAGTATGAAGGAAAAAAGGAAAGAAACTGAAAATATACAGTAATTATGATTCATTATAATTTCACTTAATGTATTTTAGTTACACAAACATAGTTATAATTGAAATGGAATATTTGAGGGCTCAAGGGAAAGGGGTGTCTTTCAATGTTCCTTCTGCATTTCTGCTTGGAGTTCACTGTATGCACTGTATTGTGTCATTTTTCAAATTACTTAATGAAGGAATATCATGAAAAGTTTGCAAGCAAGGCAACCAAACTCGAGACTTTTTACTACCCATTCACATTCATTTTATAAAAACTGCATTCAAGTTGGTGTTGTAGTACACTAAGTGGACATTGCCCATTGTGCTTGGCTTTAGTGGCACACCAGGCCTGTTAAGACAGCAGATTTCACAGGGATGCAGACATCCAGATGCGACTTCCCCCACTTACATTCCAAACTAAGTTGCTGAAGTCTTCATATCAGGACCAGCCTGCACTTCATCTGATAACACACGTGTAAGTCAGAGTTACACGGACATCCTTGCAGAGGCGTCTTTGCAGAGACTCTTTCAGGCTAGAAGGCACAAATCAGACACTGAAGGATAAAGGAGCTAAAACTCAATGCAAGGCATTCTAATGAATTCTGAGGAAACTCTGACAGGAGCTTTGATCTCACTCTCCAAAATGACTGAACATCTCTGAAGCGATGTTCTTTGAAACTAAAAAGCTGATGAGCTGTTCCCTTTTTGAGAAGGTGAAAGCTGACAACCTTCTTTGTGGACCAGAAAGCTGTAAACCAGTCTGCCAGCCAAGCACTGAGCCCATTCTGAGAAGAATGAAAACATCTGTTACTTCAAGAAGAGAACTTCTGCCTCTAAACTCTTGGGCTAGAAACAGTAATGCTTTGGTAAATTCAGTTTTGGTAAATTCAAGTCTTTTGAGTATCTCGCCATTATTATTCAGGGAGATTCTCACGTTCTAGTATTATCCGTGTATAGACCTCCAAAATTCAACGCGTCTTTCTTTGAGGAATTCTCTGACTTGATGTCAATCTTAATTACGAACTATGACACACTCTTAATAGTCAGCGACTTTAATTTTCATATAGATAATCAATGTGACCAAAAAGTAAAAGAATTTATGAACCTCCTGGACTCTTTTGATTTGAGACAGCTCGTTAATCAGCCTACACATAAAGCAGGTCATACGTTAGACTTAGTAATTACTAAAGGACTAAAAGCTGATATAAAGCAGGTCATTGATATTGGTCTATCAGACCATTTTCTTCTACTCTTTAATATAGAAATAATGATAGAAAACACTCATGAGAAGCATATTGTTAAAAAACGCTTCTTTGACTCATCGGCAGTTTTAAAACTTTCAAACATTCTAAGCAATCAGTCCGTTTATAGTGCCGACTATAATAGCGAGGAGAATGTAAATAGTAAGGTGGAAAGATTTAATACTAAAGTGAGGGCTGCTATTGACTTAGTTGCACCTGAAAAGACAGTTAAAAAATCTTCTAGCATTGTTATACCATGGAAGACCCAAATAGTGTCTGATTTAAAGAGAACATGCCGTAGAGCTGAGCGTAAATGGAGGAAAACTAAACTAACTATTGACTATGAAATATTAAAAGTTAAAATAACAGAATACAATAACACAGTCCGTCTTGAGAGGTGCTGCTATTTCTCTAAGATTATAAATAACAATGCTAGTAATCCCAGAGTCTTATTTTCGACAATTGATCATCTGTTAAACCCAGGTAACTCAAAGGAATGCCTCCTAAGTACTTCCAGTAAAACCTGTGAGGCTATCGCTGTATTTTTCAATCAAAAAATTAATGATATTAGAAATAACATAGTATATCTCCCCAACACTAAGGATCCTCCTAAACCCCAGTACCCCATAATAAACAAATTAAAGTCTTTCACTAGGATAGATTTACCTGATTTACATAAAATAATTTCTCAAATGAAACCCTCCACCTGTGCCCTTGACCCAATACCAACAAATTTTTTCAAAGAAGTATCGGGCGTGCTTATTGATAATGTTCTTGACATAGTAAATTCGTCATTAGATACGGGGGTCTTCCCAGATTGTCTTAAAACTGCGGTAGTTAAACCCCTACTTAAGAAAAATAATCTCGATCCCTCTGCTCTTGAAAATTATAGACCCATCTCTAACCTGCGTTTCTTAAGTAAAATTCTAGAGAAGGCAGTCATTATACAGTTAAATGAGCACCTCAATAAACATGCTATTCTTGATAAATTTCAGTCAGGTTTTAGAACAGATCACAGCACAGAAACTGCACTCGTTAAAGTAGTAAATGACTTGCGGGTAAATGCAGACAGAGGCCATTTATCTGTTCTCATCCTCTTAGATTTGAGTGCCGCATTTGACACTATTGATCATAATATTCTTAAGAATCGCCTTAGTCAATGTGTGGGCCTCTCTGGCAGTGTCTTAAATTGGTTTGAATCCTACCTGGCAGGGAGAAAATTCTTTGTTAGTTGTGGTAATTATAACTCAAAGACACATGATATTCTATATGGTGTTCCACAAGGCTCTATCCTGGGTCCACTGCTCTTCTCAATCTACATGCTTCCATTAGGTCAGATTATCTCAGGGCACAACGTGAGCTACCACAGCTATGCTGATGACACACAGCTGTATTTATCAATAGCACCTCATGACCCCAAATCTCTTGATTCGCTAACACAATGTCTAACTTGTATCTCAGAATGGATGAATAGTAACTTTCTCAAATTAAATAAAGAAAAAACCGAAATCTTAGTGATTGGCAATAATGGATACAATGAGGCTATTAGAAATAAACTGGATGCATTAGGATTAAAAGTCAAATCGGAGGTAAAAAGCTTAGGGGTAACCGTTGATTGTAATCTGAATTTTAAATCGCATATTAATCAGATCACTAGGACAGCATTTTTTCACCTAAGAAACATAGCAAAAGTTAGACCTCTTATATCATCGAAAGATGCAGAGAAATTAGTTCATGCGTTTGTTTTCAGTCGGCTAGATTACTGTAACGCACTTCTCTCAGGTCTACCCAAAAAAGACATCAATCGTTTGCAACTAGTGCAGAATGCAGCTGCTAGAATCCTTACCAGGAAAAGAAAATCCGAACACATTTCTCCAGTTTTGATGTCACTACACTGGTTACCTGTGTCATTCAGAATTGACTTTAAAATTCTGCTTATGGTTTATAAAGCTTTAAATAATCTCGCCCCGGCTTATATATCGGAATGTCTGACACCTTATATTCCAAACCTCAGATCCTCAACTGAGTGTCTCCTTAGAATTCCAAGAGCAAAACTTAAAAGAAGTGGTGAGGTGGCCTTCTGCTGTTATGCACCTAAAATCTGGAATAGCCTGCCAGTAGGAATTCGCCAGGCTAATACAGTGGAGCACTTTAAAAAACTACTGAAAACACATTATTTTAACATGGCCTTCTCATAACTTCACTGTAATTTAATCCTGATACTCTGTATATCCAATTCATTATAATAACTATTCATTCAAAATCTGTACTAACCCCTACTCTCTCTTCTGTTTCCTTTTCCGGTGTCCTGTTGGTGGTGGCGTGCGCCACCACTATCTACCCAAAGCACCATGATGTTCCAACAATGATGAATGGATTAAAAGCCAGAAGTCTGTACGACCATCAGCCTCAAGTGACTCCGTGAAAAACCCGAACTACAAAGAGGACTATTTCATTTATGTTAGGTAGAATGCCCAGAGGGGACTGGGCGGTCTCGTGGCCTGGAACCCCTACAGATTTTATTTTTTTCTCCAGCCATCTGGAGTTTTTTTTTGTTTTTTCTGTCCACCCTGGCCATTGGACCTTACTCCTTTTCTATGTTAACTAATGTTATCTTATTTTAATTTTGTATTTTGTCTTTTATTTTTCTTTTCTTCATTATGTAAAGCACTTTGAGCTACTTTTTGTATGAAAATGTGCTATATAAATAAATGTTTGTTGTTGTTGTTGTTCTTAAAACGAGTGTGCCTCAGTTAGCCTCATATGGAAGTAATGACTGGAGACCACCTCCCACAGTGTTAATGTGGTTAAATCCACCTCTCCCATAAGTTATGTCACTGTAAAACTGTAAAAAGAATATAATACCTATGATGTAAATCAAAACTAGGAGCATAAATAACATGACTTATAAGATTGACTAGAAATCATCACTACTGCCAAAGATGAAAATTAATAACACTGCACAACAATTTTTTTGAAAAGTCTTGCTTCCTGAAATGTTTTTGCTGATTGTGACAGGTACCTACTGGGTATGCACAAATATAGTTTTACTGCATCACATAGGAACTCTGAGAAATAGACATTTATATTTTTACTGACAATAACGTATTTAGTCATGTTTATGTTTCGCATAAGCTATTAAATTCAACAGAATTAAAAGTGTTTTGCTCCTGATGTTCTTTTGTATTCAATGTCTGGTGCATCATGTTGCAGTGTCCAACAGTAGTCAGCAAGCATTGACGGATTCCAGTTGCCCTGGTAACGTTTCTCCATCGTAGCAATGTCCTGGTGAAACCTTTCACCGTGTTCGTCACTGACAGCACCGAGATTTGCGGGGAAGAAGTCCAAGTGTGAGTGGAGGAAATGAATCTTGAGTGACATGTTGCACTTCATTGTCTTGTATGCTTTGAGAAGTTTGTCAACCAGCTGAATGTAGTTTGGGGCTTTGTAATTGCCCAGAAAATTGTCAACAACGTCTTTGAAGGCTTTCCAGGCAATTTTTTCCGGCCCAATTAACAGATCTTCAAACCGCTTGTCACTCATAACATGTCTGATCTGGGGGCCAGATGAAGTCAGTAGACGGATTGGGAGGGCATGGGGGGTCATGAAGTTGGTGGAAAGGGGTGTGTGGCGCTCCCAAAATCTATGCAAAAGGACGAAGGTCCATAGAGTTTAAAGTCCTGGTGCTTCCTGTCTTGCTATATGGTTGCGAGACATGGATGCTAACCAGTGACCTGAGACGAAGACTGGACTCCTTTCGTACTGTGTCTCTCCGGAAAATCCTTGGGTACCGTTCGTTTGACTTTGTGTTGAGTGAGCGGTTGCTCATGGAGTCCCAAATGAGGCACATTACCTGCATTGTGAGGGAGCATCAGTTACGGCACTACGGCCATGTGGCGTGTTTCCACGAGGGTGATCCAGCTCGTAAGATCCTCATTGTTGGGGACCTGAGTGGCTGGACCAGACCAAGGGGTCGCCCACGTAACACCTGACTGCGGCAGATAGAGTGTCATTTCTAGAGGGTGGGACTGGACCACGTGTCTGCGTGGGGGGTTACAAACTGGGATCCCGAGTTGTTTCGTTGTGTAGTGGGTGCGGCAACACACTGTACAAGTGCATGCTCCCCAACTTGACTTGATTTTGGCACGGCTGTCCCATTCACAGATGAAACAACAGTACTTTGTACAGCTGAGCTGCAGTCCTAGTAACAGAGCAACGACTTTAAGATCTCCACAGATATTCCAGTTGTACCTGCTATACTGGACGTGCTTCAGCAAGAGTTCCATATTCTCATACGTTTCTTCCATGTGTGCTGCATAGCCAACAGGTACTGAAGGATAAATGTTGCCATTGTGTAGCAGAACAGCTTTCAGGCTTAACATTGACGAATCAATGAAGAGATACCACTCTTCCGGGTTGTGATCACAACCCAAGGCCGAGAACAATCCTTCAATGTCACAACAGAAACAGAGACTATCGACTTGTGCAAAAAATTTGGTTATATCATGATGTCGGCCTTGAAACACAGAAAGTTTTGTACCTGGTGACAGTAAACACCATTCCTGCAGTCTCGAACCCAGCAGCTCGGCTTTTGCTTTTGACAGACCCAAATCTCTGACCAAATCGTTCAATTCGGACTGTGTTATCAGATGTGGATTGCCTGATGAGCACAGTTCAAAATCCGGGTCAATGTCACTGTCAGTACCCTGCATTGCAGTTTCTTCATCTGGTTCATCTGGTGGTTTCGGAATTGGAAGACTGTCGTCATGTGGCATGGGTCTCATTGCTGAAGGCAGATTAGGATATTCAATTGATTTCTTGTTTTTGGAAGAGAAACCAGACACATTAGTCAAACAGAAGTAACAGTCCGTCACATGTTCTTTCTGTTCTCGCCATATCATCGGAACAGCAAACAGCATCGTCTTTTGAGTGCCTCTGAGCCAGGCTCTCAGACTGACAGCACATGTCGCACAGCAAATGTGAGCCGCCAATTCCTTGTCTTGCTCACCAATTTTGCAGCCGAAATACAGATGATATGCTTTCTTCACAGAAGCAGTCATCCAATGTCTCTGAGGCACAAGTGTATATTTGCCATAGATATAGCAGAATGTATCGCGGCTGTTATGACATTGACGAGACATATCGCCCGACACCAAAAAGTCTATAGCATCAAGCTTACTTACTGTCATATTGCTACAGATACTATACTTTACTATACTGATACTATACATTGTAAGAAAGACGCTATATAGCGCCCGACCCGACACAGATTGGGCATGGGAGGCACGTGTAAAATAAAACAAAGATTTATTTTTCTTCGTCTGTGGGCTACGCCTTCCCCATACCCACAGACACAACACAGTCCCAAAGCACACTAAATCACACCAAGCACTTTCTTCCTTCTTCACCACCACTCCACCTCAGCAAGCTTTGTCCTCCTTTCACCCAACTCTGGCCGCTGAGTGGTGGTCATTGGCTCCCTTTTATTGGGTAACTGGAAGTCCTCCAGGTGCTTGATTGGTGACATCCAGCTGAACTTCCGGGTAAGGCGAAACCAGTGCCCAAAAGGGGCCAGCAGTTCCTGCTGCAGCATCCCCTGGCGGCGCTTGCGGAACCCACACAGAGCTGCACAGAACTCCAACTCCCATGAAGCCCTGGAGGAGTCCGAAGCACCCCAGGGAGGCTACCATCTAGCGTCCAGAGGGAGATACTGGGCTTCCCACCCTTGTCTCCCTGGCAGATGTGGTGAAGGGGCGTCCCAGCCAGGCATGGGCCCCGGCCATCCATCACAACATACACACTGACTATCTATATTAATCAAATGTGCAGGATCGGTGTATGCAAGCCACCTTTATAGCATGCTGAGACAGCATCAAGCTCATTCAAACCTGCCCAGGCATGTCCAGGATGTCAACTTCCACAGAACAGCTTCCAACCTGGCCCGATTCCATGCCTGGACATGCCCAGGCTGCACAAACCATTGTTGATAAGTCACTTACGGGAGCGAAAATGTTTGGATACAAATATAAGAAAAAATCATGACAAAACAGAAGATTTCTCTGAAACGGTATGTGATGGGTAAATTTTGATGTAATATTCGTGACCAGCGCCCAAAAATCTATAAGAAACACCCAACAGTGTTCAAGAAGCAAACACTTTGTTGTGCCTTGTAATCTGAGGACTTAGACAAAATGTTTTAAGAAAAAAATCATCAAATTAGGGCTTGTCAGAAAACAATACCAAAGAGTATGTTCACAACTTCTGAGAAAAAAGATGGAACTATACAGTATATTAGGCCTTGAAATTTACAGATTTTAACAAATTAAGTAAATAAGTTGACCAATGTCAGTGGAGTAAGGTCTGACATACATCATTTAAGAAACTTGCCTTTTCAAGATATGCCGTGACAAGAACCAGAAAAGACACAGACTGAAGAAAGGAAAACAGAAATAGAGCGAGAGAAGGGAATCAGAATTGCCGGCAGTCATACACCTGCATGCTACTTGACCTTTTCCCAGTGAGTACCTCTGCCTTTGAATTTAATTAGCTTGCCTTTCAATTGGCCTTGCCAGCTACTTTGAATAAGGAAGTAATATTCCACTGGTGGTAGCTGGGCTAATCAATTAACCACTTAGCCCTCTAAAGATTAAATAGGTATCTCTGGCCCTAGCCCCAGTAGTTTTTTAACATCTGTATCCTTATTATTTGCAAATTATTGTGATGCTTATTTTGCTATACAGTTGTAAACATGTTTGGTCTGATTTCTAAGTGAAAATGCATAAAATAAATGTAAATGTAAAAATAAAGTGAAGCCAAGAATTTATTGTATTCTAAATGCTTACAATAATCATTTTTTGTTCATTTTGATATCTGCAGTAGTTAGAAAAGATAACCTCTTTATCTAACAGCAATAGACCTTGTGTGATAATGTCTGCTGACAGTACAATCTTTATAATGATGTAATAATGCAGTAATAATCTTAACATTTTAAATATAGTTAAATGTGAAACATACAATTCCAAGAAAACTTAAAAAAAGAAAATTCTGTATAGAAAAGCATAGCATGGGAATGATTAAAATTTAAAAGTGAGTTGAATGACAAATTGTTTGAATTAGTATAAGCTTCCCTAATTCAGGGTGTGTTCATAAGAAATGTAAAGATTTATTTCATGAAGTAAAAGTATATAATAAATAACAATAGTTACATCAAATATTTGAAATATTAAAATGTTTGCTTTAATTTAAACTTTCAAAGTATAAATATTATTCGTTGTAATTAATTTGTTGCTTTTTACCCTCTAATAGAACACCATAGAGGGTGTGATAGATAGTGGTCTCCGTGACCCCTTGAACCCTCAGACCAGACGTCAGACACCAGATAAAAGTCCAAATAATATTTATTTTATAATAATAATGTGCACCAAGCACCCTCCTCTCCACAATACTCAATAAATAATCAATAATTCAATAATCAAATAACAATAAACACAATCCTCCACTCCCAGACGCATTGCCCTCCTTCCACCCAGCTCAGCTCGACGTCTGGGATTTCCCATCGTCCTTTTATATCCCCTGACCCGGAAGTGGTTCCTGGCCAAACCCACAAGTCCATTTCCTTCCGGGTCAGGGTAAACGGTCCTTTTATTCATCCCGGGAGCACGTCGCTCCTTCCGGTCACGTGATGCTGACGCACTCCCGGGTTATAGGGCACACAAGAGCCCACTAGCCCCCTTACAGCGACTCCCGGTGGCCCCCAAGGTATCCAGCAGGGCTGTGTATATAAACTACAAAGTCCATGAGGCCCTGCTGGAACTCGGGGCACCATCATGCTGTCTGGAGGGCTCCTCCTAGCGGCCTGGGGGTGGCGACCGGAGTCTGTAGCTGGTCGTCCATCACAAGGGCTATGTCCCTAGTGAAGTATCACAAATCACAAATAATACCATATTCATAATCACTGACCTTGAAATAGTCTAAAACAATACCCAGAATGCTTATGTTTGAAATGTGTCATTTTTAACCTTTTGAGAGAAGCTCTTACAGGGCTAGGACCAGCAGTAAAGAATCAGATATAAACAATATTGTGATATTCACGATCACCAATCTCAAAATAGCAAAAATAGCAAAATGTGGTCCAAAATGGCCTAACATGGGAGTTTTTTGTTTCTAGAAGGCCAAAAATAGGGGAAGCCCCAAAAAGCTATAAGTTTGGCATAGCTAGACATCAAGACGAGTTAAAAGGTATATTATATGTTGGAGCTTTATCATACCAGTGAGTCAAGGTGAGCCAGACAATAATAAATGAAGTGACCTCAAAGCATAAGTAATTGTTTTGAACACAATAATGAGAAAAACCTAGAGAAACATGCAAAATAAGCAAAATGCATAAAACAAAGAAGATATGATAAATAAACAGTGATTACTTATGGAAATAATGTTTATTGTTGTTGGCCTTTAACATCTATGCTTTTGACAGTTGCTCCATAAACATTAAAAGTTAAACGTATTTTATATTTACATTTATTTGCTTAGCAGATGCTTTTATCCAAAACAACTTACACAAGAGATCAACATAATCAAATAAACATCAGTCTGGGGCCTTTTTGGGAACAGGTGTTACAAGGTTACAAAATTGAGTTCAGAACAAAATAAAAGCTAGACTGTAGAAATTCACCAAACAAAAGAGTCTTCAAATGCTTCTTAAACACATTGAGCGAGATGGAATTTTGAATGGAGGTAGGAAGCTCATTTCAACGGCCAGGATCTACACATGAAAAAAATGTGGATTGCGATTTGATGTCTAGCAGAGGTGACCTAACATCAGCAGACCTGAGTAGTTGTGAATAAGCATGGAACCTCACAAGTGTCTCCATATACATAGGTGCTAGCCCACTGACTACTCCGTGGGCAAGCATCAAGCTTTTCACTTTAATACATGCTGCTACAGGAAGCCTATGACATGTTCTGACAAGAGAAGTGACATTTACCCGTTTTGGCTGGTTGAACACCAGACATGCAGCTTCATTTTGAATCATCAGCAGCTCGTTGACACATGCTGGTACTCCTGCCAGCAGAGAGTTGCGGTAGTCCAGACGTGACAAAACCAAAGCCTGGGCCAGGATTTGTACTACATACTCTGTTACATATGATCTGATCTACTGGATATAGTATAGTATGAATCTGATTTTATGTATCTCACATACAATTTGTTTTAGTACCTGGAAAAACTAATGGGCCAGGTTTCACCAACTTTGGTAAATACTTTGCCTTCTCTATCATACATAAAATGTAACACTATGAAGAGAGAAAATGTGGGAGGTCAGTGATAAATCTTGCGTTATAATCATAAACCCACTGAAATGGTGATATTTGGGTGACACTAGATTTTGAGGCGTTTCTGCAATATTATAAGTGTGACATAATATTTGGTCACATCACAGCATATACTGTATACTGTATCATTCCATGTTATGTATCATTCTTTGTATTTGCCCATTTTCATCAAAATGATACAATGATATTAGGTTTATTGAATACCTTCCAGAAGGCTAAATGCCTTTCAAACTAAGAAAAGGAAAAGAAACTTTTATACACTATATGGCTAAAAGTATGTTGATACCCCAACAAATGACTGATTTCAGGTGTTTCAGCAACTCCCATTTCTAACAGTGTGACGGATGGCCGGGGCCCATGCCTGGCCGGGACGCCCTTTCACCTCATCTGCCAGGGGCACAAGGGTGGGAAGCCCAGTATCTCCCCCTGGATGCAAGATGGCAGCCTCCCTGGGTTGCAGCGGTGCCTCAGACTCCCCCAGGGCTTCATGGGGGTTGGAGTTCTGTGCAGCTCTGTGGGGTTCCGCAGGAACCGCCAGGGGGTGCTGCAACAGGCGCGGCTGGCCCCTTTTGGGCACTGGTTTCACTTTACCCGGAAGTGCAGCCGGATGTTGATAATCAACCACCTGGAGCACTTATTGGGTACCCAATAAAAGGGAGCCAGCGACCACCACTCAGCGGCCAGAGTCGGGTGGAGGTGGACAAAGCTTGCTGAGGAGGAGGAGTGGTGGTGGAAGAGAGAGAAGTGCTTTTGCTTTACTGGTGTGCTTAGTGTTTGGGACTGTGTTGTGGCTGGAGGGATTATGGGGAAGACGTGCCCTCCAGCTGAAGAAAAATAAAAGTTTTTTGTTTATTTTACACGTGCCTCCCGTGTCCAATCTGTGTTGGGACGGGCACAATATATCGCCTTTCTTACAACAGGTAAATAAAATCAAGCATATAGCCATGAAATCTCCATTGGCAAACATTGGCAGCAAAGTGGGTTGTACTGAAGAGCTCAGTGACTTTAAATGTAGCATCAGAAGCAACCTATACCACTAGTTAGTAAGTGAAATTTCTGCTCTGCTAGATCTACATCGGCCAACTGTAAGCATTATTACTGTGAAGTGGAAATGTCTTAAGAGCAAGAACAGCTAAGCCTTGAAGTAATACACCACACAAATTCACAGAGCTGGGCTACCAAGTGCTGAAGCACAAGGCATGTAAAAATCACCTATTAGAGCTCCAAAAAACTGGAAGCAGCTTGTGCTGCACTTGCAGTTGTGCTTAGAAATCTAAATGTATTAATGTCCAGTAAACTAGCTAACGTTATATTAACTGCTACTACACTAAAAGCTAGCGGTTTACTGGACTAATGGAGTAGCATTATGTGTAATAGTTTTGATACTGAGTGTTTAACAGATGCTATCTGATGTTACAGTCCCTAGGTGACATGTTAAAGGCTGCTAACACAGTCGATACATGAAGGACTCTGAGCATTGTTGCATTGAGGAGATGTTTGTAAATTTCACCAACACATAGGCTCTCTTGCTTACTAGTTAGTTATTGGCGGAATTGTGGAAAAGCACCACGCAAGCAACTTTGACATACAAAATGGGCAATTACCCCAGGTTAACTTCAATTCTGTTGATAGCTAACATTACTGATTTAGTTAATGTCTTAATGCTATGTGCTGGCATTAGAAGGACAAAATAAAGTTTAGATAATTTCAGAAGTGTAACTAATACATTCATGTTATTTTTTATTTAATTTCTAAATATTCATATTCATTTTGATGCAGTATTTAGTGCATTACTTTTATTAAGCACATTCAGAAGTAATAGTACTAGTTTTTTATTTTATTATTAGTAGTATTTTATATATTATAATTATTAGTAATAGTAGTTGTATTTTATATTATCATTTTTATTAGCACTAGTATTAACAGTATTTATTATTATTATTAGTAGTAGTAGTAGTAGTAGAAGTAGTAGTAGTAGTAGTAGTAGTGGTAGTAGTAGTGGTTGTGGTGGTGGTAGTAGTGTTATTAAAATTGTTTTTTGTTGTTGTTGTATCATTCACAAGTTATACTGTTGGCTATATCAAGTAACAAAGAGTAACAGCAATTGATACCCTAGACCACTCTTCTTCTTCTTATTGTTAATAATAATAATCCATCCATCCATCCATCCATCCATCCATCCATCCATCTATATCCTAACCACAGGGTCATGGGGGTCTGCTGGAGCCAATCCCAGGGCACACACTCACACAACACCAACACCAAGCATACACTAGGGACAATTTAGAATTGCCAATGTACCTAACCTGCATGTCTTTGGACTGTGGGAGGAAACCGGAGTACCACGCAGACACAGGGAGAACATTCAAACTCCACACAGGGAGGACCCGGGAAGCGAACCCGGGTCTCCTAACTGCGAGGCAGCAGTGCTACCACTGCGCCACCGTGCTGCCCTAATAATAATAATAATAATAACAATAATAATAATAATAAAAATAATAATAATAATAATAATGCAGGAAGCCAAACAACCATGAATAGTAGATAGACAAGTAAGATAATTAACAGGGTAAATGGGAGCCACCAAGTTACATGTGTGGCCAGAGCAGCAGGAACCCTGAGGTCATAATTCCATGAAATCCCGTTCCCACAATAATCTCCTTTCATTATGTGTGTAGTACCTCCCCAGACATAGACCAGGCATGCCCATCTCAACATTGACCTCAAGTGCTCTTGAGAGCAAAAGGATCAAAGCACCACTGGACCAAGGAGGAGTAAAGGGAAGCTATGTATACCTATCATTACTCTACCCTGAACAACCTGTAGGCGCCGAAGACCCAAGGGACCTTCTGCATGTGTAGGTCAAGGAATCCCAATCTACTTCCTGACATGACTACTATCTATGGCACTGGTGATTGAGCAGATCATTGCTGATGTCAAGGCGCACTGTGGCCAAACGGGGCTGACAACAACAACCAATAGAGAAAATTTCAGTAGTCTCGATCAAAGTTGCAAGAGTAGAAACACAGCAAGCATAAGTGGAAGACCTTGCTGATGGGGCTGCCATGACTGGGAAATCAGAAACAGCAGCTTTACACTCACAAGCAGATCTTTTCCTCCAGATGGAGAGGAAGATTGTTGAGAAATTGCTTGAGACCAAAATACTTCCACTGGACAAGCCGACAGGCAGGCAGAAGATCAAGCTAAATAAAGACATCTCGTCAAAGATGAAGCTTGCCAACCAGGCAATTGAGGGAAAGTGTAGAGAAGAACACCTTACCCTCATTGAGATCAATCAGCTCCTGTATTTGTTGTTAAAAGTTATAGTTAAGTTTATGATGTATGCTTCATGGTTTATGTATCACTTATTTATATATTTATTGTTCAAATAAAAGCAGTCATAAGAAATACTAAAGTAGTGGATTCATGGAAGTTTGGTGGGGGAACCCACAAGAAAATTGCACTGCTTGGCTAGGGGTGGCACAGCGTAGGGATGAATTGGAACACCCTGACCTCACAAATGAGCAAGTGTTTTTGGATGAGTGCTTTGAATGTCAACCTTTTAACCTGTCACATTGTTACTGGGAGGTCAAAAGCTTTGAGGATGCACCCCAAACAACACAGGTCACTGTCCTAATGATGGAAGATACAATAAAAGGGACCCGAAAACAACCAAAATGGCAGGTGAATCAGCACAAAAAATATTATAACAATAAAGAATGCATCAATGCAAAAATCTGATTGCAGAATCAGATTCATGGTCTAGAAAAATCTCCATAACAAATGTTAAAACACATGATTTATGCTAATAAAAGACAAATGAATTACTGAAAAATAGATTCCTAACAGACGCATGATGGCTGTGGCAGTTATAGATTGACTTCTGAAACTAGGTCCACAATGAGCAGTTACTTCCTATCAGTAGCAGAGTTCACACACCAAAACCCTTCCGCATATTATTATTCAATACCACACCCATGAGATACATCCA
Organism: Erpetoichthys calabaricus; assembly: GCF_900747795.2. Taxonomy (NCBI): domain Eukaryota; kingdom Metazoa; phylum Chordata; class Cladistia; order Polypteriformes; family Polypteridae; genus Erpetoichthys; species Erpetoichthys calabaricus. The sequence goes on from NC_041399.2 coordinate 140,321,932, forward strand.
AAAGGATACATAAATAAAAATAAAACCTGGATAAATGTGGTGGACTGACTATTCAATTAACTGATGGGAGTACTATCAAATTAGCTCTGCTTCAGCTTTATTAAAGTTTTATGGGAGAGATTAAATCCCCACTGAGCAAGCCTAGGTGAATTTGAAGAGTGTGATGCAGAAACTAGAAACTTTCTATAAATTTTAGAAATAATTTTGTTTTTAATCTAACATTTGTTCCCTTCTATATACTCAAAATGCAATCATCAGCAAGTCATGACTTCCACTGGTATTACTGACATTTTGCTCCAGGGAAGACTTGGCATCTTTCCTGCACTTTTAGATATGCTTGGAATCTATCTTCACAGCATCACCTAGACAAAAAACACACAATGTTTTTATTACACCATCTAATCATTCAGTGTAATGTAACAGAGTCAAGGCTAAGTGGTACAGGGGCATCATTGTCTCATCCTTAAGAAGACAACAGCATAATTCCTTTAGCTTAGTAGACATAAGACATAACACATCCATGTTACAAGTATAATTAATTTTCCTAATGCTCTCATTCCATATTTAGAGTGATGACTTGTCACCTTTACTAGCATCATCAAGCACAAGGCAGAAACCAACCCTTGGTAGGGCACCACTCTACCAAAGAGTATGTTCACATTGGCAGAAGCATGTATAGGGCCAACATAGACTCACCAGTCATCACAGCATTTACATCTTTGGAGATGGGAGGAAAGTAAAGTACCCAGGGAAGCCTCCCTCAGACAAAAAAACACAGGTGACCAGGCCATGATTCAAACTGGCTAAACCCTGTATCACTTATAATGCCATAGCTGCTACCCTCAAACCTTAATGATTTTACTCCACATATTTGGCATGAGAACATAAAGCCCATATATTTTTAAACTGGTATGTTAAAATCCAAAGAGATTTTCTTTCTTAGTAAATGCTGTAGAACATTATGCACTTTAAATAGAAACTAGAAGATTGTCACTTTTCATATTTATGAATAAGGAAAGCTAGTTTCATTTCCTTGTACTCTGCTTCATTTATGAAACCAAAGCATTTTCAGTTCCCCTTTAATAAGATTCACTGAAATGTTTCCATAGCAAAGCAAATATTTTTAAATCTTTTTTGCCCAAAACTGCTGGACAGTCATGAGATGCAATCGTACTATTAATGTCACAACAGCTTATGCAATAAGGTGTAGGTGGATTCAGTTAACTTTAACACATGTTGTTTGTTATTTCAGCTTTTCCTAACATTGCAAAAATGTCTTCTGTTTGCAATAATAAGGTTTCAAACAATGTAAAGGAAAGCAATGTTGAGATTTTTTCACACTTGCTCAGTTTGGAATAATCTTTATTTTTTTAATCTGCCATAGTTCAGCAACAAAGAAAAGACTCACTTTTGTTAACTTTTACAGAGGTTTCTGTCAGGATGGGTAAAAACAACAAAAAACAGAGAATGTAGTCAGTCTACAAAACACATTATGTACAAATTAAATAAAGTTACAAATTTTCAAGTCTTGTTTGAAAATAATAACGGTCATAGCAAAAAAGAGACTCCAGTGATTATAAAGTAATTGTCTTTGTCATGAATTGCCATGCAGTAGGGGTGTCCGGGAACACAGTGAGATGCAGAACATGAAAGAGAGTGGCTGTTGAACTATATTGACCTATTTCTTTTAGTTTGTGAATGATGACTTGTCTGGAGATCATGGGCAAGACTCATAGAAGAAAAAAGCATATAGATGAGCCCAGATAAAGATGCAATCCTCTTTTACATGCAGCCCTAAAAGCTTCTTAAGGGGTTACATAAGTAAAAATCTGTACGGAAGACTTTTTGTGAGAAATTTGAAGTACAATGTGTGAGCATCAGTGACTATACAGTAGGTAACTAACTAGATTAACAAATATCGCTTTTGGTTTTTTTTCATTTATCCATTCATTTTCATTGTATTTTATTTGCCCATGTCCAACTCTTTCCTGGGTTCAAGGTGAATCTAAAATGTTATCATCTCCTACCACAATGAACCACAAAAAAGGAAGCACACTTCCAAAAACCCACAAAGTAGAGTTCATCCCAGGCAGCCTAACCCCTACTGAGACTACTGAATCCCAAAATGGAGCCAAGGCTTTTTAGAAAGCAAATATAAAAAGAACATTTACAAAAGGGGAAGATGAAAACTGTTGAAACAACCTCCAACCCAGAAGCAAAACAGAATTGTTTTAATATTTAAATATTTATTAGAAAGAAGTTAAAAATATGGCAAAAACAAAGCAGAATCAAAATTGGAGCAAAAATAGGTTTACCTAAAGTCAGGATCAAACAAATCAAATAGTCCACAAACCAAGAATTAACGACTTTAATTTAAATGAGGGGTCTAAATCCAAAACATCCCCAAACAAACTCAAAAGTGAAATGTGGGAAACCAAATGAAATAATGCTGAAGCAAATGATTTTCAGTTTCTCTTTAAACAGCTGCTGGGACAGTTGCCTAGCTGCATTGTTAGGCGACTCCAACTCCTTGAGTTCCACATAGAGGAAACAGGGCTGATAACAAAAAACATTAAATAGAAAATAAACGTAATACTAAAATAAAAAACAATAAAAAAACAAATAAATAACACCATAGTAAATAAATGAAACACATACAGAACAAAAAACGAGCACATGATTCGTAAAATACTGTAAAGCACCTGTGTTTGTGGATCACCCTCCTGATTCATCTTGAGTAAGCAGATACACCCCAGGACAAGAGGGGGCACTGTCACTATTGGTATTGTCTCTTTCATTTCCAACAGCCTGGAGAAGATGCCCAGTTAGGGCAATTAACTCTACCCCTTCCAATCATAGGAGTATAAAAACAAGAAACTCACAGAAGGTGGTGTCTCACCCTGGACCCCCAGTCGTGAGAGAAGGAGCACCAAACCAGACCTGGGGCCTCATGCATAAATGGTACGTACGGAACAAAAATGTTGCGTAAGCCCATTTCCACGCTCACATCACAATGTATAAAACCTAAACTTGGCGTAAAGCCACACACATTTTCATGCCAGCTAAATGCTTGCCATACACAAGTTCTCCGCTTGGTTTTGCAAACTGGCGGCACCCAGTGTAAAAGCAGTGCTTTTGTTCCAGTGTGGTTTCCCTTTCTTTTGTAGATCCACATCCCTGATGTGGCTTTATCAAATACACTGAAATTAACCGCATATTGTTTATTAGTTTAAGGCATCTGATTGTAATTAACATGTAAAAATAGAATGGTCCACGGAATAGCCAAACTATTCCAAATGCCATAGCTGCTTTAGCGCTGTTCCTCTCAATGCACCACTCGGAATATTTATCCCACTGTATGTTAGTGTGGAATCACAGTTCTACAGCAGCTGATCTGAAAGAGAATTATCAGTATACAGCATAAAGCACATGCTCCCTCAGCCATGCGCTATTTGAACTGCTCTCATACGACAAACGCTTCACAGCCTTTCCTGTACTGACCACGCGGTTCAGAAGGTTTCATCCCAAGAACTATAAACGCATTCAATCAGTCCATCAACTGCTCCTTGTAGAACTGTTTGTACTTATTAGTACAATTACCTCACTGTAAACATGTGATACAGTTATAATGTTGCACAACCTGAGCCACTTTATAAAGTGCGTATTTACATATGATGACGATATAATTTTTAAGATGAAATGCAGCAAAATATGTTTATTACATTATACAGATAAAATGTTAACATCAATAAAATATTAATATTAATAATTTTTAAATAAAAAATGTAAATAATCTATATTGTTAATAATTAAACATGTGAGAACACGGTGTCATAGTGCTAGTAAGGAGCTGGCGCCCGGTTCAGGGATTGTTCCTGCCTCACACTGTATTCTTGCTGGGGCTGGCGCGACACTGGAAGGACAGATGGATAGAATAATTAAACATGTACTACAAAGATATTTCAATGTTCCTTAAAGGTTTTGAAGAATCGGCGTTCTAAGCTTACAGATGGCTTAACATCTACCACACAGCTGATTGTGTGGTGATTGGTTTCTTGGAGAAAGAAAAGGAAGGACAGGAATTGGGGGTTAGTACGTTTGAAAGAGACGGTACTGCTGCAATAAACTTTCATTTAAGGTCGCGCACAGCGCAGCAAGCATCTTATGAGAGGCAGGAACAATCTCTGGACAGTGCGCCATCTCGTCAATATCACTGCGCCAACATGTTCCCTTGTTTAATAATATGCTTTAACTCCTATCATCATGAAAATGATATCAAGTATACATCTCAGTATTTTAATTATTCAGAGAGTTGTAATATCACAAATGTAATGGATTCTGTGTCCTGTTGGAGGAAGAGAAAGACCGTTTAATAAGCACATAGTGATTCACACACATAGAGCACATAGAAGAACACATACAAAACAAAGCATTTAACGTGCTACTTTAGTTTCGATGGGATTTGAGAAACTAGTAAATTAAACCATTTTAAGATGAAGTTTATGATGTTCTGCTTTAATGACAAAATAAACTACGTGATTAAAGTGGAAATTTCAAGATTAAAGTTGACATTTCGAGCTTTTTTCTCACTGTGTCCCTATTTTTTTTTCTTTTCTCTGTACCCTAATAAGCCTTCATATGACGGTGGGCTATGACTCGCCTTTTCATGGCAACTTTGATATCTGACAACTTATTTTTTTATTTCGGGCACTGTGCGACTTTGTGAACTTGAGCTTTCAAGTTTCTCTGACACTCTATGTCACTCGGTCATCTTCCTTTTGTTGTTTATACCACTGTTTAAACCAACAAATAGTAAGTTTTTCCTTGCCTCCACATGGTATTCAGTGAAATTTTTCTATTTTCCCCCATGCTTTTGCCATTGCCTTTTCACAGAACGCTGAGCTTAAGGGCTATTTATATTGATTTGCATATTCAAAGAGGCATAATTCTGGGAGGAGCTGGGGAGTGGCGGCAGGCGTGTGCACGTGCGTTACTTTTCACACTGACCGGGATTTATGTAGCGGAAGAACGTGGAAGTTGGTGAACACACAGATTTATGCATCTGGATTTTTTTGTGTGTACGCACATTTCCGCTTTTGTCCATACACCATGTTTTAGTGTGAATTCTATGCACGGCGTTATGCATGAGGCCCCTGATCTGCTAAAGATTCCTTGCTGTGGTCAGTTTAAGTTTTCTTACTGCATCTTGCATCATCTTGTGTCAATTTTGTAAATTTTGTCAATTGTTATTAAATGAGGTTACTCGGTTGGTGCCCCAACATTTCTCCAGTCAAGATGTCGTAGTTTGCACGACCACAATACATTCAAAATTATATGTAAATAATTTCAAAAAGATTAATAAATAAACAAACAAACAAACTTAAGCCAGGGCAACAACGCTGTTTAAGCCCTAACAGTAATTTCATATGTTGAATTTTGGCATGTACTGTTGTTATTTTTAACACTTTGAATGCGTGGTGCTAGTTAAGTCTTATCTTATTGAGCAAGCCAAGGCGCGATTACCAGTGTCCTGGTAAGAATGGTCCAGCAGTTAATGTGTTAAGGCAGGGTTATTCCTCTGCCTTATGTTTAATTTCCTTTTTTATGTCATTTTTGTTAATTTTTGGTCCTTTGTTCATTGTTATTTATGTTAATGTTCTTATATATGTTTATTTATGTCATGTATTTTTTATCAGTTTCATTATGTTTCTATGTGTGTGGATGCTTGTTTTAACATTTCCCTTGTGTTTTGTGAGTGGTTCCACAAGAGGCGGGGTCAGCTGTCAATCTCTGTTTAGGAACTGCTCCCAGTCCTATAAAGGCTTTTGGGAATTGTAGTCCTTCTGTGCTACATTGTATGCTCTTGGAGTTTAGTGTGGTTTTTCGTTTGTGCTATTATTAATTATATGCATTTACTGTTTTTTCAACTCTCTTGCTTCTGTTTTTGGGATTGTGATTTCTGGATAGAGTTTTGGGACAGAACTCTATTTGTTTACCATGTACTTCTAGTTCCTAAAGTAAATCATTACATTTCTTATTAACACCCTGAATTATGATTGTGACAATAAACTGAATGATCTCCTTTCTTGTTAGTGTTCATAATGCAATTGTCTGGCCTTTAATATTTTATAACAACCTCCAAACCCACAATCGAAATGTAGTGTTGTTCAGGAAGTGAGTCTTATCAAGGAGTATAAAGGACTGTCCACTGCCAAAGCTGATTAAGCTTATTGTTATTATGTGACTGAAACAAGACTTCAATGGTGGAAATGGGGTGAGGATTACAACATAGATAGAAGTACATTTCTATTTACTTTGAAAGACTAACATGTATATGAAGAAAAGTTGTTATTTTTGAAGGAAAGAACACCTCCATTGGATTCCTGTTAGGTTTGCACTGGATGTTCCATGTCTGACTTTAGTTTTGTTAAATGTTTTATATATTTTTTCTTTTTGGTTTGTGATTTTTTTTTTCCTTTTGCTAATGAATTTGATTGTGATGATTATTTTTGTTTAGTGATTATTCTTCATTAATTATCTGGTTTTTTTGCTAATTATTTTATAATTGTCTTTCTTTTCTTATTTAGTTATTCTCTTTAATTTTGATTTTTGCCTTCTTCTCCTTTTGTTACCCAACTAGGAACTGGCCTGTTCTTCTTTTACGTATTCCTTTTTAGCCATCCCCCGCGGCTTCACCCGTGTATTAGTGAAACAGGACAGTGAGGAGGGCCCCACCCAGCTCTTTACTCCTGACGTCACTGTTCCCCCTCCCCTTGGCCCGCAGCCTCTGTCTCAGATTAGCACGAATATATTGCTCCTGCAAGCAAACTATGATTCTAAGTGCAATAAGAGGAGTCACTAAATCAACCAGAATATTCAAGCAAATTATAGAAAAAAAAAAGATTTAAATCCGTTAAGTAGTTCTCGCGAGTCCCTGTCAGATTCGAGCTAATAAATCAGTACAGCAAGTGAACTATGATACTTAGTGTAATGAGAAAGTCGCAAAATCAACGGAATGTTCAAACAAATTATAGAAAAAAACCCGATCTAAATCCAATAAGTAGTTCTCTCGTGAAAAGCGGACAGACATACAAATGGGTCTAAAAAACTATAAGAAATTTCACTCTTGGACCACAAAATTTTTAAACCCGTTTCTTAGCGAGCACCTATAGGCCAAGGGTAACCTACATTCCAAATTTCAAGTCCCAAGTCCTCATGGTTTGGGAGATTTTCATGATAAGTCAGTCAGTGGTATTTGGCTTTTATATACAGTATACAGATTTTCAAGTACAGCTTTGGGTGTTTAACCATCTTTTGTAGGGTCTATAAAGAACTATTTCTAGCTGTGTTAGCCTTTATGGCTTTTTAAAAATAGGATTGAAATTAATTTCCTCTTTGTGTATTCTTAATACTTGTTTGTCAATGGATAACTAATTTACAAGGTTCCAGTTTAATTACTTAATCTTCAAATGAAAATATCTCTTTAATTCATATAGGATATATCAGAGTGAAAGATTTTTCCTTTATGCCTTGAACATTAAACACAACAATACTTAAGTTTATATACTGTAGGGCTGTCATATATTAATTCCTTTTACATCAGTTTTGTGCCTTTCTCTCTGTTGCTATTCCTTCACATGCATCTGTGAAAAGAAGAAGGAGAAGCTGGTTGTGATAATTTTATTTAGCACATTGGGTCCTGCTAGAAGGTACCATCAGGACAAGACATAAATTGGTGTACATAGATCCATCCATCCATCCATTGTCCAACCCGCTGAATCCGAACACAGGGTCACGGGGGTCTGCTGGAGCCAATCCCAGCCAACACAGGGCACAAGGCAGGAAACAATCCTGGGCAGGGTGCCAACCCACCGCAGTGGTGTACATAGATTTCAGGGCTAATTAAATATGGATGATTAATGGTGAACATTTGCCAGTTGTGAGGCAGCCTTCCCATAGTAAATGTCTAAGAACCAAGTCTCTTCAATAATCTTTCTCTGCCAGTATAACACAGCCATTATTACTTTTTTAATTTACTTGTATTTACATTTCTTCCTATTTGCCAGTTAGCAGTTTGCCTCAAAAGGATCTAACATTTTATTCTTTGCCTAGCCATTGTCAATTTCGGGTTTCTATATGGGCTTCATTTTCTTTTACTTTTCAGAAAGTCAAGTTAGTGGATGTAACTTATCAGTTAATGGGTTGAACTATTGTTTTATGTTTTAGCCAAGGATTATTCAATGGTAATCTGTTTTGTTATTGTTTTGGTTATTTATGAGTTTAGTTTCTGTATCAGTTTAATGTCTTCATTTATCATGTATTAATCAGGTGTTATATCTTTAAATGTGCAGCCATTTTTTGAACCTTGCAGGTGAAACCCAGGAGGTGGGGAGGCCCTGACGACACTGCTGCTGGGTCCTCCCTGTGCCTTCCTATTGACGCAGGAAGGAAGGATTCAGCAGTGGTTCATTGATTGTCTGATGTTCCAGAGAGCAATCATAAGTATTGATTTTCTAGTTTTCTTGTATTTTTGCTTCACTTTTTTGTGGATTCTGTTTATTGGACTGTGCATTGGGACTTGATTGCCTAATTGGCATATCCTCTTTTGATCTTTTGAGCATTTTTTGTTAATTTTTTTTCTCTTTTTGTAATAATTTCTTCATTTATAAAGCACCTTTTTCTCTACAAGCCAGTGTTTTCACATTTTTCTCTCTCGTGAGGCATTTTTTGATATTTCTTGAGACTGTCTTTGTATTTGAAACATTTAAAGTAAGCCCTCCATTTATAGACTTGTCTGTGCTGAAGCTTTTGGAGAACTGGCTGGTTTGAGGTGACAGTGTTCTGGGCAAGTCTGTGAAGGCTCAGTTCTACTGGGAGAATATTTTGGAGACTTCATACCTTTTTCAACATGTTCATTGTTCCAAATCATGACATTGTGTGAGTGTGAGTGCCCCCAAAAAACTGACTTGCATCTCATTTAAGTTTGGTTTCGGTTTCCAGCCTGAAGCAAGCATGACAGACTTCAGGCCAAAGTGGTCATGCAATAAAGAATGTAATTTGGTTTAAAAAAATTGAGCAATGGATAATTCATTTTCTCCATCATTTAAAGCCTCGTAGGTTTTTGCTTGTAGCATTGCATTTCCTGCTTATAATAATAATTCTTTTATAGGGTCATTTGTATTAAAAAAATCTACAAACTCAAACTAAATACTAGACATTAACTGTGTAAGAAATCATCTGTGTCCTCTTGGTCTAAATTACACTCCTGAATAACATAGGGGAAACCTTTTATTAGTTAATCCTTAACAGGGCTAATTGGCAAATTTATGCACAAAAAATGTTCAGTATGCCTCATTATATTAACGTGATATCCATACCTCACCCCAGACTAAACTGAGGAAGATGAAAAATTAAAAATGGTGAACTGATTAGCAGTGTAAGCAGACTTAGAATATGCACCTGCTGCCTTTTGGAAATAGAAATGCTGTGTTCTCCCCTTTCACTCACCAGCTTGGCCTGTGATGCTGAGCCTACCCTTTGCTATTTTGCTTATTCAGCATTGTTTGTGGTTGAGATTCCAGCCCTTAAGAGGTCAGCTTTTCAATTTTTCATTGGTTATTGACACTATATCACCAATCTGCTCCCTGTTCAGTTAATTTGAAAATAAAGGACGAATAAATTATTCTGTTTTCAGTTGTTTTGATCAGAAAACTGAAATTAAAAAAGCCCCATATATTAAAACACGTATGGTGCTTTCTGATTTATGTTATGAAAATAAATACAAACCATTTACTCAATTCACATAGCAGAACCTAAGTGAAGAAATTTTGGAAACTGTACAGTAAGTAAGGCATAATTCCAAGATTGACTAATAAGACACTAGATTCAGATTATAAGCTTCTATTATCTTTCAGTATAACATAAGCCAAAAGACATATTTATTGTTACCATTCTCCCTGCATGAAGATGAGAAGCTTTGTGGATTAATAGAAATGCTTGAAAACAAAAAAATACTCCATTCTATATTTATGGCATATACATACCTCAACAGAATTCCAGATTTCAGTCCAGCCTGCTGCTTGCCAGCACAAGAAGTCTATGTCTCCCTGGAGAGGTCTAAATGCTGAGATAAGAATGCATATTATTTTGACTTTTATTAGGCTGGCTTCAGAGTCTACATGTTGGCAACTGCAAAACCTTCTGTATGCTTTATTTTGAATTCCAGCCTTTGTTTTAGAAGCATTTTAAAAGGCTCCTGTGATAATTGGATGTCTAAAATCATCCTAGATAAAAGCCAGGTAATTCTTCACAGTGCCAAATTGTTTCAAATGTATGAGCTACATTGTGTTTCATTTAAACATCATTATTATTCGATACATCCTCTCTATTCATCCATCCACTTTCTAAACTATTTTAACCATTAATTGTTTGACCAACATTAAATGGGTATTGGAGAGCTGGAGCCTATTCCAACAGTATCAGGTGCAAGGCAGAAACCAGCAGCAGATGGGGTGTCAGTCAGTTTCGGGCCAGACTCCCAATCTAACCTGCATGTCTTTGTTAATTGGCAGAAGAACTGGAATATCTAGAACAAAAGCCTATCCACATATGGGAAGACTCCACACAGCAGTGCACTAACAATAATTCTCACTATGAGGCAATCTGTGCCACCCCATTACTGTCAACTTAGATCAGTGGTGTCAAAACCAGTTTCTGGAGGGCCACAGTGACTGCAAGTTTTCATTCCAGCCAGTTTATCTGTTGTTAATTAGTTACTAATGCTGGAATATACTATGTTGCCCTGATTTTAATTGACTTGCATCTTTAATTATTTCATTTTTTTATCAACAAGCAAATAATAAGGAGATGTAAAGCGAGCCAAACGATAACAGAATATAAGAAATTTAGCAACCAAGTGAAGACCATTCAGCCCATGAAGCCCATTTGTTTAGTGAACAGCTAAACTGTCCCAATATCTTATCCAGATTTTTCTTAAAGGTTGTCAAGGTTTCTGCTTCAATTACATGTCTTAGTAGTTTATTCCAGAATCCCACAATTCTCTGCTTAAAGATTGCTTCCTGGCTTCAGTTTTAAATGCACTTCCCCTTAACTTCCACTGATATCCTCTGAATGTTGCTGGATCTACTTTATCAATGCCTTGACCAGACAAACATAGTCCTCATTTGTATTTCTGTCCTTCACACAAAATCTGTCAGAAAATATTTAAAAAGAAATAGATAAAGGTCTGACAAATATTGATTTGCTGTAGTCCACAAAACATTTGGATAGTGATCTCAGAAAAGACGATAATTTTTGGAAATGACTGGTCGAGTCATTTGAGTGCACTAACATGCCATCAAATAAAATAATGAGATTCATTACCAGCCTAATATGAGATTGGTTGAAGTAAAAGTGGTGGCCCTCTAGAACTGTGTAGGACTCCTAAGTTAGCTGGTTATCAGTTGATTTGCTTTGCATCTTTTTATTGTTTAGCTGCCTATTAAAGGAAAAAGACAATTAAGCAAGTAAATTATAATTCAAACAAATAAGTTTACTGTATTAAATTATCACCTGGTTACTACTTACAAAATCTAAAGCAACTAGGACCTTCCAAGATCTAAGTTTGACACCCAAGAATTAGACATTAATAAAAAAAATACTTTAAAAATGCATAAAATGTTTTAATTAGTAGATCCACCACCCTATCCCTCAGTTTGATTAATTTGGTTTAAAATGGATGGGTGGGCAAATTGATAAGCAAGAACCTTATATGAAGTGCCCAATGATTCCTTTCAACAGTGCTGGCACTAATCATCTTGGCAAATGGTGCAGTCCATTATCCATGCATTTTCTATACCATGTTTGTTGAATTTCAGAGCTATGGAGTACCAGAGCCTATTCCTAGCAGCATGGGACACAACACTTAGAACCAGATAAATAAACTTAGAAGATGGCCCAGACAATTACAAGGTGCACAACTTAGTCATTCCATTTATCTGACAAAACCTCATTTGTACTACATCCTAGCTGACATCTACAATTAGAGTCATTATGTATTTGTGTATAAAGTTGAAGCTACTGAGGTGTTTCACCCAGGAATGACAGACGTAAAATGTAGAATTGTCACAATCCAGCTAGTGAGAAAAGATTAAATTATTGCTGAATTGCCAATTCTACTTTTGAGTGTCAAAGGTTAAATATCTAAATGCTGTACAAAATCATATTTAGAAACAAGCAAGAGATTGGATAGTAGAAATCATTTATTCAATCAAGCAAATTTAATGGATGTGATAAAAACTATTACTCTGGGGTTGTGCCAGGTTAAAAACCTAGTATTCTGCAGCTGCATTAATGGGGCTGCAGGCTACACACACAGACGGATGCTGCCAACCAGCATTGGCAGGAATACAGGAAACTGAAGGACAGAGTTGGCTTCCTGGTGCACAGATTGAGACAAAACTATGGCACCCTAGATGAGACTGAGTACTTGTGCTGAAAGCAAGCACATTACAGACAAAACAGAAGCACAGAAAGCAGAGGATTGCCTGGCCAAAAAAAAAAAACACAAGACTGCAACGTCTTTTTTTGTACAAGTGACCGGCAAAACACCAAACACTTGCCACCTTGTTTATCGGGACTTGGCATTGAGACACAGATGGCTTCTCAACACAGCTGCTGCATAGCATGGTATTGCTGGCGTAATACACTGAACAGCTGCTGTTCAGTGAGTTACAGGCAGTTCTTAGGAACAAAACAAAATCAAAAGGTCTTCTATAACATCCACTTAGTTTTTGTAACTAATCCACAGCATTAAGTTAGGAAATATAATGCAATGGTTATAGCACAATACTTTGAACCATGTAACCCTACTAAGTAAGTTGCTTAACCTGCCCATGCAAATGTGAAAAAGATCAATAAAAATTGTCACTGTATCCTGAACTTGTATGTTTACTTGAATAAATGTGCCTGTAAGATATTTAACAACACAAAAATATGCTTAATTTTAAAAGAACAGTACACACAAAAAATAATAACTGGTGTATCTGTTACTGTTGATTGTATTTTTTTAATTAAACACTGAACCTCTCCCCCTTATTCATTGGTCAGGAAATGGGCAAAGTAATAGCTCATTCATTGATTACCATGCCACTTCACATGATAGCAACATTGCAGAGCATGGTCTGGGAGAGGTGTACAGAGGTTAAAAGTTAAGGAAAAGTGAATTAAAACACTATCAGTTTTGGATCTGTGCATATGTGAGATGCTTCAAAAAGCAGAAGGTCTATTCACCAGTGCAGTTTCACAGACTACCACTGAATAACCCTGAAGTAGTGCAATTGAAGAGTGCATGGGGCATCAGGGTAGCCAATGGGTAAGCATGACTGTTGACCAATGAATGAGGCCAATAGGCGCATCCTCTTTTCAAAAGGTCAGTCTCAGTTGTGCACACTTTGCTGTCATAAAAGAGAGGATTTTATGGAACAGTTTATTTAACAATATTTTAGTAAAAAAAAATGTATAGGTGCAGCCAAGGAGTAGAGGTTGTCCAGTTCTATAACCTCAGAATCACATCTCTGCTTGTTGCAGATGATGTGGTCCAGTTGGCTTCATTGGTTTGTGACCTCAGACAAGCACCGGGGCAGTTTGCAGCTGGGTGGAGTGGCCAGTATGAGAATCGGTGCCTCCAAGTCTGTAGTCATGGTTGTCAGCTGGAAAAGGGTGGAGCACCCTGTCCAGGTTGGGGATGAGGTGTTGTATCAAGCAGAGGAGTTTAAGTATCTTGGGTTATTGTTTTCGAGTAAATTAAGAAGATAGAGAGATAATGACAGGCGGATCCTAGTAGCGTAATGGAGACGTATTGATCAGTCGCAGTGAAGAGAGAGCTAAGCTAAAAGGCAAAGCCCTTGATTTACCTGTTGGTCCACAATCCTGCCCTCACCTATGGTCATAAGCTTTGGATAGTGACCAAAAAAAAAAGTAGACTACAGATACAAGTAACAGAAATTAACTTCCTTCTCAGTGTGTCTGGACTCAGCGATAGAGATAGGGTGAAAAGCGCAGAATTTAGAGAGGAACTCAAAGTAGAACTGCTGCTTCTCTGCATCAGAAGTAACCAGTTGAGGTGGTTTGGGTATCTGACTAGGATGCCTCCTGGACACCTCCTTGGGGAGCTGTTTTGGACATGTCAATCCATGAGGAGACCTGCAGGCTGACTCAGAATATGCTGTAGAATTTATATCTGTCAGAGGACCTGGAAACACCTCGGTATCCCCCAGAGGCATTGGAGGAGGTGGCAGGGAAAAGGGAAATCTGGGCATTTTTGCTCAGAATCCTACTCCTGCAATCTGCAAAGTGGCAGAAAATGGATGGTTGGATGAATCAGCAGAAATATATGTCTGGGACACTGTGAACATACAGTATGACTAGATACCTATATAAAATTTGAGAATTTTTCATGGATGTTTTTACATTTTGCTACTTCCTCATTCAAGCCCTTTTTATTAAGAATTTTGTAATATCCAAAAATGAGATTAAATTTTTTTCTCAGCTATCACTACATAGATCAAAGGGTGAGAGATACAAAAATGATCATTTTTGGGTGGAATGTTTCGTAAAACCAAACAAACCATTAAAACCAAAAAATATATATTTTTGATGCCTGGTTTTCTTGTTTTTTCACCTTGTTTTTTGAAGGTGCATGATGATATCATTAAAACTGATGATGTCATTAACACATATTTAATGAATGTAATAACACAGATAACCTATAAATGGCAAAAACAAACAGAAAGCACAGCTTAAAAAATAGCAGAGTTAATGCAAATACAGTATATCCTTGAAGCTCCACAAGTACAGTACTACCAAAAACAGATAATGGCCTAGGGTAACATGACAAATAAATCTGTTCACCCACTTATTTCCTGAACTCCCTTTATTCATTACTGATTTATGTGAAACTATGGCGTATTATAGAAGCATCTGTTGTCCCCTCACTCGCACACAAATACTGGTGTATACTGATATCACCATTTAATCTATCGTCGGGATATGGAAGAAATCCAAAACAATAGGAGCAAACCCAAGTTAAGATTGGAACGATATGCATATTCCACACAAAAACTGCCTGGATTAGGAATATAACACATGCCCCTGGAGCTGTGAGACTGTATTGCAATGGTGTATCCCTAGTGAGCAATGAAAGCATAATGAAATTAATTTTCAAGTTCACTTGCAATATGACATTTGCTTTTCACAATGAATTAAACAGGCTTTTTTTTTGGTTTGAAAGGCACCTAGGTTTGTTATTTTGCTCTGGAATTAACTAGATTGTTATTTCAGGTGGGAGCTTGAGCATACATGGAAAGTCATTAATGTAAATTATTAATAATTGCTCAGCAGAGTTAAATCTTTTTTTACAGTTGCAGTTTTTGCATATGAAAAAGAGTATAAAATCTTACACACACACATAGGAAGCAGCTAAAGGGCTTAAAAGAAGGTAATTCCCAGTTAGACCAGGGGGTGGCAGAGTGCACTAATCCTCTCTCTTATCCCCACAGACCAAATGTGGGAAATTCCACCTGGTTCCCATGACGTCACTTCTGGTTCTGCCCCAGAAGACATCACTTCCAGTACCACCTCAGAAGATCTCCCTTCTGGTTCCTCCTGATTGACATCACTTCCTCCTTCTGACTTTAAAACCACTTTGCCTGTATTACTGTTTCAGTTCAGTATTGGACTCTTTGTCTGTAAAGACTATTTCCTCAAATGTTGCATTTGTAGCCAACTTCCAAGTATATGGGAGGCTGCCCCAAATCTTTTTTGTTGTGTGAAGGCTTATTTATTGTTTATTTACCAATATATATATATATATATATATATTGTGGTTGGGCGGTGGAAGAACAGACTGGAAACAGTCGGAATGTTGGGACACCAACCGGGTCATCCCATTTAATCGTCGTGAGACAAACAGACAAAATAAACAAAAGTAACGAAAATAGCACTTCAGCGCTGTCCCATACAGGGACTTCCTTCACAAGAATCAGTCCTTTCAAAAAGTCACAGGCTCTGGCGTGTAGCCGCCTTTCTCTTTGCCGGTGCTTCCTTTATATCGGTATTTCTGGAAGGGGTGGGGTTAAGTGCCCTTGCTGGGCGGCTTCTTGGAGCTGTGGGGGAAGAGGAAGAACTGGACAAGGTCAGCGGTAGCCCCCCCTCTCATCTCGGCGGGCTATTGTGTACCTTTCTCTGGCCCTAAGAGGAGTCCTCCGACGCCCATGCGTGACAATATATATATATATATATATATATATATATATATATATATATATATATATATATATATAAAGAGGAAAGAAGACCGCACAGTCTCGACAGTGTCCAATATACATAGTGATCAAACTCCACAAGTATCTCACAGGTCCACAATGCAAATGCTGAGAGGCCTGGCAAATTATCATTTACAATTCTGTAAATATAACATAAATAAGAATCAATTTAAAACATTCTGGATCCAATGTACTCAGTAGACATCACTTTAACAGGCCAAGTGCATTGTGGGTGATCACCCAGGTTTCAATAAAGATGTCTGACTCAATAATCTCTTATGACATGCACTAAATTACATTTATCAGTGAACTGTATTAAATCTGTGGTAAAATTTTAGCTTTATCCTATGCATATTGATAGGTTCAGACTCTTGAGTTTTCTAAAAAGTACTGTGGCGGACAGCTGGGGCCCTTGCCTGGCCAGGACGCCTCTTCTTTATATGGTCCAGGGGAACAAGCAAGGACCGAACAGTACCTCCCCCGGGACGCTAGATGGCAGCCACCCTGGGGGGCAGTATTGCCTCGGATTCCCACAAGACTCCATGGGAGATGGACTTCTCTACAACCCTGTTGGGATCCGGGGGTGCCGCCTGGGCGCGCTGCAGTTGTTCCTGAGTCTGTGTGGGCGGCTCTTCCACCACATCTGGAAGTGCAGCCTGGAGCACTTCCGGCTGGGCTATAAAAGGAGCCAGCAGCCACCACTCCAGGAGCCAGAGTTGGGTGGAGGGAGACAAAGCTTGAGAGGAGTGGAGGAGATAGAGAGAAGAAAAAGTATTGTGTGTGTGCTTAGTGCTTGTTGGGACTGTGTGGTGCCAGTGGGAAACGGGGAAGGTGTTACCCACAGGTGAAGAAAAATAAAAATGAAAACTTATATTTTTATTAGTGTGCCTCCCGTGTCTGTCTGTGTCGGGTCAAGCGCTGGTATAGCGCCATCTATTGTCGCAGTACTTTAAATAAACAATGTCACAAAACCATCCAACTGCAGCTTTCAAAATTGCACCGTATCTATCACCAGGTGGATTGTAGATATTTAACTAAGTAGTCTGCAGCAGAGAGTGTAACAAAGGTGCATTTTTGTGTTATTGTTGACTGAACTATACTCATTTACTGTTGGCTGACTGAAAAAAATCTTCTTGGTGGTGGGAATCAATTTAACTGTCAATTTTTTCTGTCATTTTTGTCTACACTGTCTTAAAATGCTCATTGCAATCCTCTTGTTACAGGGAAATCATCAATGTTATTTGAACTCACTGCATTTGGGTCAAATTATTATATTAGTCCACATAGTTTGCATACAGAAATATTTATATGCTGTCCATCACAGCATTAATACTGCCACTGCTACAAAGGAAAGGGAATCAGCCATCTATTCTTCTTATCTAAATATATTATTTTTTTCACTGACTGAAAAATATTCCAAACTCACTTATTTCAGTTAGGTCAGGAGCAGCTGAAGCCTAAACAGAAACATAGGGGACAACTTCCTACACACACATGCAACCACATACACTCATGTGGGGCAGATTTTGTGATGCCAGTCAGTGTAATCTGCAAATCTTTTGGTAGTGAGGAGAAACTGGAATATCTGGAGAAAACACACTGACAAATGTAGATCCAGTTCACACACTGCTAGGACCCTGGGGCATTAAACATTTCATCAGTTCAAATTCAAGCTTACAAACAAAGTAGCCAGTTTATTGGGTACGCCTATCTAGATAGATAGATAGATAGATAGATAGATAGATAGATAGATAGATAGATAGATAGATAGATAGATAGATAGATAGATAGATAGATAGATAGATAGATAGATAGATACTTAGTACCGTGCCGTGCCACCTTTGGCCTCCAGAAAGCATGAATTAGTCTGGGCATGGATTCTGCAAAATACTGGATGTGTTGTTTGTGAATGCTGCAGAAATATGAAAATTATTTCATTGTGTAGTTGCTGCAGGCTGTACAGTCTTGCATGAAAAAGCACTTTCTACCTAATTCTAAAGATTTTATGATGGAGTGAGTGGACCACAAAAGTAATGAAAACATACTGTCATGCCATTGGGTGACAAAATCTGCCCTGTTACATGGTGCATTATCATGCTAGAAATATCCATCCAAGTGTCTATAAACTGTAACTATAAATGGAGAATAACGTGATCGACAAAGAATTCAGATGCAATGCCACTCAAGTGTTTTGCAGTGGGAATTAGTGGCCATAATATTTGCCAGGAACTTCTCCATACCATCACACTGTCACCACTATTGTTGACACCAAAGATGATCACTCCATGGACTCATGTTGCTTGCTCCAAATTCTCATCTTTCCAACAGCATGATGCAAAGTTGACCTGGATTTGCCCAACCACAGCAACATGTTTGAACTCCTCGACTCTTCCAGTTTTGATGCTTTTGTGTTCACTGGAAATATACTTCCCTGTTTTTTCACTGACAACATTGGCACCTGCCATGGTATTCAGCTGTACTAACCCATTCAAGACAAGCTCCAATAAGTGTTGCGTTCTGAGATGACATCTTGCAAACCAACATTGAATTCAGAAGTGATTTGCCTGGTTGTGGCTCATCAGTTTGTATGTATGATTCTCAACATTGTCCCTTTATCCCTCTGATCCACAAGCTATTTTCGTTCACAGAATGACCCGTCACTGGTAGTTTTTTACTTCCACCCTTTAAAAGAATAAAAGAACTGACACATATCATGCCAGCTGTTACTGCATGTTCAAAGGAATTGAAATTATTAATTTCACCCAAGCCTATGCTCATTTGAAAACTAACTGACAATTCTATCATGTAACATAATGTGTTGAAATGTAAAATTTGTGCACTGGTACTTTAGTGTATATTATATGGATTTTACATTATAATGCATTTATATGGATTTTACATTATAATGCATTTTTCCATGTTATTTTATGTTTCCGTTGCTCAATACCCAAGAATGACAAAGCGAAAAAAGGAATTCAAAAAGTCTGAAAATGTATTAAAAAAACCTGAAACATCATATTGTCACAAGTATTTAACCTCATTAGTGTTATTTTTTTCTCACAAAAAATGTAAAAAGCGTTGCATTTTTGGCTTGAAAGATAACATTTTTATTAAATCTCGTATTTCTACTGTAAAGCGTGCAAAACATTAAAAGTACAAAGTCAGAAGTATAGAAAGTATAATAATGATACAAATAATTATAATAATGGATAATGATAATAATGATATGCACAGCACACTGCATAAAGCGTCATTTTCAGATTGACCAGAATCACTTTTAGTTTCAATTTCACTGCCTGAAGACACATTACCTCATCATCACTGATAGTGAGTGGCATTTCGTACATGATACCATTATGAGACTAGGAGAAGAGACATCTACACCATTGCCTGGATAACACTTGGGCCTGATGCTTACGCAAGGCATGCCTATACTGTTGCCCGAGTAATGCTTGGCACTAATGCTGTTGGCACATTTACAGCCCGAGTAATCCTCAGGTTTTACATGAGGTGCGTCTGTATCACTGGCCAACAGACACTTGGGACTAACACATTTAGCACTGTTTTTGCAGCCTGAGTGACTCTTGGGTCTAATGCTAAGGAGGTTAAACCCTCTATGTAGGACTCAGCTGAAGCACCTTTGGTAGCGCATGAAGTCTTCCTAAGCATGACATGATAAGTTTCACACACCTGGATTTGGGGATTATCTGCTATTTTTGTTGCAGATCCTCTAGAGCTTTATCAAGTTGAATGGAGATTGACGGTGGACGGCTACTATCAGGTCTCTTCAGAGATGTTTGCTGGGGTTCAAATCTGGGATCTGGTTGGGACACTCAAGGACATTCATAGAATTGTCTCTAAGTCACTTCTGCATTGACTTTGCTTTGTGCTTAGGGTCATTGTCTTGTTGAAAGGTGGAATTTCAGTGAAGTCTGAGGTGCAGAGTGCTCCGGAGCAGGTTTTCATTAAGCTGCCTTTTTACTTTGTGCTGTTCAGCTTACCTTATCTAGTTTCCTAGTCCCTGCTACTAAAAAATAAATCTACAGCATGATGTTGCCACCACTATGCTTCAGGTTTAGAATAATATTGCGCAGGCGATGAGCAGTTACCTGATTTTCTCCACACATGATACTTACAACTGAGGCCAAACAGTTCCAGATTGATTTCATCAGACCAAGAGACTCTTGCTTTTCTCAGCCTGAGAGTCCTTTTTTATAAGCTTATGTTTGGCCACTCTGCCATAAAATCCATTGGTGTAGTACTGCAGTGCAGTGATAGCTGTTCATCTGGAAATTTCTCAGATCTCCATAGGGTTCTTCATCACCAACCCCCTTCTCAGCCAATAGCCTATTTTAGCAAATGGGCCAAATCTAGAAAGTTTTGTGGTTGTTCCAGACTTCATCCATTCAACAATTATCATGACCACTGCACTCTTGGGAAAATTCTGCAGATGTTATGTAGCATTCCCCAAATCTGTGGCTTGTCACAATCCAGTTTCTAAGTTCTGCAGACAACATGGCTTGGTTTTCGCTCTAATGCGCACTGTCAACTATGGGACTTTATATATATATTGTGACTTCTGTCGCTGCCTCTTCGTCTCTTCTGGTAGTGGCAGCTATACAGTTGCATGCTGACACTCTTAACTTGCCCACATTACCATGTAATGTGTTAGTCACAAAATGATTAGAACATTTAAAGCTGAGCACTGACCTACCCTCTTGGCTTCTCATTCTACCTATTCTAAGACTACATTCGAGTTTGATCCACCCAATGTTTCTCTGCAACTGAACCTGCCCGAAGAATGAGTTCTTATAAAGTGAAGGCAGGGCTGGAGCAGCTAGGAAGTTGCCGCTTTAGCTGATTGTTTGAATAAAATCTTCTTTATTATTCTTCTATATTTATAATGCTGTTCTTGCTGGTCCCAGAATAAAGTTCTCTTTGCCCAGTACTCAATTGCCTGTCTTTTGTGCAACTCAGAAACCCAAGCACGACAATATACTATATATAGATTGCTGTATGCATTTTCTAATCACATCCAATCAAAAAGTGGACTCCAAACAAGGTGTAGGAACATCTCAATGTTGACCAATAGAATGTGATGCCCCTGAGCCAGATTTCAAGAGTCATAGAATATGGTCTGAATACTTGTGTCAATGTGATATTTCAGTTTTTAATTCCTAATAAATTTGCTAAATTGTCTAAAATCCTGTTTTCAGTTTGTCATTCTGATATATTGAGTGTTGATTGATGAAGAAAAAATGAATGTAAATGATTTTAGTATAAGGATACATCATAACAAAAAATGGAGAAAAAAAGTGAAGGGGTCTGAATACTTTCTGAATGCACTGAATATTTTCTCAGGATACGCCAGGTAAAAGGTTCCACTAGGCTTCCGTATTACTCCTGTATCCTGGAGCCATCTATATTACTTCACAGGAAAGGTGTCCATTGCAACCACCTTACTGACTGTTCTCCTAAACAATCAATACAGTGAAGATATCTTACTGTGAAACCATGTGGCTTCTGTTGGTCAAAAGGTGTTGCCACCTACTACATTTCCTCTTTAACATTCCTATAAAACTGATTCCATGCCTCTAATACATCCATGTCCCCCTGCATATCTATCTACTATATAACAAAACATCTAGGTCTGTGTGTACAGTCCCTCAGAGCAATCACATTTATCAGTTTGGCTATGGTAATGTGACAAAAGAGGAAGCATGAAACACGCAAGGTGGAATAAAGGTGTCTATTCTAGGGATTTTGAATTATACTAGACCAGAGCCATCACTGGCCTGAACTTCTCTGAAAATCTATACAAAAACACCTGCAGCATTTCACTGTACTTTCTTGCTATTAATAGATCGAAAGAGATGACAATTTCCCTTCAACATGCTAATTCCAGTATGTATTTTTTTAGGGCGAGAGGACCCTGCACTGACTTGCTCGTTCTCTATACCACCCCAAACAAGCCAAATACCCATTCCTGCATTACCTGCCTTCACTGGGCACACCACTAAACCATAAGTCATGAAGCACCAGTGCCAACAATAATATTAATAATTGTGTGTTGATGGAATTATTTAAATAACTAATATTCATTTCATACATTTGATGGTAGAAAAATAACACTGCATTAAAATAATAGCAGCAAGTCAACTAAACTTTGAAAACCTAAAACCATAGAGTTTCATCTCATCAAGAATGGAAAAGGATGCCTTGCAAGAGATGGTTGAGTTTTTTAAATAAGGCAATAGCACCACCCTGTGGCAGTCTACTTTTAGTGAAGTTACTCATGTGAAATAGAATTATAAGAATGTAGTAACTTAAACAAATTTACCCAAATATGTGATCAACGACAATATCAAGATCACATTCTTAGTAGTATTTTTGAAAATAACAACTGGTATATCTCTGATTTATTGACTCTGTCATTATAAAAAGTCATTTTTAATTACATAAGGCATTCTTATCTCTAAAGCAGTGTTTCTCAACCTTTTTGAACTTGCGGTACCCTTGAAATAATATTCATGTTCTAGGGAACTCCTACATAATAATTATATCATTATTAGTATTTGTTTTATTTATGAATTTAAAGATCATAAGGAAAAGATTCATAACATAATATAACAATAATAAGTGCTATACTTAATGGTCTATTTGCAATTTTCTTATAAACAAATGTATGTGCCAAAGAAATGTTATTCTTGAAACATATATGATTAATGAAATTTACTTTTCTAGTGTGAAACCTGTGCCACATTTTCATGGTTAGAAATTTCTATAAAATAAAAAAAATGAAAAGAAGATGATAAATAAAACATAGACTAATAAAACTAAACCAAGCCATGTTTTTAAAGTGCACTAGCTGTTTGAACAAAATGTACTCGAACAGAAATTCAATATACTGTACTCAAACACTTGTTCGAACAATGAAAGTTAAAGACAGTGTGTGCATGACGTGATGTGCATCTAACTGCGTCTGACTTGGTCAACATAACCCCAAAGTGACAAGTTAGGGTGCTGGTGTAAATTGGGCTACTGTTGGCCGAAGAAGAAGAAGAGGGGGGAGACGTGTCCGGAGGCAGGAGGAGAGGAGGAAAGTAAAGAGAGTGGAACTGAGGGTAGGAACTTTGAATGTTGGCAGTATGACTGATAAGGGAAGACAGTTAGCAGATATGATGGAGAGAAGGAAGGTTGATATATTTGTTTGTGCAAGAGACTAAATGGAAGGGGAGTAGGGCCAGGTGGATCGGAGGTGGATTCAAATTGTTCTACCATGGTTTGGATAGGAGGAGAAATGGGGTAGGAGTTATTCTGAAGGAGCAGTATGTCAAGAGTGTTTTGGAGGTGAAAAGAGTGTCAGGCAGAGTAATGATTATGAAGCTGGAAATTGGAGGTGTGATGATAAATGTTGTTAGTGCATATGCACCACAAGTTGGGTGTGCAATGGGTGAGAAAGAAGATTTTTGGAGTGAGTTGGATGAAGTGATGAACAGTGTACCCAAGGGACAGAAAGTGGTGATTGGAGCGGATTTCAATGGGCATGTTGGTGAAGGGAACAGTGGAGACGAGGAGGTGATGGGTAGGTATGGTGTCAAGCAGAGGAATGAAGAAGGTCAGAGGATAGTGGATTTTGCCAAAAGGATGGACATGGCTGTGGTGAATACGTATTTTAAGAAGAGGGAGGAATATAGGGTTACATACAAGAGTGGAGAAAGATGCACACAGGTAGATTACATCCTATGCAGAAGAGCTGATCTGAAGGAGATTGAAGACTGCAAAGTGGTGACAGGGGAAAGTGTAGTTAAGCAGCAAAGGATGGTGGTCTGTAGGATGACGTTGGAGATTGTGGACGAAAAAGGCACACTGAAAAGCAGACAGATAATATTTTCTCAATTCACTTTATTTATTCATTCGGAGTCGCAGTAAGTAGAGATTCAAAAGAGTATAACTTATTGCCGCAAAGCTCAATTGAACCCTGATCAAAAGCCAGGAGGGGTTTTTTATACTTCAGCATCTCATGATTAATAAGACAGAAAGAACATCCTTATCAAAACAGTAAAGTTAAACAATATGTCTGTTGAGCTAAGCATTATCTGTGTTTTGGAAGCTGAGCACAGGAGAGATGCCTTTGCATAAACTACATGTATTTTCTGCAGCCTTGTGACCTTGTCCCTGAAACATTCACTCTGAGAAAGGGAAAACAAGAAACAGCTTACATTTTATTCATGTGGACACTATTTCTCCTGAACCCTGGAATAACATATTTTTGTTAGTTCATAAGCCAAAGCGTCTCTCACTGACAAGTTGGAAAAATAGTTATAAAAATTCTAATTTACTAAACACACAAAATACATGGTGCTGAGGAGAACATTCTTCTTCTACATTCCCCCCTTTTTGAACCAACAAAAATATAGGTGACACAGGAGTAACGCAGGAGAATGAGAGGTGTTAGTAACAGGATTGTCAATCTTAATTTGAAATCTCCCTAAAGGGTCTGTTCCAGATACATATGCCCCTAATATATAGGTTCCTGAGTCATGTAATGAGGGGTTCTTCAAAGTGAAAATCAAGGGGTTACAATGGTTGTCAACACATTCATGAGAAGCATGTTCTTTTATGATAGAAAATCGATTTTTCGAACTGTATTTTTGGGCCTCAAAAGGTTGAGAACCCAAGTCCTCAGTTCCAGTGTTAGCAAAAACCCATTGCCAGGTGTCGCAGTTACTTCCCTAATAATACTTCGAAACAGTCATACACACGTATTTGTCAGACCAGGTCCACTGTTCTTGTCGACCAGTCCCACAGTTGATAATAGAACAGAAATCAACCTGCACTGATGTGGTGATTCCTAACGGGAAAGTCAAGGTGACCAGGGCAGTAGACAAGGGAAAAGAAAGCATAGTAGCACAGCAATCAAGGGTGCCATCTCTTGCAATGTGAGGAGTGAATCCAGGCGGGCAATCCTTCCATTTTCACTGCATGTGGTGTGGACAGAAGAACTTGGAACGGTCCTCTCCACCTCGGCTGATGCCAATGTTTCCTCCGAGTGTCATGGACGAGGATCCAAGTGCCTAAGGGAATCGGCGTGTCTTTAGATGGAAGACTAGTCCTCCAGGCCTGGTTAACCTGCTCGTGGACATCTTTCAGAGAAGCTCGGAGACCTGTAAGACAAGAGAGAAGATCATTGTCCACAGTATGCACGTTAACATTTCCCATAACCATGCCCACAGGCATGGGTCGTCCGGTCAGAATTTCAAACGGCGACAGTCCTAATTGCCGGTGTGTTCTTGCCCTCAATCTCATTAAGGCCAGAGGCAAAGCGTCCGGCCAGGATAAATTTGTCTGCTCACAGATTTTTGCTAATTTAGATTTTAGGGTGCCATTATCAGTTTGCAATTTCTGTGGTATGCCCCACCTAGGAATAATTTCTTTGATTAAAGCTTTGGCTACAGTTTTAGCATCAGCGTATTTAGAAGGAAAAAAATTCTACCTATTGGGAGAACACATCAACAATTACTAGACAATAACGGTAAGCTTTAGACGGAGTTAGTTCAATTAAATCCATTTGGAGGTGTTCAAACGGACCCATTGGATTAGGTGTAACAGCGGGACTTACCTGGGTGCCCTTTCCTACATTAGACTTTTGACATAATGCACAGCATCTGCAGAACTGCTCTGCATATGTAGAAAAGCCTGCAGCTTCCCAGTGTTTTTCAACATCCTGAATCATGGCGTCCCTTCCAGCATGGTCTAGACCAGGGGTAGGCAACGTCGGTCCTGGAGTGCCACAGTATGTGCAGGTTTTTGTTCCAACCCAGTTCCTTAACGAGAACTCAATTATTGCTGATGAAGCACATATTGCTTAAGTGACATTTTAATTCTTCATTTTAGTGGTCTCGCTTGTTAAGGTTCTCCAACCTTAATTGCTTATTTCAATCTTAAACTGCTGCATTCAGTGTTTTAATTGCTCCTTATTAGCAATAAGATGTAAAACAGGGGTAGGCAATGTCGGTCCTGGTGAGCCGCAGTGGCTACAGGTTTTCATTCAACCCAATTGCTTAATTAGAAACCAATCATTGCCAATCTCAGACCTTATTTAATTTTATGGCTTGTTAGTCTGTGCAATGTAAGGCTTTTATATCGTAGATTTTTTTCCTTTCCAAGGATATCATCCAAATGATTTGAAGCCTAAAACAGATCATTTTCAGTCTGTCACATTTTTCTATTAAGTGTTTTATTAAATCAAACCGTGCATGATGAACACACACAGATGTAATTGGAAAAAAGCTAGCTGGAGAACTGCTGGCTTCTTTGTCTTTTACATCTTATTGCTAATAAGGAGCAATTAAAACACTGAATGCAGCAGTTTAAGATTGAAATAAGCAATTAAGGTTGGAGAACCTTAACAAGCGAGACCACTAAAATGAAGCATTAAAATGTCACTTAAGCAATATGTGCTTCATCAGCAATAATTGAGTTCTCGTTAAGGAACTGGGTTGGAACAAAAACCTGCACATACTGTGGCACTCCAGGACCGACGTTGCCTACCCCTGGTCTAGACCATGAGCGATTTTTGACATACCTGGGAAAGAAGCCTTTGGGAGGAAAGGTTTGTTAATTTGCCTATGGGTCCAGACTCCATCAGAGAGGGACCCTTCTTTGGACCATTTTCTTTTTTCTCTGTCCGTGGCTGCACTCTGTAAAGAAACAAGTTGATTATCAGGGTCCTGGTTATTTCTCTGTTGGAATAAAGAAATTGGTGTGTTATTATATGCAGCCTGTTTAGCAAAGTGATCAGCTAATTCGTTTCCTTTGCTGACAGGATCTTGTTTTCCTATGTGAGCTTGACATTTAACGATCGCTAACTTTGATGGTTTAGTTATAGCTTCTAAGAGGGATTCAATCAGTTTTTGATGTTGGATCGGTTTGCCAGCGCTGGTCTTAAATCCTCTTAATTTCCATAAGGCTCCATGATCATGGCAGACTCCAAAAGCATATCTGGAATCCGTATAAATTGTTATAATTTTCCCTTCGGACAACTGACATGCTCGGGTGATAGCTATCAATTCAGCTGCCTGCGCGCTTAAATTTGATGAAATTCGGTTTGCTTCCAGCAGGTGGCCACCTTTCACTACTGCATAGCTGGTCGAGGGTGTTCCATTTTCCAATCGCAAAGAACATCCGTCCACAAAAATTAATTCTCCAATATCTAACGGTGTTTCGTGTAGGTCTGGTCTAGGCTTTACAACTTTAGCTATTTCATCATGACAGTCATGTGGCTTTACGTCTTCTTCAGTTGGAAGAAGAGTGGCTGGATTGAAGGTAGAGCATCTTTCAACAGTGACATTGGACAAAGTATAGAGTACATTTTGATAGTGTATTGCTCTTGCAGTTGTGAGATGTGAGGTTTTAGCCTGTACTAAAATAGAATGAACGGCGTGACGTACCTTTACTGTTAGGGGGCTCATGAGCACTTTGTTTGTCTGTATGCGGTTGCGTTAAAACTGCATTCATTAATCCCCCCTTTTTCATCCACGAACCCAGTGAATGGACGAGAATATAGTCAGTGAGAGTAATGCATTTTTTTTTTTTTAATCACATAGAGCCTTGTCAGCCTGCTATATCACTGCATGCAGCCAGATCGCAGTGTTAGCTAGATTTTGTAAAGGCTGTGCTCCTCCTGAAAAACTTACAAGCAAACAACTTCTCAGGCCGCAAGCTGGTACTACTTTTAAATTAGGAATTCATCTCACCGTGGTGCCATACATGCTAGCCTCCAGATCATGGAAAAGTCCGAGGCGGAACCGGGTCAGCGACAACAAGGAAACACTAATTTCCGTGGCGACCCAAGTGCCAACTGCAAACAAAGATAATCCATTTCGGGAAACACACAGCACAACTCCACAACAAGAAAACATTCCCACCAAAAGCTATGCAGCCACAGAGAAATATGCTGACTTAACCTGTTGTTTTGTGACCGGTCTTGGAAGGTTTTGAATGATGGTTAAACGGCCGCTAGAGAGAGCTCTTGTATCGCAAGAAATGTCATGACCTAAATATTTAACGATAGCTTGAAGTAACTGCAGTTTTTTTTTTGTTTTTTTTTGACACTTTTTTTATGGCCATTTTCACCTAAAAAGAATAGCAATTTTCTGAGTGTCATGTGCACTTGTTGTTTATTTATTTTTCTTTTCTTTTTTCTTATCTACATACTGTATTAATTTATTATCTTTTTCCGGCCAAAACCATAAACACAAGGGGTTTCAGTATATCCCTGAGGCATGACGGTCCAGGTCCATCGGCGGTTTTGAAAGGTAAAAGCAAACCAGAATTGAGAATCAGGGTGCACGGGAATGGAAAAGAAAGCGTTAGCAAGGTCAATAACAGAGAAGTACCGGGAGGACGGGGGTATCGTGGAAAGAATAGTGGAAGGATTAGGAACAATAGGTGTTCTAGGAAAAAACCGCAGAGTTAACTTGTCATAGGTCTGGAACAAAACGCCAGGACCCGTCAGCCTTTTTACAGGTAAAATGGGGGAGTTGACTGGAGAGTATGTAATTGGAATAATCGCTCCTCGCCTCACGAGATCAGAATGTACGGCGGCGATGCCAGCCTCTGCCTCTGGAGACAGAGGATCCTGGACACAGTACGGGCGGAAGGAAGATTTTGAGAAAATCACCAGTGGCTCAGTGTGCTATCCTTCCTTAATCAATTTTTCCCTTGGGACCACAGTGCTAAGGAAACATGGGGAACCAAATCTCCTAAAAAGAAAACGTTTTGTGAATATGTGAGGTGCACTGAAGCAACTGCTTTAGTAGACAACAAAAATACATGGAATGTGCAAAGTTTCAGGGCATGTGCTGGAGGAAAGAAAAGATTCTAACCAAGGTGTGTCCACTTCAGTAGGGAAATACTGGGCAGTACAAGGCAGGGTGCCCAGGACTTGTAAGTGAGGAAATAGGCATGAGGGGAAAGAATGAAGGGCTTTCAAGAGGAAGGTGGGCGGGGAGATGTTCAGGGTCCAGGCTGCAAAAGAGGGCTTGGGGTGTGAAATGTGGCACAGGAGCTTAGGAATGGAGCAGCAAAGATCCTTGTTCAGTTAAAGAAAATTGAGACTGACAATTAAGTCATAAGATCCCATCCCAGCAGTTTCACAGGGCACAAATGATTTAACAGAAAGCAACGAGTCAATAATGAAACTGTTAATGCTGAGCTGTAATTGCACAGGAACCTCCTTCAGCGCATGGCTCCTGTGTCCATTTCAAAGGCAGTTTCTTTGCCATTAAAGTCAATAAAAGATCAGTTTCAGCATGACGAGTAAGCAAAGGAAACTGGAAAAAGTGGCTGGGGTCCCTGATAATTCTTAGGACCAAGGAATGTCATTAGGCTCAGGGAGAGGGGGTGACGGAGGCGCTTGTGTTGGCAGTTGCGTCTAAAATGTCCAAGTTCACCGCAGCAGCGGCAGGCATATGACGCTGGCGTCTGCTCCGAAGGGTTAGGCATCTAAGCTAAAGGATTATTAGGGTTTGATAAATGGAACCCGCGTCCTCTTCTGTGCCCTCGCCCTCGACCTCCAAAGAATTTTCCGTGTCCTCTCCCCCTAGCCAGGTCAGTTCTTCCAGTATAGTAATTTATTTGTGCAGCCAAAAGTTTGGTCTGTGTGTCTGACTCTTTTAATTTAGTCTGACTGTCAGCATGCTCTGCATGACGCTTGTCTTCCTCGAACGTTGCGGTCTTCCAGCCTTTTGCAGGACGTGCAGACTTTGCTTTGAATGGCACTTCTCAGTCCCGAGATGAAAGGAGGCACTGCAGCATGAGTTCTATCGTTTGTATTGTCTAGCCCAGAGTGATTAGCCATCAGATCTTGCAATCTGTGAGCCGGCTGAAAGTAGTGACCAGTTTGTGCCCTTTTTCTATTTTTTCTGCCAGGGCTCCTTTCAAAGGCTCTCACTGGGCGAGGAAAGGACCTTCATTCCAACACCAAGGGACACCGTTATGATCACCGTGATTTACAGTTGCCCATGTGGTGCTCAGCTGTCGACGGAGCACCTGTGTCCACTCTGCAGCATTTGTTTTATACATGTTATCCAGCTGCTGTAACAGCTCCACAAATTGCAGTCCACGGACTGCTCGTGCGCTGGGAGACTCTTTTAATTTCTGCCATTACAATCCAGTAGCACCTTGTGAATGATCTGAATTATCTTCCTCAGGGTCAATATGTGAGGATGGGTCATAATGATATTGTTCATCGTAAAAACCTGCTCCAGACGGTTCGTCTGTTAACAGGGGTGTTGTTGGAGAAGAGGGTGCAAGAGGTGGAAGCGGGGTAGTTTTGGTAAGGAGGGGGTGGACAGATTACGGGGTATAGGGGGTCTTTCTTTTCGGTCTGCTTTCTTTTACTTTCAGGCTTGGGCGCTGTCTCTATCTTCACTTTCTGCAACGCTAGCAATAATTCTTCCTTGTCTTTTTTGTGTTCTGACTTCAGCAGCCAGCAGGTTGTTACGCCTCTGCTTATTCCACTTCTTACATGCCTTTTAAAATCCAACCCAGTCTGCTTCTCTATTAACTGTTTAGGGGACCCGCCTTTCAATCCCAACGGTGTACTAGGAGCCTGGTGATTCTCTGAAAATAATCCTTCTAACATTAGGTTTTGAGGACCCTGGTGGACCTGTTTGACTGGCTTGCTATTTATTTCCCATAGTCAGCGGCAGGCCTTCAACAGAGAGCAACTCAATCCCCGATTATTTCTCGTCCCACTTGTCGTCCCCGGAAATCAACCAGTCGACAAGTGGAAATCAACTTCCCCTCTTCCAAATTTCACACGTACTCTAACTGCCCCTTTCACCCCTATTCCTCTTAATATAGGAACGTGCCACTCAGTCCTTTCTACTCGAATTCCTAAGGGGTGACTTACTAGCATTCACACTGTGCCGTCACTCTCTATGAATCACTAAAACCCTTCTAGGTCGATACGGTATGATTCTCTATTCTTTCAGCATGCTTTTATTTTTTATTCTCTTTTATTATTATTTTTTTTTTCTCTTTTCCCCGTATACTTCTATTTCTTCCAGCACACCAGTCAAACCAACGGGAATCCCCCGAATCTACTCACCGCAACTCCTTCTGCCTGCCTGGAAAAATCCCATCCAGTTGCTTTTCGTTTCGGTCAGGAGGAGGTCAGCGACTCCCCACGCAGGAAAACGCCCAAGGTAGGCCAGTCCTAACTTTTACCGGAGCTGGTCCTCGATCCGCGGAAATCAGTCCACTTGGACGAACCCGCCCAGGGAGTCGTCTGCCCGTCTCCTGCCCCACGTTGGGCGCCAAAAACTGTGGACAAAAAAGGCACACTGAAAAGCAGACAGATAATAGTTTCTCAATTCACTTTATTTATTCATTCGGAGTCGCAGTAAGTAGAGATTCAAAAGAGTATAACTTATTGCCGCAAAGCTCAATTGAACCCTGATCAAAAGCCAGGAGGGGTTTTTTATACTTCAGCATCTCATGATTAATAAGACAGAAAGAACATCCTTATCAAAACAGTAAAGTTAAGCAATATGTCTGTTGAGCTAAGCATTATCTGTGTTTTGGAAGCTGAGCACAGGAGAGACGCCTTTGCATAAACTACATGTATTTTCTGCAGCCTTGTGACCTTGTCCCTGAAACATTCACTCTGAGAAAGGGAAAACAAGAAACAGCTTACATTTTATTCATGTGGACACTATTTCTTCTGAACCCTGGAATAACATATTTTTGTTAGTTCATAAGCCAAAGCGTCTCTCACTGGCAAGTTGGAAAAATAGTTATTATAAAAATTCTAATTTACTAAACACACAAAATACATGGTGCTGAGGAGAACATTCTTCTTCTACAAGATCAAGAAGAGAAAGAGAGGGAGGGCAGAGCCAAGGATCAAATGGTGGAAGTTGAAAAAGGAAGACTGCAAGGTTGAGTTTAGGGAGGAGGTGAGACAGGCACTGGGTGGTAGTGAAGAGTTGCCAGACAGCTGGGAAACTACAGCAGATGTAGTAAGGGTGACAGCAAGAAGGGTGCTTGGCGTGACATCTGGAAAGAGGAAGGAGGAAAAGGAAACCTGGTGGTGGAATGAGGAAATACAGGAGAGTATACAGAGGAAGAGAATGGCAAAGAAGAAGTGGGACAGTCATAGAGATGTAGAAAGTAGACAAGAGTACAAGGAGATAAGGCGCAAGGTGAAGAGAGAGGTGGCGAAGGCTAAAGAAAAGGTGTATGATGAGTTGTATGAGAGGTTGGACACTAAGGAGGGAGAAAAGGACCTGTACCGATTGGCTAGACAGAGGGACTGAGGTGGGAAAGATGTGCAGCAGGTTAGGGTGATAAAGGATAAAGATGGAAACGTACTCATGAGCGAGGAGAGTGTGTTGAACAGATGGAAAGAGTATTTTGAGAGGCTGATGAATGAAGAAAACGAGAGAGAGAAGAGGTTGGATGATGTGGAGATAGTGAATCAGGAAGTGCAACGGATTAGCAAGGAGGAAGTAAGGACAGCTATGAAGAGGATGAAAAATGGAAAGGCCGTTGGTCCAGATGACATACTTATGGAAGCATAGAGGTGTTTAGGAGAGATGGCAGTGGAGTTTTTAACCAGATTGTTTAATGGAATCGTGGAAAGTGAGAGGATGTCTGAGGATTGGAGAAGAAGCGTACTGGTGCCGATATTTAAGAATAAGGGGGATGTGCAGGACTGCAGTAACTACAGGGGAATAAAATTGATGAGCCACAGCATGAAGTTATCGGAAAGAGTAGTGGAAGCTATGTTAAGAAGTGAGGTGATGATTAGAGCTGCAGTATAGTTTCATGCCATGAAAGAGCACCACAGATGCAATGTTTGCTCTGAGGATGTTGATGGAGAAGTTTAGAGAAGGCCAGAAGGAGATGCATTGCGTCTTTGTGGACCTGGAGAAAGCATATGACAGGGTGCCTCGAGAGGAGCTGTGATATTGTATGAGGAAGTCGGGAGTGGCAGAGAAGTACGTAAGAGTTGTACAGGATATGTACGAGGGAAGTGTGACTGTGGCGAGGTCTGTGGTAGGAGTGACGGATGCATTCAAGTTGGAAGTGGGATTACATCAGGGATTGGCTCTGAGCCCTTTCTTATTTGCAATGGTGATGGACAGGTTGACAGACGAGATTAGATAGGGGTCCTCATGGACTATGATGTTTGCTGATGACATTGTGATCTGTAGCGATAGTAGGGAGCAGGTTGAGGAGACCCTAGAGAGGTGGAGATATGCTCTAGAGAGGAGAGGAATGAAGGTCAGTAGGAACAAGACAGAATACATGTGTATAAATGAGAGGGAGGTCAGTGGAATGGTGAGGATGCAGGGAGTAGAGTTGGTGAAGGTGGATGAGTTTAAATACTTGGGATCAACAGTACAGAGTAATGGGGATTGTGGAAGAGAGGTGAAAAAGAGAGTGCAGGGAGGGTGGAATGGGTGGAGAAGAGTATCAAGAGTGATTTGTGACAGACGGGTATCAGCAAGAGTGAAAGGGAAGGTCTATAGGACGGTAATGAGACCAGCTATGTTATATGGGATGGAGACGGTGGCACTGACCAGAAAGCAGGAGACAGAGCTGGAGGTAGCAGAGTTAAAGATGGTAAGATTTGCACTGGGTGTGACGAGGATGGATAGGATTAGAAATGAGTACATTAGAGGGTCAGCTCAAGTTGGACGGTTGGGAGACAAAGTCAGAGAGGCGATATTGCATTGGTTTGAATAAGTGCAGAGGAGAGATGCTGGATATATTGGGAGAAGGATGCTAAGGATAGAGCTGCCAGGGAAGAGGAAAAGAGGAAGGCCTAAGCGAAGGTTTATGGATGTGGTGAGAGAGGACATGCAGGTGATGGTTGTAACAGAACAAGATGCAGAGGACAGAAAGATATGGAAGAGGATGATCCGCAGTGGTAACCCCTAACGGGAGCAGCTGAAAGAAGAAGAAGAAGAAGAAGAAGAAGAAGAAGAAGAAGAAGAAGTAACTTTGTGATACTGGTCAACAAGCATTTTACTACTGGGATTCTTTCTTCTCTACATTAACAAATTTCATTTGCTGACTCCAAATCTGAAAACCGCTTTTGTCCAGCACGACCCATTTTTTAGTTATGATGTTCCAGGTCTTGGACAACTAGGGTGACTGGACAGTAAAGGTGATGCATTTCAGCAAGTTTGGTCTTGAGAAAAGTGAAGCGAAAATTAAGGAAGGTGTTTTTGTTGACACTGAAATGCGTGAACTGATGCTTGACAATGAGTTCAAAAGCAAACTGAAGCCAACTGAGTCAGCACCCTCATTCGTGCAGGTTGTCCAGAATTTTCTTGACAGTCACAGTGTAGAGAATTATACTGAGCTTGTGGAGAATATGCTGAAAGTATATTAGCTTACAGGAGCCAGAATGTCACTGAAAATGCATTTTTTACATTATCATCTTGACTTTTTTCCACCAAACCTAAGTGATGTCAGAGATGAGCATGGGAAAAGATTTCATCAAGCTATAAAGGTGATGGAAAACTGATATTGGGAAAAATTCACTCAGAGCATGATGGGTGACTACTGTTGGTTCTTGCAAAGAGAGACGGATGTGCAGTACAAGCGCAAAAGTGAGTGCCCCCAACATTTTTGGGCATGCTCACCTCACTTTTATATTGGGGTAAATTTACATAAATATGCTTTAACGTGTCTCTTGTATCGTCTTCAGGTTTGTTTTCAGAATAAACACATCAAAACAATTTTGGAGGGACATAGTCCAAACTCCAGATATCATGTTGATATATCCATCCATCCATCCATTTTCCAACCCGCTGAATCCGAACACAGGGTCACGGGGGTCTGCTGGAGCCAATCCCAGCCAACACAGGGCACAAGGCAGGAACCAATCCTGGGCAGGGTGCCAACCCACCGCAGCATGTTGATATATTATATTGATATTCAAAAGTGTCAAAACATCAATGATGTGTATTTGAAAAACTTGATGTGCTAGCTTAATCCCGATTTCATATATGAAATCAGTGTGAAAAACTTAATAAAGAGATGCTCTAAAGTTCCCAGAAGCAAACAAAAAATATTTTTTTGTAGACCAGTGGAATTATTGTTAATAGTTTAATCATTTTTTTACATCAACACTAGGGGGCTTCGCTCCCTGTTCGCTTTGCTCGTCAACCCCCCTGGCCAACGCTACGCGCCAGCCACTTCGCGTCTCTGCCGCTCACGTATGTGGATTTCAATTACACCAAACAACAAATCTTTTAATTCTCGTGGATACGCCTCTTCATTGGGAAGAAACACTACTTTTACTTGATGGCAACACAAATTAGACGATCTACAAGTCTATGACTTAAAGTTTAAATCCGAACAATATATTTGATCTCTTTTCGAAGTTCCATTATTTCACCAAGTAATAATTTCCATTTATTTGTGCTAATGCAATTTGTACTAACATTTTTTTCAGACTTTCAAATTTTAGTACTTTCATTTTCTTTAGCCTGCTCTGTATGTGTATCATGCTAACGTTTTTGAATTCTTTATGACTACTTTATCATCTACTCTTTGTCTTTTATTTCCGGCCCTGGGCGTAGTTAAATCTCTTGGCACAAAGTCTCGTCTTGCCGGTACTTGAAAGTATCTCTCTGAAAAAGTCATGTCTCGTCCCAGGCTAAAAAGTCTTGTCTCATCCCAGGATTTTTTTTATTATAATAGAGAGATAACAATTCCTACTGATTACTATAGAATAGCTAGAACAATACCGAAAAAACAGTGAAAAACAGTTGTGACAGACGACCGGCTATGGACTCCGGTCGCCACCCCCAGGCCGCTAGGAGGAGCCCTCCGGACAGCATATTTGTGCCCCGAGTTCCAGCAGGGCCTCATGGACTTTGTAGTGTTGTGACACATCCCTGCTGGATACCTTGGGGGCCGCCAGGAGTCGCTGTAGGGGGGCTAGTGGGCTCTGGCATGCCCTATAACATATCAGTCACGTGACTGGAGGAAGTGACGTGCTCCCGGGATAAAGAAGAGGACTGTTTGCCCTGACCCGGAAGGAAATGGACTTGTGGGTTGTGCTTAGAACCACTTCCGGGTCAGGAGCTATAAAAGGACTCTGGGTAAGCCCAGACACTGAGCTGAGCTGGGAGGAAGGTGGGCTAAGTGTCTGGGCGAGGAGGTATTGGTTTTTGAGAAGAGTTTATTGTTTATATGAGTGTGGAGTGGAGGGTGCTTTGTGCACATTATAATAACAAAATAAATAGTTGTTATATTTTCACCTGGTCTGAAGAGTGGTACCTGAGGGTTCGAGAGGTGGCTCCACGCTTCATCTGTTACACAGTGGTCAGATAATATAATAATTTTAAGTTTTGTATGTGCTCAAGCAGCACCACCTCGCGATTTGGTGCATGAAAATCGTGTTCAAACGCCTGCTCGAGCACTTTTAAAATGCATGCTTATTAGCTCAAAGTGTATTTAAAAAATGCCAATTTTTAAGTTTGAATACTCAAACTGTTGTTCGAGTAATTTAAAAACACGGCCTAAATAAAAGCAAACAAAAGAAATACATTGGAAAACGGGGAGAGAGGGAAAACATACAAACTTTTCATATTAATGGGTGAATACATACCTGCTGACTAGAAAACATGTAGGATTGATAAGAGACTGACTGAACTTCTCACATTTCTTGCTTGCACTAACTAGCAGCAGTTAACTCATAAGGCCAGGTTTATACTTCACATGAAACATGCACCAGCGGACGCTACTGCTACGCAAGCCTTTTACTGTTTATACTTGCGCGCATACCTTACATAAATCTGGAAGATTCCACCAGGTGGCAGTGCGAGATATCATCACGGTGAGAAAACGTTCAACTCCGCTGTGTTGTGAATTGCTTGAAACATCCATTAAAGTCCGAGGACACCTTGCTGCAATATCTCTGAAAAGGATTTTTAATGATTAAATCAATCAATCCAGGGAGGCGCCCATTCCAGCTAGCATTGCACACGAGGCAGAAACAATCCCTGGACGGGGCATCAGCACATTGCAAGGTGAATACAAGCATACACATACACTAGTGTCATTTTAGCGTCACCAAATCCTCAAATCTGCATATCTTTGGAAGGAAACTGGAATACACTATGGAAACCCACCAGGAAAAAAGTAAACTCCAGGCAAGCGAGACAGCAGCACTACCACTCCACCACCGTGTCACCCCCATGTGTGCAATTATTAACAATATTCATTATTTAAATGAAGTTAATGATTTATCTGTAAAATGTAATATACACACTTTAATGCATTTCATCATGAAAGTGATATCAAGTATAAATGTAAGGATTCTAGATGTGCACAGAGTTGGAATATCATACATTTAATATGCTCTGTGTGGAGATCTATTGCTGCTTGCCGCTTCTGTCAGGTCAGGAGGAAGATCCAGGAGCATGTAGCGATTAACAACTGGGTTTATGATGGTCTACTTTAATGATAAAGTTCACTATGAGATTAAAGTGGACATTTCGAGATTAAAGCCAAAATTTCCACTTTAATCACAAAATACACCTTTTCACTGTGTCCTTAATTTTTTTCTCTGTGGCTCAGATACAGCTCTGTACATTATGTTGCTGTTGTGAAGGTGCAAAAAAAAGGCAGCACATAAGATGGTATGTGAGACTTTTAAAATGTTTTGTGTCATTACGATGGGAATATGCAACTCTTGAATATAAAAGCACCACAATTGCATTTGTATGTTGGAATTTTGCTTCACCACATCGAACCATTCATGAAACACCGAAGCAGGCACATCGATCCTATGGCATCCTCAAAGCGGCTTTCTGTCACATGTAGATAGTAAACAGAGAATCTGACATCACTTTCCAACTTTTATCACACTGCGCCCCCCGAATATCCATTGGGACTGCAACTCGCGCATGCATCGCATGAGGACCTGCTCAGAGGACGTATCAAATGAATGCTGGGAACGTGTGGCAGCCATGATGCATGCACGTATGCGTTTTAGGCGTGAAGCATAAACGAGCCCTAAGCGACACTAGCGCTAGTTGTGGTATGATGAGTGAAGCATGGACAGCGCTGCCACGCATCCTAGTGGCTGTTAATACAACTAACATGAACTCGAATTTATTCCTTTTAGAGAAGGTTTATTATTTTCTTCCACTGTTCAACTTTATTTATTTGCCACTGCTATTTGTTACCATTTCCCACAGAACCCAATGCGATGTCTCAAACCCCAGTTGAGAAAATTTGCTCTAAAGTATGTTTTTCATTTTTAATTCCTAGTTTCATCATTTTGAGAGATGACTCATGAGATCAGGACAATCAACTTTTCTGGTGAAACCATTGTCTTTTCCAACCCTTTTTGAAGCTGCTTAATTTAGTTCTGGCTCGCTGGAGCCTGTCTTGACAATTCTAAGCGTAAGGTCAGGTTCTTCACTGGATGATGGGCTAGTCCATCTCTCTTCTTCACAAATTCACTCATTTACATGAGGCAGTTTAAAGGGCTAATTAATGTAACACACATATCTTTTTAATGTGGGCGGAAACCACACAGGAATTCCATGTGGACAGTGAGTAGGCCTTACAAATATGGTGTTCTATTAAAACATACAAAAATTAGGGAAAAGTGAATGTTTTATACATTCCTGTCATACTAAATTAAGAAAGAGGGTGAAGTAGTGTGGGAATATTACCTGAATCTTCATCACTAGGACAATAGCTGAGCTAATTCGACATGGGTGATGCTAAATGACATAAAACACTTTGTAGTTCCTGAAAACATACTTGGTAACATGGAAAGATACATGTTTGAGGAATACTACAAAGTACCTAGAAACAAACTTATATGGGCAGGGGGAATATGGTGTAAATAAATTAAACAGTTATTGCCCAAGCTGATGTTCAAACCAGGTACTCTGGAGCTCTGAGAGTGCCATGCTAACCAGTGTAGCACCTGTCTACTTTGGTGATGCCACTCTTGAAAATTAAAAACCCCAATAACAGGCCTCTCTCTTTGTCTCTGTTATTCATTACTGGCTCACTGGCTTTAGTTTAACCTTGTAGTGAACACTCACATGCCCAAGAGCAAAATGCCCAACTGTCTGCCAGCATGATATCACTTTTATATATATAGGAACAATAGCTTGTGTTTATACCTTGGAAAGCATGTCTAAATACGGAAGTGCAGAAATGAAAATATAACATTATTAAAGTGTGTCACTGATGAACTTCAAGGGCTACCCCAACTCAAGGACAAGTTAAAATACCTGTAGCTAAATATTATTTACAAGATTCTAAATATTTTTCTTGATTCAGCACAGAAGGCTTTTTAAAATATCTATAGCAATTGGTTGATATCATCTCCTGTGCAAGAACATCTTTCTCTGGTTGTTTACTGCAGGGTTGCTTAAACTTTAAACTCAGCACCATTGTTTTGGACCCACCGGTGAGACAGAACAATAATACAAAATTTTTAAAAAAGTGCATAATTCATTTCGTCATTGCTATTATTACAGTGCATAGTTTTGCCATTAAAATGCCATAATGCATACCCTAATACCACATTGTAATGTTTTTCTTTCTTCCCTCAAAGATGGCCAGATTGCTATAGCACAGCAATGCCTGCCTCAATGAACTCAAGCCCCACCTGTAGGCTTTCTTGAATGTCACAAATCAATTGAGTACTATTTATGGATAGACTACAGTAATCTCTCGCTATATTGTGCTTCGACTTTCGCGGCTTCACTCTATCGTGGATTTTATATGTAAGCATGTTTAAATATATATTGCGGATTTTTTGCTGGTTCGTGGATTTCTGCGGACAATGGGTCTTTTAATTTTTGGTACATGCTTCCTCAGTTGGTTTGCCCAGTTGATTTCATACAAGGGACGCTATTGGCAGATGGCTGAGAAGCTACCCAACCAGAGCGCATATTACCTATTAAATAAAACTCCTCAAATATATTGTGAGCATGGGGGCTGTTTGCACCCCTACAAGATATGGCCGCTCCTCAAAAAACACTGAAAGATTACCTTCACATTGCTCTCTTCCTTGCTGGGCTTAAATGTGGCTGCTTTGTCAAGCGATATGCTTCCTGCATGGTGATTCGCATACTTAAAAGACCAAACAGCACGTATTGATTTTTAATTGTTTGTTTTTCTCTGTCTCTCTCACTCTCTCTGACATTCTCTGCTCCTGACGGAGGGGGTGTAAGCAGGGGGGCTGTTCGCACCACTAGACGATACGGACACTCCTCTAAAAAAATGCTGAAAGACTACCTTTACATTGCTCCCTTCCTAGCAGCTGCATTGTCCGGCGGTCCATACTTAAAAGCCCAAACAGCCCTATTGATTTCTGATTGTTTGCTTTTATCTCTCTCTCTCTCTGACATTTTCTGCCCCTGACGGGCACTCCTTTGAAGAGGAAGATATGTTTGCATTCTTTTAATTGTGAGACGGAACTGTCATCTCTGTCTTGTTATGGAGCACAGTTTAAACTTTTGAAAAAGAGACAAATGTTTGTTTGCAGTGTTTGAATAAAGTTCCTGTCTCTCTACAACCTCCTGTGTTTCAGTGCAAATCTGTGACCCAAGCATGACAATATTAAAATAACCATATAAACATATGGTTTCTACTTCGCGGTTTTTCACCTTTCGCAGGGGGTTCTGGAACGCAACCCCCGCGATCGAGGAGGGATTACTGTATTCTACTACATGAGAGGGGTGTTCCAACTTTCAAAAGAATTACTTTCCACATTTTATATTTTCCACTTTTTATATTTCAGATTTTTTTTGTAGAAATGTTATTGAATCCCTTATTTATATACGGTAAACTTCTTGTTATTTTTTTTTTGTAGGTCAATCATGGAATTATCTGCTTTGTTGCATTTTATACATCTAATATCATCTTGAAATAGTGATGGATTAAACGTATTTCAAAAAGTTTCAAAACTTCTAACACTGAAGCACTTCATTGTCCACCTTTTTTTTTGTTTTCCATGGAGTCACATGAAACATATCCTTAAGTGATATTTAAGTCAGTGTTGCTTTATGATAATCATTTTTGATTTTTTACATGGACATAGACATTGCTGTGCTCATATGGATATTCTTGGAGGAACACAAAAGCAGGTGCAATCACTGCCCAGAAGTGCTAATACCATATCTGGTCTCTCCATGGTAAACACATAAACCTCCTCCCAACAGCATCTCATAAACATATACTGTAACTCAAGAAGAAAAAGAAAATGAACATCAAAGACAGGTGCACGGTTCATCTCACATAATTATATTGCCAGCTCCTTGGTTGGTGAAGCTCTTTATATCCCATTACTCTTTTAACATACAGTACTTTATGTATTGTTGATCTTTAATTAATTTCTGGCTGTGGGTTCTCCTATGGAAATATGATCAAATTGTATATACATGCAGATCAGTGGTTCCAAATAAATGAGTTCATATGCAGGTCATTTCGTAGTAAACATACAGTATGCAAGTATTCCATACTTCTGACAATAATGATCTAATGTATTTTCAAAGAAATTGTTATACAAATCCATAAAAGGCACTATAAAAATAATGGTTGATCGACACTTTTAGTGATTATTTTGTCAACAAAATGTAAACAGTGTTTAACTGTGTGAACTGTACAGCTGAATTAGAAGGGGTGTTTTCAACCAATTCAAAATAAAATGAGTGCAATAAAATGCAATATAAAAGGCATGAAGGTCTTCTTGTACTCATCTGAAAGAATGATGCATGGTGCAGCCTGGATCTTATGGCTGGTTTTGAAGCTGTGAAATAGTGATTGTATTCACCAGAGAAAGCTCAGGCAACCGATACCAGACAGTAGGTCACATTATGGAAGATACATTCTGGAATTACAGCATGGTTGTAGCAATAACTAAGCATGTCATTTTAGATCCTTTAATCCTTTCTGTGATACAAACATACACACTTCATTGTCTATACATGGCATGGAACATCAGGACACTCATTGATTGTCAGTTAACTGTCAGAAAAGTAATGTCGACTTGTAATGTCGACTTTTGTCGACATTCGACTTCAACCCCTCCTGTCGACAAAAGTCGACATCCGCCCTAAAAGAGTTAACTCTTTTAGGGCGGATGTCGACTTTTGTCGACAGGAGGGGTTGAAGTCGAATGTCGACAAAAGTCGACATCCAGGGATAAAGGGCGACAATCAGCTGTTAATGGCGACAAATCTCACTGTCACGTCACAGGCATTCCCTCTGTGCTTGGAGGAATGCTAGACTCGTTGACTCGGCAAATAAACATTGCGTGTGCGTGAGTTGCGAAATGTAAACAAAGGCAAGATGGCACCGACATGTGAAAAGGCAGCGAAGCAAGTGCAGAAAAGAAAACACTTGGCAGACGTTGTTTTGCGCATTACCGCGGAGTCGGACTCTTGATTTTTCAGAATCGGACTTTATTGGCAGTGATCAGGAGATCGAGTAAGAGAGTTAGAAGCAGGCATCAGCTGATCAGACACCAGCCGATGCCGCGCCAGTGGATCTGCTGCCAGTTGAGTGCCTTCGCGCAGCCGATGCATCTACGGCAAGGTTCGCATGGGATAAATACACAGACATTGATCCGTTGAGAGCCGATATGGCTACCGGAGTTTACAAGACGGCATGGCTTGCTTTTGGACACGACAGATCACCAGCTGCTGTACTTCAGGCTGCTCTCTCCTGATGCTGCTTTTCAGCTACTGTCAGACGAGACAAACAGGTAGGCAGAGATTTTTTTTGAATCGCGGGCTGCGTTTGCATCGCATTCTCGTTATTCAAAGTGGAAACCCACAACGAAAGATGAGATGAAGCGCGCTGTGGCATTACAAATAGAGATGGGACAGAACTGGTGATATAACTTCAGGGAGCATTGGTCCAAACGTGTTTTGTCCCCTGGTGGCTTAGGTACGTGCTGCTGCAAAGTTTTATTCACTTCTGTAATAAACAGAAGCAAATCCCATGGGGTGAGCCAGGCTATAATGCCATACATAAAGTTCATAAAGTTTCAGAAGATGAAAAGAGGTGACAATACGGTTTTCATGCAGGCAGAAAACTTGGTGGCAGTGGCATGGCACGATGGCAAATGGGTGACTTGTCTCTCTACAGTACACACTAACAATATATGTTAGAAAATGCAGCAACAGACAATTGAAAAATAGGCATCAAAACAACACATAGAGAATTCAGGCTCATACAACATGCAAGACAGTAACATTTGTCAAAAGTAAATATTTTTTGTTGATTTGATATGTTAAACAATTGCTTTGTGTTCTTTTTTAAAAAATGTTAGTTTTTGGAAAAATATTCAGCCCTGGGAGAAAAGAAACAAAAAAAAAATTAGCCCTAAAAGAGTTAAAAATAAACCCTTTTGACTTCTCACATATCCATAAAAGAGAAAGATTTAGACCACCATGGTTAGGATAGAATTCACAACATGAGTGTTGACTGCCTATTAGAGCTTCCTTTCCAGCACCACAGGATAAACTTTCCTGGAAGGACTGACAGGTGTTATCCCTCAGTAACTGGAACACACTATATTGTCCACTTCTTTCTTAATGGCATCCAGCACCTGGATATTTCAA
Organism: Erpetoichthys calabaricus; assembly: GCF_900747795.2. Taxonomy (NCBI): domain Eukaryota; kingdom Metazoa; phylum Chordata; class Cladistia; order Polypteriformes; family Polypteridae; genus Erpetoichthys; species Erpetoichthys calabaricus. Next base: position 140,365,892 of record NC_041399.2, read on the forward strand.
TCCTGGTTTTGTTGAAGCTGTTCTATATAATATTGAAAATGGAGTCAATGTTTAGTACGTAAGCATTTCCACATCCTAAAAGACTACTCTTTCAAAGGTCAATGATTTTTCTATCAATTCTGATGGTACTACAGTTACTTTTTCAGATAGAGCTTGTAGTCTTGGCATTACCTTAGATTCTACATTCTATTTCCAGACACATATTAACTTTTAACTTCTTCTTCTTCTTTCGGCTGCTCCCGTTAGGGGTTGCCACAGCGGATCATCTATTTCCATATCTTCCTGCCCTCTACATCTTGTTCTGTCACATCCATCACCTGCATGTCCTCTCTCACCACATCCATAAACCTCCTCTTAGGCCTTCCTCTTTTCCTCTTGCCTGGCAGCTCTATCCTTAACATCCTTCTCCCAATATACTCAGCATCTCTCCTCTGCACATGTAAAAACCAACGCAATCTTGTCTCTCTGACTTTGTCTCCCAACCATACAACTTGAGCTGACCATCTAATGTACTAATTTCTAATCCTGTCCATCCTCATTACACCCAGTGCAAATCCTAGCATCTTTAACTCTGCTACCTCCAGCTCTGTCTCCTGCTTTCTGGTCAGTGCCACCGTCTCCATCCCATATAACAAAGCTGGTCCCACTACCGTCCTGTAGACCTTCCGTTACACTCTTGCTGATAACTGTCTGTCACAAACTACTCCTGACACTCTTCTCCACCCAATCCACCCTGCCTGCACTATCTTTTTCACCTCTCTTCCACAATCCCCATTACTCTGTACTGCTGATCTCAAATATTTAAACTCATCCACCTTGACCAACTATACTCCTATCATCCTCACCATTCAACTGACCTCCCTGTCATTTACACACATGTATTATGTCTTGTTCCTACTGACCTTCATTCCTCTCCTCTCCAGAGCATTTCGCCACCTCTCCAGGGTCTCCTCAACCTGCTCCCTGGTATCGCTACAGATCACAATGTCATCAGCAAACATCACAGTCCACGGGGACTCCTGTCTAATCTCGTCTATCAACCTGTCCATCACTATTGCAAATAATAAAGGGCTCAGAGCCAATCCCTGATGTAATCCCACTTCCACTTTGAATGTATCAGTCACTCCTACCGCAGACCTCACCACTGTCACACTTTCCTCGTACATATCCTGCACAACTCTTACGTACTTCTCTGCCACTCCCTCATACAATACCTCAGCTCCTCTCGAGGCAACCTGTCCTATGCTTTCTCCAGACCCACAAAGACACAATGTAACTCCTTCTGACCTTCACTATAATTCTCCATCAACATCCTCAGAGCAAACATTGCATCTGTGGTGGAATTTCTTGGCATGAAATCATGCTGCTGCTCACTAATCATCACCTCACTTTTTAACCTAGTTTCCACTACTCTTTCCCATAATTTTATGCTGTGGCTCATCAATATTATCCCCTTGTAGTTACTACAGCTCTGCATGTCACCCTTATTCTTAAAAATCGGCACCAGTGCACTTCTTTTCCACTCCTGAGGCATCCTCTCACTTTTCAAGATCCCATTAAACAATCTGGTTAAACACTTCACTGCCATCTCTCCTAAACACCTCCATGCTTCCACAGGTATGTCATCTGGACCAACAGCCTTTCCATTTTACATCCTCTTCAAAGCTGTCCTTAATTCCTCCATGTTAATTCGTTGCACTTCCTGATTCACTATCTCCACATCATCCAACCTTCTCTTTCTCCCGTTCTTTTCATTCATTAGCCTCTCAAAGTACTCTTTCCATCAACTCAACACACTCTCCTCGCTTGTGAGTACGTTTCCATCTTTATCCTTTATCACCCTAACCTGCTGCACATCTTTCCCAGCTCGGTCCCTCTGTCTAGACAATCGGTACAGGTCCTTTTCTCCCTCTTTAGTGTCCAACCTCTTATACAACTCATCATACGCCTTTTCTTTAGCCTTTGTTACCTCTCTCTTCACCTTGCGCCTTATCTCCTTGTACTCATCTACTTTCTGCATCTCTCTGACTATCCCACTTCTTCTTCGCCATCCTCTTCCTCTGTATACACTCCTGTACATCCCCATTCCACCACCAGGTTTCCTTTTCCTCCTTCCTCCTTCCTCTTTCCAGATATCACGCCAAGCACCCTTCTTGCTGGCACACTTCCTACATCTGCTGTAGTTTCCCCAACTGTCTGGTAACTCTTCACTGCCACCTAGTGCCTGTCTCAACTCCTCCCTAAACTCAACCTTGCAGTCTTCCATTTTCAACTTTCACCGTTTGATCCTTGACTCTGCCCTCACTGTCTTCCTCTTCTTGATCTCCAACGTCATCCTACAGACCACCCTCCTCTGCAGCTTAACTACACTTTCCCCTGACTCTTCTGCATAGAATGTAATCTACCTGTGTGCATCTTCCTCCACTCTTGTATGTCACCCTATGTTCCTCCCTCTTCTTAAAATACGTATTCACCACAGCCATATCCATCATTTTGGCAAAATCCACTATCATCTGATCTTCTTCATTTCTCTCCTTGACACAATACCTACCCATCACCTCCTCGTCTCCTCTGCTCCCTTCACCAACATGTCCATTGAAATCGGCTCCAATCACCACTTTCTGTACCTTGGGTACACTGTTCATCACTTCATCCAACTCACTCCAAAAATCTTCTTTCTCATCCATTGTACACCCAACTTGCGGAGTATATGTGCTAACAACATTCATCATCACACCTCCTATTTCCAGCTTCATAATCATTACTCTGTCTTGTTGTATATGATTGTTTAATGATGCTTTTGTCCATTGCTTTATGTTTGGGTGTTGATTGCTATGGTTTGCGTCTTTTGAGACGTATGACGGCCGGAGGGAGGGGTGTGGTTTAGAGCAGTGGTCCCCAACCTTTTTGACAGCAAGGACCACTATTAGATGCAAATTTTTCCACGGACCGGTCGTGGGGGGGGGAGGGGGGGGGGCAGTTTTATATACAATTTACATAACATTTCTATTATTATTAAGTTATTAAGCAGTTCGCATACGTTTGCAACAAGAGATTTTTCTTCTTTTTTTGCATATAACAAAGTCATATGCTTTGCATTTGCCATTCCAACAGATTGCACATCACAAACATTAACACTGTTATCGTTTTTTTCGTGTCTGCCGTTTCTATAGGAAGGTGACAATGAGTTAAATTCCAATGGATGTTTTTCAAATGTTGACAAGCAATAAGCAAAAGGTATCACTGAAAACCACAGAAAACAAAAACAGCAAAAAAAAAAACAGTACGAGGAAAGTTCGTAGAAAGAATTTTTTTTTACAATGTTTCTGTTTGGGGATCATTGTGCAAACGTGCACATCTGAGCTGCGACCACAGATCTAACTGCTCTGTGGATGATTCATTCAGGCATTTCAAGGTCACTTCGTTGTAATGAAAGCATCTGCTGAATGTACTTCGTAGTAATGCGATTTCTATAGACTCGTGTCACATGGGGAAACTGTCGGGACCGTAACAATACTTTGTTGTAATACTCACTCCTCTCTCTGCGCCGCTGCAAAGCCCCACCCGCCAAGCGTTCTGAAAAGTCTGAGTGAGTCTCCGTTGCCGGCAGTTCTCTCGCGGCCCGGCTGTCAGATGGCTGCGGCCCGGCAGTGGGTCGCGGACCGGTGTTTGGGGACCCCTGGTTTAGAGGCACGCTGTATGGAGTGTTGGTCAAACAAGGTTAACAATAAACAGCATTCAAAACGTTATTCTGAGTGTGTCGCTACTTCAATCTAGAGAACACTACATTTGGCGAACGAGGATGGCTGAAAATGTCCCATTTGTTTCACTGCCACCCCCCGAGCCTTTCTTGCCTCAGCCTGGCAAAGCTCCTGTTACGTGGGACAGATGGAAGTCTTCATTTCAAACGTACCTGCTTACGGTGGGTTTGGACGCAGTTGCTAGTGCTAGAAAAAGAGCCATTCTCCTGCATTGCCTCGGCTCAGAAGGACTCCGTGTCTTCCAGACTCTCGGCGACGCTGACACATACGAAGCCGCTATTGGGCTCCTTGACGGCCACTTTACAAAAAAGCAGAGCGTCCCTTTGAAATGGCTACATTTCCGTCAGTGGACACAACGTGCTGGTGAGTCTATTTCGCAGTACGCGGCTGACTTAAAGGGTTTAGCCGAGTCTTGTAAATTTGACCTTCTTCGTGATGAAATGATTAGAGACCAACTGATTGAAAAAACTACTCTTCCTCTGGTGTGTGAGGGGCTTCTTTTGGAGGATGATGACTTGACGCTCAGTAAAGCGTTGACTATTGCGTGCCAAATAAAATCAGCTTCTCAATGTGCACATAAAATAAGTGAAATACAGATGCCCTCTTCGAATCCCTTAACTGCTGTTCAGGCAGTGAATGAGCCACAGGGCAAGGAGTGTAACTGTGCACCATGCTTAACAAGCTTAACAAGTGGTAAGACTGGGCCCCCACCAATCCCTCCTCTCCACCCCTTGGCCTGGCCTGATCAGCCTTGGCAACACATTCAAGTTGATATCTGTGGTGAATTAAAAAGTGTGCCACATCACCAGCGCTTCTTGGCAGTAGCATACGACCTCCACGCAAAGTGGCCAGAGGTCACTCCCATAGGCTCAGTCACAGCGGAGTCCCTCATTGGTTTCCTGGACACACTGTTTGCTCGCTAGGGTTTACCAAAATGCATTAAAACGGATAATGGTCCGTAGTTCACATCTGCTGTGTTCACTGATTTTGTCCAAAACTGGGGTATACGCCATATTAAAACATCCTTTTATCACCCCCAGGCTAATGGAGGGGTTGAACGCTTTAATCAAAGCCTAAAAAATGGCCTCAGGGCTCACCTGTCGCAGGGTTTCTCTTTTAATGAAGCACTGTCACAGACCCTGCTGCATTATAGAGCTGCTCAGCATGTTACGAGCTGGAACTACCCTTGCATAGACTTCGCCCCCCTACAACTTTTTCACCCACCAAGTCAGCTGAGTCAAACGTGCAAAAACGACAAGCAAAGTCCCAGCATGATTTCAACAGGAAGAGGAGAATACGGATTCCCAATTTCAAGGTGATGGACTGGGTTAGGGTCTGCTGCCCATGTCACTCTAGCAAGCTTCACTCCTTCTGGTCATCACCCCTTCAGATTAAGAGCCAGCTTGGGCCTGCAACCTTTCAGTTAGTGGATGGGTCTCGGTGGCATGCCAGCAGGCTGCGCAAGGTGCCAGCCCCTTCAGGATCTGATAACTTCATCAAGGGCAACCCTACCTCAGATGACACAACTTGGATGTCCCAGGCCCCCCTTCTTCTTCCCCTGAATACGGATCCTCAACCCACTGCTAGCAGTGGAACCCCAATATCTCGAGCAGCAAGACTGCGTTCAAGGCCTGCCCGCTTCCAAGACTTTCTATCCTCTTTTCACACCTAATTCAATTAGTGGGAGAGGGGGGAAATGTTGTATATGATTGTTTAATGATGCTTTTGTCTATTGCTTTATGTTTGGGTGTTGATTGCTATGGTCTACGTCTTTTGAGACGTATGAAGGCTGGAGGAAGGGGTGTGGTTTAAAGGCACGCTGTATGGAGAGTTGGTCTAACAAGGTTAACAATAAACAGCATTCGAAACGTTATTCTGAGTGTGTCGCTACTTCAATCTAAAAAACACTACATGTCTGACTCTCTTTTCACCTCCAAAACACTCTTAACATACTGTTCCTTCAGAATAACCCCTACCCCATTTCTCCTCCCATCCACACCATGATAGAACAGTTGGAATCCACCTCTGATCCACCTGGCCTTACTCCCCTTCCATTTAGTCTCTTGCATGCACAATATATTAAGCTTGCTTCTCTCCATCATATCTGCTAACTCTCTTCCCTTGCCAGTCATACTACCAACATTCAATGTTCCTACCCTTAGTTACACTCTCTTTACCTTCCTCCTCTCCTCCTGCCTCTGGACATGTCTCCCCCCTCTTCTTCTCCTTCTTTGGCCAACAGTAGCCCAATTTCTGCCAGCACCCTGTTGGCTAACAGTACTGGTAGCGGTCGTTGTTAACCTGGGACTCGACCGATCCGGTATGGAAATTTGTATTGTTGTCCTCATATTGAACTGGCAAAATTTTACACCGGATGCCCTTCCTTACATAACCCTCCCTATTTATCCGGGTTTGGGACCGGCACAAAGAAACACACTGGTTTGTGTATCCCCTGTGGCTGGGTTACATATTAACTTTTAACTAAAGCCTCATTATATCAATTAATTACATAATATTTTCCATCTCCAATCTTTACTTACTTTCCATGATAGTCCTAATTTATGCATTGATTACCTCATGTCAGACTTACTTTAATTAATTTTATACTGTTCTCCTTGTCAAATCTCTCACTAAACTGCAATATATTCAAAACTCAGTGGCCAGGCTACTCACTTGTAACAGAAAAACTACATCACATATTACTCCTATTCTTTTCCAGTTACACTGGCTTACTGTACTCATTCATTTTCAATTTTAACTTCTCAGACTTAATACAGTATTCAATGCACTTAATGGCCTTGTCCCTTCATATTCTCCTGCTGTTCTTCAATCCTATACACCAAGCTCAGTCATTTAGTGTGGCTGCTCCCAAATTGTAGAACTCCCTTCCTCAGTTTCTATGCAAATGCACATGCCCCCTAATCTTTCAAGTCTAATCTTAAAGCATATCTATTTACCAAATATTACCATTCCTTTACTAAGACGTAATAGTTTATATTCCTTTTCTGCCTGTGAATTTCTTATCTCATTTTTAAGTTGTTTATACTCTGTGTTTGTATTATATCATTTAATATTTTGGCATTCAGTGTACCTATTGGTAATTATAATTTTGTTAAATAGGTTTGAGATAAGATTCTGTAATAAATAAAATACTATTATTAATGAATTAATTAATTAATGCTGAATTAACCTCAATCACAGAAATGTCATCAATCCAGTTGAGATGTGTTTTGCACTGTTTTTTTCCAAGGCTGGGCCCAGGAGGCTTAGAAACTTATCAAAGTTCTCATTCTGCTTGACCATATAGTTAATGCTTCCCCACCTTTGCCAAGAAAAGCTGGACTGCATCTTGACATCACTTCCAAAGAAGTCAAATAGTGTGTTACAGCTGCTTTGTTGGGTGCATCCAATATTCTCTATGATCTTGCCAACCTCTACAAAACTAACCTCATCTGGTCTCATGGCTAACACTTTCTTAGTTTCATATTAATATTATCTCAATCTAATCACCAGCTTGCTAAAAGAGCAACAAAAAGCCTCTTTATTGCTTTGCAGCTTTCCCCATCTTTATGTACATCATCTGATCACAGAATCTGGGACATAACAGGCTAAAACCACATATCAGTCAAAATACTTCAACCTGCATCTGCTACTGAGATCTTGATAAGGCTAGATTTAGATTCCATTTGAACAAATTCTTTCCAAGATTCAGTGGATACTCATCTGAAAGTAAGAGAAATATAAGGAAATCTATAGTCGACCAGCTCATTGCAATGTAAGGTTCCATCCAGCAGAGTTTTCAGGACAAGCTGGATCTCTCTAGGTTTCTATCAAGGAGATTAAAGAAGAACGTAAAAAGATCTTGATGGATTTCGTGGTGCTAGTGAATATCGAAACATAAGAAGTGTGACAAATGGCATAAGACTATTTACTCCATTAAGCTATGAGGCTGGAGATTCATGTAATTGCACAGTATTCATGCTGCTGGTCTTCTCGGCACTGCTTCTAAAGCTACTTATATGGTTTTTATAGTGAGGTGACCACAACTTCACATAGCATTCTAGATGTGGTCTCCATAGCACATTATACAGTCTGGATATAATGCCCCTTGCTTTACATTCAACAGCTTTGAGAATAAATTCCTTATGTTTTTGTCATTTTGATTATATCTGCACTTTGCTCAGACAATTAGAATGTTATATCAACATAAAATCCTAAATCCTTTTCACAATGTTTTAATGATTTTCTAGATCTTTTTGAATTTATTTTATGCTGCCTGTATATTTGCTTTTTCTCCAGTTTTGGTGTCATCAGCAAACTTCACAACTTTACTAACGAATTCAGAATATATGTCATTAATGTAAATTAGAAAGTGTAACAATGATCACGATGGGCTGCTCTGATTATCTAACCAAATGTGGAGAATTTTCCACTATCTGTACTCTTTGTTTCTGGCCCAAGAACCAACTTGAAATCCACTTTAATTACTTTCCTGAAATGACAATGGTTCCTTGTTTTAAAAGTAATCTTTATGGAATAATCAGACCAAAATCTTTATGAGTGTCTAAATATATTATGTTGTATGATTTGCTTTTTCCTATTACTCCAGCTGCCTCTTGTGAAGGTTTGACAAATTGGTTTGGTAGCATCTTCCACTCATGGACTTATGTGGACGAATATTTATTGTTATTATATTTTTATACATGTAGTTCTCTAATTTATTTCTGATTACAATTTGCATAGAAGTAAAGTTACTGCTCTAAAATTATTGGGATCCATTTTGTCTCACTTGTTGTAGACTGAAATTACATTGGTAACTTTAAAGGCTTTAGGCAACACTCCAGTTTGAAGGAACTGCAAAATATGCTTAGTAAAGTTCTATAAATAGCATCATTGGTTCTCCTAATCACTTGGGTCTCTACAATGAAGAGATTAAGCTGCTGGAGGGTTGGAATTCCATAAGCTAACAGAATTTGAGGAGAGAAACTGCAGAAACAATGCCAGCATAATAAGAATAAAGGAAAATTATAACACTGTTGCACTTAAAGCTTTTTTCAGATTCCCTGAGCATATTTTTTCAAACACAGTCAGGAGGTTCTATAGAATTTTTACTTGTCATAGTACTTTTTTGGACACCTTTAATATTAAAATTCTTCAACTATGACAACCATCAAGTTCATCTTTGTAAGGCTTAGAAAATTTCCAGTTTACCCTGCGTTGGTCAACAAATTATTTTTTACCCTGATTTCAGCTCAGAAACAGCTCAAGCCTGAAGACTATGACACCCTGGGGGTTGCAGCCATCTCTAACAGATTTGACGGGTCAAGAAGGAACATAGGAATTTATGAGTGCCTCACATAGGTGTTGATCCACTGGCTGCTCTGCAGGCAGGCATAAAGTATTTGAACATAACACATACTGCTACAGAGAGCGAGTGGAGAGACCTAAAAAGAGGAGTAATGGGTGGCCATCTCAGCTGGTTGAACACAAGATGCACTGCTGCATTTTGAATTACCTGCAGAGTTTTGGCAGTGTATGCAATTATGCCTGCCAGTTAAGAGCTACAGTAAGATGTTACAACACCAATGTTTGGACAAGAAGTTCTGCTGCATACCTGAACTTGTAGATGTTATAAAGAATGAATTTGCATGAATGAGAGTTGCAGTGTTCTCACTGAAAGATAGCTGGTTCATCAAACATCATCCCAGGGCTATGCGCTGACTTGGAATTTGTTAGTAATAATGAGCTTTACAAAGAATGGAAGTTGAACCATTTCTGGTGGGGAAAATAAGAAGCTCTATCATTGCCATGCTGACCTGGAGATCCATCCATCCATTATCCAACCCACTATATCCGAACTACAGGGTCACGGGGGTCTGCTGGAGCCAATCCCAGCTAACACAGGGCGCAAGGCAGCCCACACACACACACCAAGCACACACTAGGGACAATTTAGAATCACCAATGCACCGGATTGTGGGAGGAAACCGGATTACCCAGAAGAAACCCACGCAGACACGGGGAGAACATGCAAACTCCACGCAGGGAGGACCTGGGAAGCGAACCCAGGTCTCCTAACTGCGAGGCAGCAGCGCTACCCACTGCTACACTGTCCCGCCCTGACCTGGTGATGGTGTGCCTTTATCTAAGTTTAGTTATCAGTGAGATATTCCATGATTCCAGCACAGAATGTTTAGTCCTGTTGGATGATAGGGCTTAGTGAGGTGGTGTACAAAGAGAAGGTCCCAACACCAATCATTGGGGCTAACTGACTGCTTGAGCAATCTGTCCTGTAGGAGGAAAGAACAGACATGGTTAAAGATAGCACATTCAAGTATATTGGATAAAAAGGAGAGAAGAGAGACTGGACTTTAACAGTCTTTTTGAGAAGGGTTGAGTGTGAACTTTTTGAGAATTTGAATTATTAGGGCCTACTTGAGTAGGAAAAGTGCCTTAATAATTTACAACTGAGTCAAAATAAAGAGAATTCGACTAGAATACTAAAATAGAGTAGTGACTTCACGTTTTCAACAAAATGCTTGAGTACTGCTCTATGTAATTGTTTTGTTAGGACTTTTATTTTATTTGTTTTGTTACTTGTTTTGTTCATTTTTTTAATGTAATTAATGTGTTAATTGTATTTTTACTTTAGTAATTCTTTAGTAATCCTGATTTTAATTTATTTTCTCTGTAACATTACTGCCTAACTATGTGAATTTTTTGTGCCCTTTGGAGGTTTGTTTTGGACTGTAATTGGCTCACTTGTTGTAGTATTTTTCCTCATGGCTAATATCTTTTCAACATTGATTTGATTTGAGGCCTATAGTGTTGTAGCCTCTCACCCACTTCTCTGCACATCAGCCATTTGATTGCTAATAGGAATAGAGTTGGTGAGAGCTTACATCATTGTGTTACACCAGTTTCCAAAGTTTATGAGATAGTTACTATGGATTACTTTGCATTCAGAATTTGTATACAATGACTTAACAGTGCTAACCATCTTTGGTATGCCATTGTGCCTGTGGATCTTATACAATGAGTCCCCAGGTAGGTGGTCAAACATTTTCTCAAAGTTAACAAACATCATACACAACAATCTGTTTTATTCATGCGCCTGTTTCAGGATCTATTTTAGGACAAATGGCCCCAGGCTGCCACAGCTCAGGCCTTATTATCACTAGAATTGTTAGTTGCAATTTGAGGCCACAGGCATCATCTCTCACCATTATGCCATCAATGCAACATACTTACCACTGTTTCTCTATTGTATTGCAATCTGCATATATCATGTTTTTGACAAATAGCTTTCAGTTTATCTCATAAGAAGCAGTAGGGGTGGTTCAAGGTCAGGGCGAGTGGTTGTAACCCAACATCTGACTCCGATCTCATAATGAAATCCCACTTTAAAGACATTTGGAAACAATAGCTGAGCAAAACCAAAAAAAGGAGCTTTACAGATATTTTCAAAATAAGTTGTGGAATGAAATACTAAACTGTGTCCTATAGACAGTGTCTATTAGACACAGAGAAACAGCACCATGCTGGTTGTGATAGTGGTGTGGTGGTTAACATGCTTGACAATAAAAACAAGAAATATGGGTTTGATTCCCACCCATTATATTTTAGTTTTTCTTTAATCAAGTATTTTCCTTACTATTTTTGTCAAACCAAGCCATCCCTGGTGGAGCCATATTGTTTCAGGATGTATTTGAAGCAATATGGGATTCTTTGAACCAGAACGAAAAAACAAACACATTATTTGCAATAAAGCTTTCTGACACTAACAAGTTTAATTCATTATTTTTACCTTTTTATTTATTAATTTTCTCACCCATCTCAGGTATGCTAAGTGGTTCAAATAGTTTTTTTAAAAAAACTACAGTATTTTTGATATATTATAGACTCTATCATTGTTCTGGGTAAGGCACATTCTGATTAAACCTGAAAATGGAATTCACACATGATCATAATTTATTTTTATAGAAAAATGTTCTTAATTTCATAAAAATAAAAATGAACTGATTAGTAAAGTATCTATAAAAGAAACCCACATGTGCAAATTAAAAACAAACAAAATTTAAGTCCAAAAAGATGCATTAATATGCATGCCACTCCAGGGGCCTCATTTATAAAGCTTGCATATGCACAAAAAGAGGCCTGAAATGTGCATATACAACTTTACACACAAACTTTGGAATTTATAAAAGAAAACTAGATAGGTGAATGTGTGTATATTTAAGACAACTTTGACCCATGTGTATGCAACATCTCAGAAAATCTGGAAAATAAAGACACTGTTTATCAAGCAGGGAAATGCAGCCAAACCAGCTAAATGACAACTCATGTGTATAACAATTCATGTCACTGAGTTGTTATTAGAATTTGCATTGACATGACCAACATATTACATCTCAAAAATGATGAACATGATGTACAGACAGTATTTTAGTTCCTCTTTAAGAAGGTCAATGCTGCATATTTGCACTTAAGAACTTTTTTGATTTTTTTGATCAGTTAATATCAACCACTTGTTGTCACTGCTCTAAGAACTGGCCGACAGGTCAGGAATAGTTCAGCCAAGTTTCAATCCATCACGCCGCTGTCTTAGAAGCCATTTACCAACCAGTGAGGCACTTCATCCAGTTTCGTTTGGTGTGGGTGCACATACATAAAACATAACATGTTTTTGCCAACATGAAAAGGCAATTTTCAGCAGTGTCTGGTTCTCCTAATGTAATTGGAACAATTGAATGCATTCATATTGCAACAAGGGCACCTAACAAGAATGAAGCTGCTTTTGTTAACTGCAAGTAGTTACATTCCATTAAAGCACAAATCATCTGTTTTGCCATGTTGTGCCTAGCAAACGGCATGTCTCAGATGTGACAGTGTTCTGTGTGGTGCATGACTTGTTGGTAAGGTAACCGGCTGAACACTCAGTTTTTCATATGGCCTGCACTATTCATTTTATTAGAAATTACATCATTATAGCACAGAAGACAGGTGCTATAATGCTGCATATGATCTTGAACATTCAGTTATGGAGCACAACCAGATACTCTTGAATGCTGGTTGCAGGGTCTCAATGCATCAGTTAAAAGGCTGCTTTACTGGCCAATGAAATATGCAGCATCAAGTCTGCATATGTATGAGATTGATTAGCATGCTCCATATTTGGATGTTTTAGGGTGGTGATTGAGGCACATTCACGTACACATATTTATAAGGTGATTGCATAGAAGTAATAGTAAATTGCATAGAAATGTGCATAAGCCAAGTCTTATAAATCTGATTTTTTTGGTGCATCCATTTTCCTGTTTTTTTAGTGTGCTTTTTTCACAATTGAATCCATGCAAATTTTTATGAATGATCCCCCAGGACAATACATAAGTTTGTGGATCTTGAAAAAATGCAAAAAATTGGGTGTTCAATGGGTCTAAGAAGTGCTTATTTATCTCTAGTATTAAAGACTGGTCAGCCTAACAGTAAGGAATGATATGTACAATACGCTTCCACTCTGTGGTCACAGCTACCTGTTTCTCCCTGGAGCCTATCCAGCACATTACTATTTTTGATTGCCAAGGCAAGCACTTCTCATTGACAGCCACAGTATCGAGACTCTCTACCTGCCTACAGAAGCTGGCAGCTGGAATGTTTTTGTAAAGCTGTAGAAGAATGGCATCTTTTTATCCCCCTGAATAATGCCCAGAACCTTCCAGTCACACCATTTACAAAAATGAAGCAAATACAAAATAAACAAGTATTCCAGAACAGAAAACACTCAAAAAGTTGCAAATTTCTTTTTCAAAATAAATCGGTCTACAGCTTTACCCCCAATTCTATGATGCCGCAAAGACTTTCCTAGACTTGTCTTCTGTTCTAAAACAAGAAGCATTACAGTTCTTCTTCCTTTCTCATTGCTAACATGGAGTTTAAAATAGTTGGCTGATCTTCCTTCAACAAATCAGCTATAAATTCTTCTTACCTTGGAGCTGCAGGCTACAAGGTCACTCCAATTCGTGAATGGCACAGTAGTGCTAAGCCACAACAAAGCTCTGATAGACCAAAAAAGGTGCCAGAGGCATTATAATAAATATGCATATTTGGCCAAGGATGCAAAGTATAACGCATTCCACATTGAGTTGGTCTCTGAATTGTGACAATTGCTGCCAGTAAAGATTAAATGTTCTCAGGAAAAAGAATAAATAGATGGGTAAATGGAAATTTTCTTTTTGGCAATGGACCCTACCAAGACTGTGAACTAATTATATAACTATCACTGAATCCTAAGTGCTCATTGCCAACTGCATACAGAATTCTGTCTAACAATAGATTTTTAAGTCAAGGTCAATTTCTACTCTTACTGGCTCTTTGCTATACTGCAGTGAAAAATATTAATTACACCTATAAATTCTTGTTCATGTGTTGTAGTTTTTATTGCATTCTTTCAATTTACAATAGGTTAATTAAAGTAATATTACTACAACATCCCCATTTAAACTGACTTTTTAATATTATTAAACAGGTTTTAATTGGCAGTATCATTTTCACTGACGATTCTGTCACACATCCCCAATGTCATACTTCTGTCTTTACTGCTTTTAATTCTCATCCAAATACCTCATTAAATGTAGTTTCTCATATGAGCCAGCCATGCATTTAAAATTTTCTCGTAGGTATATAGCTTCTCTTTCACCTTTTTGATTTTATCAAGCTTTTCTAAACAATCTACAGCCTTTAATATTATACTTGCTATTTGAGGGATTTGTAATTGTTTTTGTTACTGCTTTTATATCATGTATTATTTATTTCTGGTTAAGTAAAACTATATTCAAGCTTTAAAACAAATTATTTTCACACTATTACTGCTCTCATCATAGTTTTTTTTCCTGTTCTATATTAATATTCCCATCCCAAAATTTCTTCCTTAAAAAGTCATCAGCTTATGTACACATAAACTTCCTGGTACATTAAACCCTACCCATTTTAAATGATTCTAGTACCAGAGAAGTATTGTTTACATACAAGAATGGATTGGCCTGTTGAACTACTGAGAAAAATCCCATTAGGCTGCTCTCTCTTTGAATCAGCATGTACAACACCCCAGAAGTAAACTAGGGATTGGGGTGAGCATGGGGGCCCATTGGCTGAATATTGAAATCTTTCTCAGATACTACAGATTATATAATAAATTGGATTTGGAGGATGTTGTCAACTAGGAAATACATATACAGTATTAAGTAGACGATTCACATTATACATGGAAACACTCTTTGCAAATAAACAAAACATGCCAGCATTATGCAAAAGTACCACTTTCCATGACATATTCTCACTTAGGAACTGCATGTCAAAGACTGCCTAAACAGTATTCTTCTGAATGCCAACTTGCTTTATAGTGGATGCCAATCAAGGTCTCCTCCGGTCAGCCCCTGTGCACTCTATTTGACGGCTGGGAATTGAAGTCCCCCCAGTAGCACTGCCACAAGTTCATCTCAGCTGCAGATTTGTTTATTGAACAACAATACACAGTAACACTGCACTCAAAGAGACTAATGAGAACAACAATTTCACTTTCCCATTTGTACAAGGTAAACAGGTAAACTGGGAAAAAGACACGACTGGCTACCAATATTGGTATCAGGGAATCAGTCACATACAGTAGATGCACCTAGGGGACATCTTTAAGGCTCCTGTGAGGTAAGCATTTCTACACCAGGATGAAAGAGGGTGCGACCACTAGCTGCCTTTTCTTTTTCATATACACCCCCTGAGGCATAAAGCCCTGAAGAAATCTGATCTCACTTCTGGGGTAGCTCCAAAAACCCTGCCCCATATGGGGCAGGTGCTATATATATGGGCAATCCACAGGAACTAGCACCTCATTTTGAGACCAGCAACCGAGATTGAAGAAGGCATCTTTGAACCAAAGACAGGATAGTTTCTTTTCATTTCAGTATAAAATGGGTTTACCTGGAGGTACCCCAACTCTTGAACCCTTGTCCGAGCAGTTACTCACATAGCCTTCTTCATTACTCAGATGATGTTCTACATAGGAAAGCATTAATGCACACATGTGGTTCGGATTATTTGGTTTCTAAAGAAAGTTTCCAACCTCTTTCTTGAACTCTCCTAATTTAAAGGATTAACATTCCTTTTTTGCTGGTCAAACATCTGCATATACTTTCTTTACCCTATCTAGCCTGTAAAGTGCTTGCTGAGTGCTGACTTTCAGTTCAGCCTATAAAGAGCTTTCTGCACTGTGTTAACATATTTTCTCACAAACTCAGTAATGGGCCCTAGGTAATTTATAAAAAATTAATGCAATTTTGATTTTCAAGCTTTCAGGTGTATCAGCCAATCCAAGAAAGTTAATGTTAAATTGATAAGAGTATTCATTTAACTAGAATAAAATATTGGTTTTGTATAGTTACACAAAAATGGAAGGATCTGTTTCATCCAATATAAGCTATCATGTTAATGGAACATTCCTTGAAGTTCTATTATAACTCTGATGTACCTGTAGAATAAGCTTAGACATTAAGATAGATTGTTTGCAGATGGGAAGGTATAGGGCATATATTTAATCTTATAACAAATAAATACATCAATGTACTCAGCAACATAAACAGTGATGAACAAAAAAAAAAATGTAACTAAGAAATGCAAGCCTGCAACTGAAACAACAACTGCATGAAATCATTTTGTACAGTATGTATTATCAGTTTTTCTTCATCTTAATGTGAACTGTTTTTGCTTTTGAATTTCACTAAAACTTTTTAAACAAAGATATTCAAACTGTGTTTTTTTCTATATGCATCCTACTCAATGCTTGAACCTTTTCAGTTGCTGCAGAATATTTGAAGCAATGAAGAAACGCAACCAAGGGGGGATGGGGGATGTCCATGATGTATTTATTAGCTTCTGATCCCCATAATCTTACCTGGACTAACTCATTTCATAGTCCTAATCTCCTATAAAACATCTTCCCTGTTTTCTGCTTAAGCTTTCCCTGTCTAATTCCATTTGCCTTTCTGAAATGGCAGTATATGTTATTGATGTTGTTGTTTTCCAGTAATAATATTTTAAGTCAATTCACCTCAGTAATAGCTGGGTGCAGATACACACACAAAAGATATACTATTACATGTGAACTAGTGAGACTATCCTCAAAATGTCTTCTTTAAAAGTTGCATAATTGTGATGCAGTGACTAATGACATTATCTACCCTATTGGAATGTATCTGTTGCAAGGGACGGCTAGCAGTTTATTCTGTCCGGGACGCCCCAGTAATGGAAGGATGGGGGAAGGCAGCTTATCAAGGACACTGCCTCCCCCAAGACAATAGAAGGCAGCATCCCTGAACTACAGTGGTGCCCCAGATGCCTGCAGGGCACTATGGGACTTGGAGTTCGGCAGCACAGACCTGCTGGGTACCATGGGTGCCACTAAGGGACACTGTGGGAAGTTGGTGGGAAAACAAATTCTCGCCTAGCCCGTAAGTACTAATGGACTATGACAACGGAAGCCCCGAAGTACTTCTGGGCTGACTGAAAACCTGAATTCTCCAGCTGACCTGGAAGTGCTGGCAAGTCATGAAGGAGGAGGAACAGAAGCACTTCCGGGTCCAGGACTATATAAAGGATTGATGGGAACCCAGCAAGCGAGCCAGAGTTGGGAGGGAGTGTAAGAGAGCTTGCTGGGAGGAGAGGAGGAAAAGTATTGATTTGGTATTTATTGTGTGCTTGGTGGATGTGGTGGTGTGGAGGCACTGTTTCAAGAAGAAAAAGAATAAAAAGAATACTTCTTGGTGCTTCTACCATGTGTCAGCATTTGTCTGTTGGGTCTAACGGGGCAAGAGCGACCCCTGGTGTTCACACTGTATAGAAGCCACATACAAAAACAGCCAAAAGCCATCATACCCAAATTAATGAAGTAACCATGCAGATACAGGGAATTCTAAATTTTCTCTTCAAGAATCAAAAAACCAATGGCTGATCTACTAGATCCTTAAGATGTCCTCTTTAAAAGTTGCAGAATTCCAAACTGATAATCATAATGGTGCCCTCTCTGCCGAAGATAGTCTGGTACTGCTGCTTGCAAACATCTGGGCTTTGCCCACAAAAACTGGGCAAGTGACCAAAATATTGGGTAACAAATTGCCCTGTGGCAACAGTACCTTTCCTGTGAATGATCCAGTGATGAATATTGAATCGTTTTCCAGGACTTTGGGTAAACTGATACATAAGAAGGTCCATTCAGGCAAGAACATCCACAAAGCCTTTAGCACATTAAATTAGTGCACTTTTCTTGGCTCACAAATGAAGATTTTCTCTATGTGCAAAATAAAAATCAAACAGTTAACATGAGGAGTTAAGTGCTTAAGAAAATTCAGTGGCACAATTTACTATACAGTTATATTAATATCAATAAAACTAATATCAATACTTAATATCAATGTGAATAAACAAAGCAGAAGTAACAACCATTTTAGTTTTCACAAATCTTAAATATCAAAATTTAACAGGAAATCTTACTTGTAAATCATCAAAAATACTAAGAGCATACTCAAGAATTTTTATTTGCAAAATTACAGCCAATTTGCAAGTCAATTCCTTGGACATGAAGAAGATAACCATCATCTAGGAAGAAAACTGGCTGGACAGAAACAAGACAACCGCTATTTTTTGTGGGTTGGTCGGCTGTATAGCAACACAGAGAGAGCTTACACCTTAATAGATATTAATTATTATGATTGTCATTAAGGAAAAGGACATCCTCAGTAACAGTTTTTTTACAATGATTGATTAAATTGTAAAAGTGATATTAAGATTCTAGGTGACATTTATTAAAACTATTTTAATGTTTATTCTTGACATGAATTTAATCTTCAGCCATGAAGTTTGGTTTTTGTGATCAAATTTGCATTGAATAAGAAAAAACAATAAGCAGCAGTAATAGCAAGCAACGGGAATCACCTCTCTGTTCCAACCCTTCCACCCTATCCCATCAAAAAGCCAACCAGTAAAAGGACTGAAAGTTATTGATGCCTGTATAGACTAAGGAGAGAGGCACAACAGACACAATGTGTCTAAAAGCAAAAATAAGAAACAGAAAATGGAAGACTAGGAACACAACACAGATAACCTACCTACCGCCCCCAACCAAACACACCACAGCTTGTTTCTTTTCTATATTGGAGCCTAATGATCTGTTGATTCATGCCACCAAATATTTAAATAACACCACTACAAAGTTCTTCAGGTAAGTGACATATAAAAAATAATTGTGATTTTTTGGGTTGAGTATTCAATTAACAAAAATACATAAACCACCCAAGACTGTATTACACTGAAAATAATTTTTGGTCAAATATCTCTCCCAAATGTCTGTTTGTTTTTTGTTTTTTTGCTTCATTTCTAATGTTCAGCCATTTGTTTAAGAAACATGATGTGGAAATTAAAATCTACATTTTAAAAACTGCTCATTAATAAGTCAAGTACATAAATGAGAGTGCTATTTATTAAAATTATAGTTAAATTCCCAGTGGTTTTTCCTTGTTTAGTGAAGCTAAAGGTACTCTAAGTTTTTAAGAACTGGTGTCAATAATATATCAGCCAATTGTAAATTCTCTTCTTTGTTAAAATATAAATTATATATACAGTACATATATATTGTGACTGGTGTCGACGCTGGTTAGCTGCTTATAATGGAGGTGAGCATCCCTCATATGCAGTTCAGTAGTTCCTCTGCTCCATTTTTCCTTCTGTATAGCGCCACCAGCTGCACGCTCTAACACTTTTAACAATGAGCTGTCTCAATGTTAAACAGTAAATCTATGGCAAAGAAAAACAGCTGCCCTTCAGAAACCCCCTCTTAAACAGGATTTCAATGAGAAACAAACATACTGTTATGTGTCCCCTTTGCGGGATCAGCTGCTGGCTTACAGGCTTACCGTGCAATGTGCCTCAGCCACAGTCATCCTAATGGCTCACTCTCTTGTCCTCTTTCCTTCAGACTGCATCTACTCCAGTCACTGCTTCCAAGCTGCTGAACCCGCCTAATGAAGAAGACTTTGTTTTCTTTTGACGTAGACAGGGGAGCTAGGCCGCCATGTTTGTCATTTGTAACCTGTGAGCTGATCTGCTGTTGACAATCCCCTTCTGAATAAAGTCTTGTGCTTGTACCTGCCAGTTCAGCAATAAAGATTTTGTACCTTGGAAACCTGATCCCCTTTTTCAGTCTCCTGTGCAACTCTGTGACCTGTGACAATATATAAGGAAGCAAAGGTCTGTGATACAGTTTCCATATCTAGAGCTAGAAATCCACAAAGGGAGAAAATGAATCACATATCTTAAAATAGTCTTTTCAGGGATTAATTGGACTTACTTACTTGCTGCATTTCTTTTGATATAATTATGTTCTGGCAGTCAAGTTATTAAAAGCTTCACTGTAAGTCTCTGTAAAATTTATAAACAGTAAGAGCAGAGGGAGGATACCTCACTAGAGCTGGACTTATCTTTCGATGTTTTCCGTCCTTTTGTATTTAGTTATCATCTGTGATATTAAGACAAGTTAATTTCTGGGTCATGATATTAGCACATACTTTTGTACATAATACATCATAAATTATTATTCCAGAATAATTAAAATTACCAAAACGAAGTGTTTGAGTGACACAACCTACTAACTACAGGCAAAGTTTTACAACATGTAATATCTTTCTTTTGTATTTTACTTTGCAACTGTAACTCGTCCTTGGTCAATGAATTTTGATTCTGTAAAAGTGTGCCTGAATACATTCAGTCCATGATAAAACATTGTACACTAAAATCTGGCAAGCAGAGTTGTTGAACAATGCAAAAATTGTAACGATTTCACTAAAAAACCAAAGATGCATTGTCAATCACATGTAGCTTAAATTAAACACTAGGGGGACCATTAATATCATTAAAATTATAAGATATGAGAGTTTGAATTAAGAGTTTTTAGATTTTATGAGGGAATTCATTCATTTAATGCCCTTTTTGAGTTACGAGGCATCTTCATAGTTGCAAGAATTAATGTGACATTTTCATGCAGTGTTATTTGGTTTTGAGTGTAATGTGGAAACCACTTTCATTCAGGTGTATATGTATAGTACAGTATACTGTTCTCACTTTGGCTTTGACACTATACAGTGTTATCTTTACTTGGCCAATTAACCTATCTTGCTCAGTGATACATGAAAAACTGAACGAATTTTGAAATGTGATGGAAGGGCCAGTTTATAGGAAACCTGTCCAACTTTCTTCTGAATCAAATAGGGTTTCATAAAATGAGGCCCTAGCTTATGAGATGGAACCCACTTGTGGGTGTCTCACATAGCAAGCCACACCTTCTACCCATCCTGAAACTCAGGGGCTAGCTTACATCTATGGTCCACAAACCACTTTTGTTCCGCCTTTTTCAAATTCTCATATAGAAGCTGTCACACTGAACAAAGTTTACTGCAGTAATCTGCCACTCTAGGTACCAAGAAATATATAGAAGCTAAATCAAACAAAGGAGATTTAAACCCATAAAGGCACTTGGATGGTGACATTTTTATAGCAAGGTGACACAATCGTTGCAAGGAGACTCAGCCATTTGTAGGCCATCTTTCAAATAGATTAGCAAGAATTGGCAAGAATTTGTAGTACAATGAAGAAACTCTTTCTGTCTGACTATTGACAGAGGTATGACCTCTGATGGACAGCTTGGAGAGGGTATATATTTCAAAAGATCAACATGCAAAAGATGTTTCACAAATATGTACAAAATCAATAATGTGTTTGACTAACTCGAGGATCTGGGTGATTCCCAGGTGCCAAACATTTCTGAGCAATGGGCCTATTCAATAGCTCAACCCCGTAAACTTGGTGGGAAATAAAAATTCCACATAGCAGCCTTAGTAGAGGTAAGTATTTATGTTTGACTTTCTTTAATACAGTTATCTAAGTTATCTGGAAGATACAATAAAGTGGCAGCAAGGAACTTTTCTGAAGGAAGGATGGGTTTACACAACCTAGATAATGCATCTGCCTTGCATTCTTGTCCATTGTATAATAGTTGTTTTAAAAAATCAAAACAGCTAATAAGTAATGCACATCTGGCTTGTCAAGTGTTCAGGATTTTTGCACTCTTCAGATACATATGATTTTTATAATAATAAAATTCAGTGTATGGAAATGTAGCCCCCTTCAACCAATGACACCATTATTCTAAATCGAGCTTGACTGCTAAAATTTCTCAGTTGTCTATATCATGATTTTGCTCAGCTGATGATGATTTCCTAGAAAACTATTCACAAGGATGAGCTAACCATGTATCCAGAAACATATTTGAAAGTACTGTTCTGACTCTGTTACACACATGAACTTCAACGATAAATTGTAGGGAGGTATCTTGAAGGGCTGGAGTTGTGGTAAAAAGGACTTTTAAATGGAGAACTG
This sequence comes from Erpetoichthys calabaricus, assembly GCF_900747795.2. NCBI lineage: Eukaryota > Metazoa > Chordata > Cladistia > Polypteriformes > Polypteridae > Erpetoichthys > Erpetoichthys calabaricus. The sequence continues at coordinate 140,388,127 of NC_041399.2, forward strand.
CCTGTTGTGCCTATAGATTTCAACTGAATTTTTTATGACTCCTTCTCATCAATGTAATAGGGAAAAATCACATTACTTAAGTTTAAAAAACTAGTAGTACAGTAATCCCTCACCTATCGCAGGGGTTACGTTCCAGAGCCCCCCGCGATAGGTGAAAATCCGCGAAGTAGCGACATATATTTATTTTATTATTTATACATATTTTAAGGCTTTATAAACCCTTCCCACACTCTTATAAACCTTTCTCACTCTCTTGTTAACCTTTCCCACGCTCTTATAAACACTTCCTATGCTCTTAAACACTTTCTACATTCTTAAACACCTCAGACCAACACTGCACACTGCACGCAGCGATCAGACGTCAATGTGTCTGCACTCGCTTTGTGAAGGGGGGCAGCTGAACTCACGCTGAGCAGAAATGGACTTTGTGCTGCTTCTGCCAAAATGCGTGCTTGTCGCTCTGCGCGAGGAGTGTGTATGTGTGTGTGTGTGTGTGTGTGTGGGTATGTGAGAGCTGAACGCACCTTCGCTCAAACCCCTCCCTCCCCGGAAGCGCAGTACGCTCCTGCCACCTCGCATTGTCAAGGGGGTGGGGAGCTGAATGAACGCTAAGGAGAAGTCGACTTTGTGCTGGCTTTGTGCTGCTTGTCGCTCTGCGTGTCAATAATTTAAAAGCCTGTACATCACCAATTTTCCTGTCTCACTGTCTTGTCTTGCGTGAAGTTAAAATGTTTTATAATAGTGAGATATTACTCATATCCTTAGCCCGACATCCACATATCATATGTGTTAACAAAGTGTGTTTTATAAGTTTACATGTGTTTAAAGCATGTGGGATGGGCATTTTAAGGCTTAAACTATAAAAATGTTTATTTATATGGTCTTTCTATATCGCGGATTTTCTCCTGTTGCTGATGGGTCTGAAACATAACTTCCGCGATAGGCGGGCAATCACTTGTATTTAAAAACCCGCGAAGTCGTGAATCTGCGAAAAGTGAACCGCGAAGTAGCGAGGGATTACTGTAGTTAGAAAACTTTAGGATTCACTGCACCTATTTCAGACTCTATGGGGCTTTCCAATGTGGAATAGGTGACACCTTAGACATATTCATAGTGAAAATTATTTTTTATTTTTAAACCAAGGCATAGTACTCTATCTTGAAGAAATTCAAACTTTTCTTACACCATGAAAAGGAGATTTTTCTCTTAACCATTGTAGCATCTTTCTTACTCGATCAGTGTATGTTTTCAAATCCTTAGAAAAAATTAGTATATTATCAATATAGATCTGGACAAAATTTCCCAAAATATCACAATTAATGTTGTTTATGAATGACAGAAATATTGCATATTTGTATTACCTAATTCATGTGGCATCATTTAATTTTCCACTTCTCTCCTTCTCTATTTCAAATGAGATTATTATGCACTAGGTAAATCTAATTTTATGTATTTCAAAGGGTGAGGGGAGGAAAGTTGTTTTTACAGTAATTTTGTTTAATTTGCAGGAAAAGAAAAATCCAGCCCCAATATGACTGCTAGACAGTCCAATAAAACTATTCTTTAAATTTTATTTTGTATATTCTTCTGTTGACATGCTGTCTAATTCAGAAAAGGCACAGACTTCTCCCTTTGGAAGCAGGGCAGCCAGTAATTATTTGAAGGAACAATCATATTTCCAATGTGGTGGGAGTTGTTGTGGTTTTTGCTGTTAAATAGCTCCGCATAGTACTAGTAATCAATAGATAATAAAACAAGGAAATCACGGTACAATAGAGGAAAGAAATATTCTTTAGACAATTAATATTTTATGCAGACTGAGATTTGTTTGTATTGTGTCTGTTGTTCAAAATCCATCTCACTAATTCTAAACATCAGGTGGCCCACCTCAGGGACCCACATTTTAAGATTTGAAATGTTGTCCTGCCTAAGACAACCAGGAGGTAGATTTCATTTGATTTGAGAACAAGATAATATAAATTAACAAGCCGAAGTCAAAAGCAGCGCTCAGTTAAACCTAATAATGAAGCCAAAATGCTAAGCTTGAAATGAAGTAGAGAAAACAAAGCAAATAGATCTAGACCAGGAATTCTTAACCAATAATACACATACAAATATTAAAAATCACTTACTTTCAATCTTTAGTTGAATGTTCAATCTCAGGCACTAGCCTTTAAACTGTTAACCCAATGAGATAACAGGTTTCAACTGCTGTTAATCACCTGGTGGCAACTGCTCCAATAGCAGTATGAAGAAAACTTCAAAAAGGAACTGCCCATAAAAAAACAAAATGCCATTAGAAAAGACGTGAATGCTTTGGAAATACAAAACAAAAAAATGAATATCAGAATAAGTGAGCCAAGATTCCTATTAACGGCAAATAAACAATCTTGAAAATAGTTTAGAACAATAAGGAAAATATTAAAAATGAACCCAAATCTTAACAGCACCAACTTCTGTTCTCTTTCATTCTCCCACTGCAATGGAAAAGAAAGAGGTAGAGCCCATGGGTGTTTACGTAATGGCACTTCTTTATCTTTTTTTTCTTCATTATCCTCCCTCACCATTGTAATCACCAACCAGCCCACATAAATGATGCCACCCCTATCCTTATGTCTTTTTTTCCTTAATTTGTCCAGTGTGATATTAATGGCAGTGCTTTCCATTAAGACATATATGAAACATAAGAAATATGACCATCAAGAGGAGGCAGTTCAGTCTATCAAGATGGTTTGCATAGGTAATAGCTAAGATATCCTATATGTGATCCAAATACATAAGGGTTGTCAAGGTTTTAGCTTTAACTACATGACTCAGTAGTTCCAGATTGCCCTAACTCATAAAGAAGTGCTTCCTGGATTCAGTTTTAAATACATTTCCCTCTAATATCCACTGGTATCATTTGCTGAACATTTTTTATTAATGCCTTTGGTAATTCTGAAGATTTGGATTAGGTCCCCACACAGCCTCCTCTACTCGAGACTTAACATTTTTAATACTCTAAAGCTTGTAAGATTAGGACATGTCCTTAATTCATGAGATGCACTTGGTTACGGTCCTCTACAAAGCTTCAAGTGATGTTATATCTTTGTTGTAGCATGGTGACCAGAACTATACACAATACTCCAGATACAATTCTGCACCTCCGTCAATCTGTACATGTGATACTGGGTCCCTAAATGAAATACTTCACTTCTATGTATTTTTACTATGGGCTGCCACTAACAATTACCGGAAAAAAGAAAATCTACCTTCAGAAGTCTGGTCATATCCGTATGTTGTTTTCTGAATTAGATGCAGATCTTTTTACATAAATTTAAATTATCTCTGTTCTTTGTTAAATGTGCCGAAACCTTAGGATGGGACAGTGGGATGATCATCAGCTACATCTACAGTGACTTAACAGAGAAGATGAAAACAGCCCAGAATCACTCCTCTGAATAAGTGCTGAGTTTTACACTTTATACACTTTCATACTCTTTGTCTCTCTGTTCTCCCTGCAAAATATACTTCTGCAGAGGGAGCTCAAACATGTTAAATGTACTAAACCACAAAATAACTACAAAATGTTTCTATCATTCCATGATGCAATCATCATGCAATCCCAAATATACAGGTACTCAATTTCACCTATAAATCTTAGTCAATACACTGTCACTGCATTCTGTACCTTTACTCCATAAAATCCTCCATAAAAATCCATAAAAACAGTATGTTTTTCCTCTATAGAGGGTTTAAAGGATTTGACAATGGAATAGGTCTTTAAATATTAAACAAAGCTTAAGTTGGAAAAAGTGTAGAAAATCTCAAAATAAGATGTCATACCTTCATAAATCTTGACGTGAGCACAATTTCCAGTAACAGCACAATTAGCAATCATTGAAATTGCTAGACATCTCACCTATCGGAGCACTTATAAATAAGGAGGAGGGAGTTTATCCACAATACAACAACTACATGCAGAAAAAAATGTACATTTTCAGTGTGGTTAATATTTTATATTATTTGGGTGTGACTTTGCACTCATTGGGGAAGGGGCGGGCTCAGCATATATCTTATTGACTGGTGTTGGACATGTAATGTGAACACCACCAAACAACTAATAATCCTCATCTTGAACCACTGCAAAACCTTCAAGAATTTTCAGAAATTCAATTAAAAAATCATGATCTCATGTCTTGAATTGATTGATATCCTGAGATTTTTCATTAGAGTAATATTTTTCACAAAATAATTTTGTACTGAATTTTTGTCATACTTTTAACATGAGAAAACATTTAAATTAAATATGCATAACCAAAAACAGTGCTTATAACTATCCTGAAATAACTAAGGGACAATGAGACCAATAAATCCAGCAAAATTCTTACAATTGTCAGCTAAAGGTATAAAACAGTCAATCCCGCAAATCAAAAAAAGTTAGTCTACAAGCTACAAGTGGTAACATTTCAAGTAGATGCCTCAGTCCACACAGATAAAAATGATAATGATACATTAAATTTGTCTAGGTACATATGGATGTGATTAAAACCGAAGCCAAGGCCAAGCATGGTGGTCTACATTTCTCCCATCCCATATAAAATGCCTTTTCTAATTTACTCTGAGCTAACCTAAAATCTTTATGAAGCTTAATATAATATTTTGAGGTGCAGAAAAGCCACAAAGTAATGCTTCCAAGCTGTTAAGTGTAAACCACATGGCTGGGAAATCATCTCCATTCACTCACACAGCCCTTTAATCCAAGCCAGCGATATACAGTAGCCCTTTTGAGATTTGGCGTTGTCTACCAATGCTGACTAAGAAAAGAGGTTGTGTATCTGCTGGAATTCCATCTCTAACATAAGCTTTTTGTTCAGTGTGAACCTATTTAAATCTATTTAAAATGCATGGCTCGCAGTTTTTTTTTTTCCTAGTATGTAATGTTTATGGGTGTGCTTGGGTTTATGCAAGAAAAAAATGAAATCAACTCTTAGATTTATTGAGCCAGCCTTTCTATTTATTTGGGGGTATCTTTACACAAAACATCTGTGACAGTTAAGGTGTTATGTTTAACCAAACTGCAGTATATTTGCTGTAAAAGCAGTTACTAAAGAGGAAATGCAAGTTAGCAGTGGACAGAAATTTTATAATGTATTGCATACAAATTACCATAGTACTAGTGCACAAATCACTTTTCTCTGACAATACAAATAGAAAAGCATCCTAATTTGTTTGTTACATGTAGGGGAATGTAAATATTTTTTAAAACCTGTGTTATACATACCACTTGAGGAACTTACAATTAATGCAATTATTCTGAGGTACCATGGATAGAGCTCCTGGGTTCAAACTCTGAACTGTTCACTGTGCGTGTGGACCTTACACTCACCATGTCTCTGTGGGTTTCCTATGTACCCTGGCTTTCTCACTCCCAGATTCCAAACGATATTTACACATCTAAATTGGCCAAATATGGTGAGATGTAGATGCCTGTATGTGAACATAGACAGTAATGGATTAATTTCTTATCTGAGAATATTATTTAATACTTGCAGGATAGACACTGCCTCCTTTAGACTCGCTGACTGCATATAAATTTGGAAAGAATTCTTTTTTTGTAAACAACTCTGAATTTATTACTTTCATTTCTATTTAATATTGCTCAAAATGGTATTTTATTTCTCATACACAGTCTTATCTCCTTCAATAGTTATACAGCATATCAATTCATCCATTTTCTTAAGTCAATTATTTGGGTCAAAGTTCCACTGCAGCTGGAGCCCATCCCAGCAATCACTGGGCAGAAAGTAGAAACAACACCTAAACAGTTAACCTGCCTATCATTGGGTGAAAACACATGCACACACACACACACACACACACACGCACACGCACACGCACACACACACACACACCCTAGGGCCAATTTAGCAATACCAGTTTACCTAACCTGCATGTTTTTGGACTGTTGGAGGAAACCAGAGCACCCAGAGGAAACCCATGCAGATAAGGGTAGAACCCTAAAACTCCACACAGGGAGCACCTGGGATGTGAACATCAGTCTCCTTTTTGCAAGGCTGCAGCAATACTACCATATCACCCAGTAGTTGTATATATTCCCTGAAAACAATTAATGAAAACTTGAGTCTTCTGTTATAATAGGAGAAATGTGTACCTTTACCCAGTGACCTGGGCTAAATCCAATTTACTATATGTGGTGCAGGTAACACAAAGATGCATTAGTTATATTCATATATACACATCTACATATACACACATTATACATAAACCTGCACAAGATGTGAGGAGTAATCTATATGAGTCACTGATTTACAACTGGCATTGTCAGTTGTACCAAGAAAAACCTTACCACCCTAAAACCCTACAATGAAAGAAGCAAGTTTTGAAGATTGATGGATGGACAGATGGACAGACAGATAGATATTACTTTATTTGCCCCAAGTGGTAAATTTTGATTGTTACAAAAGCTCATTAAATAAATATAACAAACAACAACAATCTCCTTCAAATACACACCAGATACTAAAATGAAAGTAAAACACCTGACTTGGCTAAAGATAAAAAAGCAGTTACAGTCACAGTGAAGTATTATAAGGTGAATTGCCATTGGTATAAAAGGAGTCCCAGTAGTGTTTCTTTACATAGTTCTGCTTAATAATTTCTTGGGTTAAGATAGTGTGTCTCATTCTCTCCTCTACTATTACCTCAAGAGCGTATCCCACAAATGAACCTGCCTCTCTTGAAGAGAGTTTACTGGCCCAGCACCCCACAGTTTAGAAAACTGCACTTGCCATCAAAGAGTTATAGAATATGTAAAGGATGTCACTACTCTTCTTTAACAGGTCTGACCACCCTAACCCACTCTCACTCTCACCTCGGAGTACTGCACCCTCCACTCATCCTTCTGCTGATACCAGCATAGGAGAGACATCCCCACCCATAATTACAACAGCGCAAGTGAGCAGAGAGCTGAGGAGACTTCGTGCCAGTAAAGCAGCGGGTCCAGATGGAGTATTGCCACGACTACTGAAGGTCTGTGCATCGGAGCTGGGAGGTCCTCTACAGCGCAACTTCAACCTGAGCCTGGAACAGGGGAGAGTCCCGAGGCTTTGGAAAACATCTTGTATCACCCCAGTCCCAAAGGTATCACGTCCTAGTGAGCTGAATGACTTTCGGCCTATTGCTCTGACATCACATGTGATGAAGACCATGGAGAGGCTGCTGCTTCACCACCTTAGGCCACAGGTTCAACACGCCCTCGACCCTCTGCAGTTTGCATATCAGGAGAAGGTGGGAGCCGAGGATGCCATCATCTATATGCTACACCGATCCCTCTCTCACTTGGACAGAGGCAGTGGTGCTGTAAGAATTATGTTTCTAGACTTCTCTAGCGCCTTCAACACAATTCAACCTCTGCTCCTTAGGGACAAGCTGACAGAGATGGGATTAGATTCATACCTAGTGGCATGGATCGTGGACTATCTTAAAGACAGACCTCAGTATGTGCGTCTTGGGAACTGCACGTCTGACATTGTGGTCAGCAACACAGGAGCGCCACAAGGGACTGTACTTTCTCCAGTCCTGTTCAGCCTATATACATCGGACTTCCAATACAACTCAGAGTCCTGCCATGTGCAAAAGTTTGCTGATGACACTGCTATCGTGGGCTGCATCAGGAATGGGCTGGAGGAGGAGTATAGGGACCTAATCAATGACTTTGTTAAATGGTGCGACTCAAACCACCTACAACTGAACACCAGCAAAACCAAGGAGCTGGTGGTGGATTTTAGGAGGCCCAGACCCCTCATAGACTCCGTGATCATCAAAGGTGACTATGTGCAGATGGTGCAAACCTATAAATATCTGGGAGTGCAGCTGGATGATAAATTAGACTGGACTGCCAATACTGATGCGCTGTGCAAGAAAGGACAGAGCCGGCTATACTTCCTTAGAAGGCTGTCGTCCTTCAACATCTGCAATAAGATGCTCCAGATGTTCTATCAGACAGTTGTGGCGAGCGCCCTCTTCTACGCGGTGGTGTGCTGGGGAGGCAGCATTAAGAGGAAAGACGCCTCACGCCTGGACAAACTGGTGAGGAAGGCAGGCTCTATTGTTGGCATGGAGCTGGACAGTTTAACATCTGTGGCAGAGCGAAGGGAGCTCAGCAGGCTCCTATCAATTATGGAGAATCCACTGCATCCACTAAACAGTGTCATCTCCAGACAGAAGAGCAGCTTCAGCGACAGACTGCTGTCACTGTCCTGCTCCACTGACAGATTGAGGAGATCGTTCCTCCCCCAAACTATGCGACTCTTCAATTCCACCCAGGGGGGTAAACGTTAACATTTAACATTATACAAAGTTATTGTCTGTTTTTCACCTGCATTATTATCATTCTTTAATTTAATATTATTTATTGTATCAGTATGCTGCTGCTGGAGAATGTGAATTTCCCATTGGGATTAATAAAGTATCTATCTATCTATCTATCTATCTATCTATCTATCTATCTATCTATCTATCTATCTATCTATCTATCTATCTATCTATCTATCTATCTATCTATCTATCTATCTATCTATCTATCTATCTACTCACATTAAAGGAATGCAGTCTTCTAAGAAAAAAGACGGCTCTGTTCTTTCTTTTATAGTTCCCCTGAGTTACAAGAATACTTCAGTCTATAAACAGTGTAATATTATCAATATTTGAGTACTATTTAATTATATACAAAACTATAAAGCTTTTTATGGCTCAATCACTTAACTAACACTTCTTTTAAAATGACAACTACACAAGTACAGAGTATGGGACAGTTTTAGCTGAATTCAAACAGTCACCTAAACCATGTGAATAGTTGTTGATGGAATTTAAATTGCGGAACTCTTTCCTTCCTTCTTTACTCAACCTGGAAGGGCTGTGAGGAGCATAATATTTTTGGCTGTTAGAATCTCAGCACCAGAGTGAGTTTGATTACTACAAGAAGACAGAGGTTACTTTGAAAAAAAGAAAACAAGACCATAAACAAAAGTGGCTTTAGAAAAATAGGGGGGTCTAAAACTAAAATGGAATGTGGTCATTTCAGAAGGAGGAGACAACAGAGGCCTCATACAGGAGAAGCCAATAATATATGACTTCTTGCTCATTTCATCATTATTAGATTCTGTCTATGTGCCCTGATGATGGATGCTGGTAAGTATTTACATTTCATTGATCAAGGTGGAGAGCAATGATTCCGTGTTGTCAATATATAAGAAAATGCTATTTATATAGGTATTTACATGGTCAGGGAGTGAGCAAGGCAAGAAAAGACATCTATCCATCCATCCATACATACATACATACATTTTCTCTCAATTATCCAGTAAAGAGTTGTGGGGGCAGCAGTCTAAGCAATGATGCCCAGATGTGTCTTTTCCATGCCACCTCCTCCAAATCCTTCAGAGGGATAATGAGGCATTTCTAGACCAGCCAAGACATGTAATCTCTCTAGCATGTTTGGGGTCAGCACGTCCAAGTTCAAGGTCATGGTTTTCAGCCAGAAAAGGGTGGAGTGCCTTTTCTGGACTGGGAGAGAGGTGCAGTCTCAAGTAAAGATGTTTAAGTATCTTAGGATCTTTTATACGAGTGATGGAAAAAGTGAGCAGTAGAGCAACAGGCAAATCGGAGCAGCGTTTACAATTAGGCAGTAGTTTACCGGTCAGTCATGGTGAAGAGGGAGTTGAGCCAAAAAGGTCACAAGCTGTGAGTAGTGATAAAACAAGTAAATCAGGAATACAAATGACAGAAATGAATTTTCCACACAACAATAATACAAAATATATAATGTGAAAAATTGATTATACACACAAAAAAAGAAAAACCATCTTGTCTGTGATGTTATGTTTAAGGCTTCAGTGTTATGGTAACATTTCTTTAAGTTTCTATGTTATTAAACATGCTATGACCTATGTTTTGACATAGGGTGAGAAAACTATATTCCTCTACAGTTTTCAATCTTTCTAACATGTTATGTTTCTATCTACTGTACCTGTCTATCTAACAACCTGAGTTCATTCCATTGTCAAATCAGAAGTATAGCAGAACCTTTAGAGCATTCCATTGACACATTAGCTTTTGGTTGTAAAACATAATCTTACATTATGTATGTATTTATGTGAAATTTACATTCTATTCAAATTAAGCAAACAATTGTGAATTTACTATTTACCATTAACTTACTATGTTTGGCACTTAAAACCATATATATTGTCCTTTGTTACTGAAGTTGAAAACAAAAAAGAAGAAACAAAATTCAGTTACTAGCGTTTCTAGAAAAATAAACCTTTGGATAACTATGGTTGGTTTAAACAGAGAAAGTTAGATAAAGTCAGAGCTCTGATGACCTAGGTCAATGGGCAGTGAACCCTCTCCAAGACATATTACATTATCATAAATACATGCAAGATGATATAAAGTTAAGATTAAATACTTTTGTTCCTGATCACCAAGACCCGCAATGTGCCAGGTGGAACATCCCATGGACTGGATTAGTAACTTGCAACTGTTACACAAGTGACACAAGTACCACAGCAGGTTAACAAGAATAAATAAATTCATCCAGGAAAAATAAATAAACCAAATATAATCTTGGCTCCATTACAAGTCAGCATGATATCATCTCAGTGTATTCCATTACAGAAAAAGAAGTGCAGGAAGTTCTTCTCCATTTATAAAAGAAGTTGGATTGACAAGACCAGAAATTGACTGATATCCCCTCAGTGGGTAGGATTTCTGGATTACCATCTGGCTGTTTCTAGGGACAGCAAAAATCTGTAAAAGCCGCTGATCATGGGAATGGACGAGGCTGAAAGGAGGACGAGGAATACAAGAAACCAAAGTGCAGAGAAAGAAGAAAAGACCAAACAAAGCAGGAAACTAAAGTGCAATGACTGTTGAAGCCTAATCAATCCAGCAATTCTTCTCCTTTGCCTGCTGTTGCCTAAAACAAAATGAAGTTGGGAACAGCAACCACTGAAAGCATAGACTTAAATAAGCCATCTTCAGAGTAGCCAAATAAACCCAGGCTATTCTGGATTCACATAATTTACTTCTGAGATCAAACTGGTTTTATTTTGTTGATCGCTAGTGCTGCGTTCCAATCTATTATTGCACATTTATCCATTCAGTCTTTTATACCAGCAATTGAATATTCATCCTCTGAATGATCTTTTTCTCTAGCTTTATTATTTAAATTTGTTTATAGATTCTGTGAGTGTTTTGTAAGAGGTTATGATTTATATTATTTGATGCTTTGTACAGGTTGTTATTTCAGCCGTCACTGCTAATGTAATACTTCTTTTTTATAGACATTTGAAGATATGATAATTACAAATATCATTGATGCTAAAAAGGGGAATCACATTGGAAAATGTAAACACTTTGATCTTTTCCCAATCTGTTAATATCATCCACAGAAAAGAGTCAGTGGCGTGTAGCATCTGGCCCTCTTTAATTCATTGATTTATATATGGTTTCTGCAATATGAGCGGACATAAAATCTGGGACAGTCAAAAATTAAAAAAACAATGAAATCAACAATATAAAACATGAAAATTCAAGGAAAAAGAAAAAGTACTCAGAACAAAGACATGGTACACAAAATACCTGTCACTCCACACTCAGCCCTGATCAAAATGTTCTGTATCTTCGCTTTTAAGAATGCTGCCACTCATGAATGTGAAAGTACAGACATACCAGAGAAAGCAATTATAGGATTATTATTATTAATGAGAATGACAACTGGAGAATGAGTAAATGAGTTCAGACCAAAATAAAATGGTCATTAAAATAACCAAATGCAAAGAGCAGAAGAGGACACAGTTAAAAATAAAGGCATTATGGTCAAAATTCAATCAAGGTCAAAAAACACATGGATTACAGATTACAGGCCACAGTGAATGTTACAATCATTTTTAAGCATAAGAGGCAAAGGGCAAAATAGCATCAAGAAACTGCTAAATATTTACAGTTGCCATGCAACACAAAGAGAGAGTTAATGGCCAAATGCAGTCTTCACACTGTGGGTTGACTGGTGCCAAATTGAACACTGGAGGCATGGCCAGACTTCACAAGGGGTGCAGACTCAAAAGGTTTGCATTGGAGATGTCCAAGAGTGTGACATGACAGCAGCAAAGTAAGATTAAGATTTGTTTACATATACCAGAAAACATCCAACACGGTGTAATTACGATGTGCTCTGAATTCTATTAACTGTGTTTCATACCTTCTGCCTGTCTGGTTTTTGGTTGTTAGTCAGCCTTTTCTTCTTAAATATTTCTTCTTTATAGGGTTGCATATTTAAGAATGAATGAATGGGCAGGCCAACTATTTTCTGAATTCCTGACCCTCAGCTTTCAGTTGATTATGGTTCCCGTTTCCTTTGGAGTCCAAATTTATATTTGTATCTTTCATCATCATACAGTTTCATGTGCCATCACCATGCTCTGATTGCTCAGTTTTACGGCTTCTTTTTTCCTAGCAGGGAGTCTCTCTGAAGTAAAAAGACTGGCTAATCAGAAAAATATGTGACACATAGAGATTTTCAAAATTAATTTGCTGTTTTTGAACCAATCAAATAACACAATCTTTCAGCAAATTTACCAATCAAAGAATTTCGCAAATCACTTTCTTTTCAACAAATCAAACAATTAATTTCAATGATAATGAGTGATAGAAAATTATTTTTTTTGAGAGTGAGTTATGTAACTATGTGCAAGAAAAGTGAAAAAAGACACATAGCCAAAACAGTGTTCCCTAATATTATTATTTAATGTTACTAGGGGGCTCTGCCCCCTGCTCGCTTCACTCGCCCACCCGGTTTGGTTTACCGGATATACAATTTAAAAAGATTGTTATTTTCATGGGAATTGTTACATATGCATTATTTTTACTTTTACTTTAAAACTTTTGTAAAAATAACACTTGTCCTTTATTCCAGCCCCGGGCGTGGTTCCATCTCTTTCTCGCAGAACATATAACGCTGCTTGCGTTGTGAAGGGGGTGCAGCTGAACGCACGCTAAGGAGATGCCGTCGAATCATCTGCTGTCTTTCTGCTGCTGGCGAGCTGCCTGTTCTGCTTGTCTCGCTGCCCGATCATTTCAAAGCCTGTACAGCAGCTGTCTTTTTGCCACTTCGTGTCTCTGCCGCTCACGTTGTGAATGGTGGGGGGGATAGGGTGGCTGCACGCACGCTAAGGAGAAGCGGTCGGATCATCTGCTGGCTTTTTGCTGCTGGCGAGCTGCGTGTTTTTCTTGTCACTTGTCGTTGTTTTAAGAGCTGGGAGCACATGAAGCGTGTATGCCAAAAGCATATCCAACAACTGCTAGGTTAGATGTCCGTGGACTTGTTTTAAATGATGTCTCAATGCCTTGTCTCACGTGACGTTGTAAAAACAATACTTGTACTTTATTTCCGGCCGCGGGCATGGTTAAATCTCTTTCTCGAAGGACGTATCATGCTGCTTGCATTGTGAAGGGGGGCGGCTGAACGCATCCGAAAGAGATGCCTTCGGATCATCTGCTGTCTTTCTACTGCTTCTGTCGCGCTGCCTGTTGATCATTTTAAAGCCTGTACAGCAGCTATCCTTTTGCCACTTTGTGTCTCTGCTGCTCGCATTGTGAAGGGGGTTTAGGGTGGCTGAACGCACGCAAGGAGAAGCAGTCGGATCATCTGCTGGCGAGCTGCGTGTTTTGCTTGTCTTTTTAATAAGGTCAGGACAGGTTTCTCTGTTTGGAATTTCAGCACAGACAAAATGATTTATATCATCATCAGTTAATAATTTTTTTTTACAAAGTAAAAAAGTAAGTAGAGTTCTGCATTGGACTCCTGTCTGTAAAGTCATGCTATTTTCCTCTCACAGTTCCAAAGGTACATGGGGTTACCAAGGTGATACCCCAGCTTTTGTCTAGGTTTTTGTACAAGGGCTAGACAGAACGTTTTTGACTCCTGGGGTAAATGTAGCTTTTTAAATAAGCAGACAGATAAATATATATACACTAACAAAGTAACCAATAAATGCATGTGTGGTAAACTCCGTTTTGAAATTCTCAAGATTATTTATTTGTCACATGCATAGTTATACAGGACAACACGCAGTGAAATGCATCCTGATCTGCTTATCAAAAACTGTGCAAAGTTAGAAGAATATCAGTTAAATTAACAAAAAGTCATAGATTGAAAGAAAACAGTATAATAGAACATAATAAATAAGCAAAATTATGTGAATAAAGTAGAATTAAGTGTTAAGGTGCAATAGTGTAGTAATTATTGTGCAAAACCAAAGTTAGACTGGTGCATAGTTAAATGAGGCAGTTTGTTTGTTTGCGCTACTGCGATCTTTACTTTCTTTTTTTATATTTTCTAATTTTCCTACTTTCATATCCTTTAACTTTCTCCACATGTATATAGCGCCGTTTTTTTTTTTGTTTTTTTTTTTTGCCTTTCTAATTTCACTGGTTTCATAGTCTTTAACCTGCTCTGCATATGTTTAGCGTCAACGTTTGTAAACGTCTTTATGAAGTTCTAGTTTGTCATTTTACTCATTGTCTTAATTCTGAGCCGTACAGTACAATACATAGAACAGAATAAATCCTCAATACAATATAAAAATAAAAATTCTAGAAGTACGGAGTATAATTTCACATTAGATGATATCACATAATATGATTTGGATTTGTTTTAAGTCCTGGAGACCTCATTCATCAAGCTGCCTCCCCCATTTTGTCATTCAACATCTGAAATTGCGCTAATCCGATGAAAGAACCCCTCATTCCCACTTCCCCATTCATCAGGGATGACTTTACCTTAGGCAGGCAATCTACAATTTAAAGAGACTGTTATTTTCTGGTGAATTGTTACATACTGTATGCATTATTTTCACTTTTACTTTAAAACCTTTTATAAAAACAATACTTGTTTCTTTATTTCCTGCCCCGCACGTGTTTACATCTCTTTCTTCCCAGACGTATAATACTGCTCATGTTGTGAAGGGTGTTGCGGCTGAACGTACGGTAAGGATATGCCTTTGGATCATTTACTGTCTTTTTCCTGCTTGCTAGCTGCCTCTTCTGCCTTTCGCATGTCATTGTTTTAAGAGCTCCGAGCACATGATGCTTGCCTGCCAAAAGCAATCCAGCAACTGCTAGATTAGAGGTCTGTTGACTTGTTTTAAATGATGGCTCACTGCCTGGTCTTGCATGACTTTGTAAAAGCAATACCTGTCTTTTATTTCTGGCCCCGGGCATGTTTGAATTCTTTCTTGCAGGATGTATAATGCTGCTCGCGTTCGTTTGGGGTAGCTGGTGTCGCGCTACCCTTCGATCTTTTTAAAGCCTGTACAGCCGCTGTCCTTTTTGCTACGGCCCTGGAACAATCTCTTGGCACCAAGTCTCATGTTTACGGTCCCCACGAGACGCACAGTGGCAAGTCTCCTTGTTCTCGCGGGTCTTTTAAATGTCTTTCAAGATTATCACGTATCGTAGCCTTGCATTTGCTTTCCATTCCAGGATTTCCTTTTATATATAGAGAGAAAGAGAGAAATGTTTCTGAAGTTAACTGGGGAACTACTGTAATGTGAAACATTTATAAAGCCATCTGGTTGTTCTTCCAGCAACCATGCATGAATTCAGTTTTGCATCTAAATAATTTGAAGAAACATTTTATCTGCTAAGAATCAAATGGAAAAGAATTACACCAAAAATAAGAACAGTTATATCTTCATAGCTCCTCATTTCCTTTTAAACTATTCTATGTGCAACTCAGTACTAAATTAAGATTTCGAGTTCTCCAAACAGCTGCTATCAATAATAAAGTTTGCAAAAGGTTTCATATATGTACACCTCTGATGAAGGATGCCTTATAATATTTGTGTTTCTTCATAAATACCTTGCAGTTGTAGCCCATATCCTCCTTGAAGTATTTTATTCTTACATACAAGCTGGCACTACATTTATAGAAGACATAATAGATTGCATCCATGCAACTATTCTACTTCCAGGTGCTGTAAAAGCAGCAGCCTTTTTACAGAACCTGTGTTCTCTGTTTTTATTTTTGAACTTGTTTTACTAGTTACTAGTCTTGATTAAAATAAGATTTGATCTGACTTCTGGCTTGTCAGTGAGTGTAGCCACTAGAAATTGGATAAATTAATTTTAAATTTATTAATGATCTGCATTCAATGCAAGCACAAGCACTGGCTTGTCTTAGCTGCCCTTCAAACAGAAGGTTGGGGTCTTGGGAGGGATCGCAAAGAGGACTAGGAGGCTACCTAATGTCTGTAACACCAGAAAACATAACAGACACTGAGAAAATAAAAGTGGAATGTATTAAATAATCCCATAATCAGCTACTTGCTCTGTGAATGCCTAAGCATCTCAGTTTCCCTGTGCCACAACAACTGTTTGTCCAACAACAGAGAGAGTGTTGTGCTAGCGCAAGAATAAAAGCAAGGCAAAAAGAATTCAGAACTGGTCTGTCATCTATTGTAATGGACAAAGTTTGATCACACTTAAATAAGATGGATGAATTGTCTGATCTCATAGCAGGTCACAGTGCCTAAAGGTACGGTGGCAGTTTGTGTTTAATGGACAGTTAGCATAAACCTGATAAACCTGACACTGTTTCATTGCTGGACAGATTTGATCTTATTCGAACAGACAGTGACCCAGTGCAGTGTGGAAAAAAGACAGGAGATGGACTGATCATCTATG
The DNA here is from genome assembly GCF_900747795.2 of Erpetoichthys calabaricus. NCBI lineage: Eukaryota > Metazoa > Chordata > Cladistia > Polypteriformes > Polypteridae > Erpetoichthys > Erpetoichthys calabaricus. Next base: position 140,404,876 of record NC_041399.2, read on the forward strand.
TGAATGAGGAAAGGTGTAAAAGGCAGCATATTACAGTTATAACTACAGATCTGAATACATCATTTTGACCCTGCAGTTATAATATGCATGTTACACTCGAGGAAATAACAATTTGAACCTACCCTGTTCAAAAGTTAAAGATACTTTTAAGTATAAATTTCTGGCACCTTTCAGCAGATCTGACCACAATCTGATTAATCTAATTCCCAGCTAAAAGCCTGTTATTAGACAGCAACCTGATTTCACCAGGATAGGAATGACTGTTTCCAAATGACAGATCTGGGGATGATATTAAGGGACTCGTTCACTGCATCACCAACTACATTAACTTTTGTGTCGACACTGTGGTACCCTCAAAGATAGTGCACTGTTTTCCAAACATCAAGACCTGGATTACTAAGGAGCTAAAAAGTGTCCTGAATGAGAAAAAGACAATGTTTAAATCCAGTGACAAAGAGGCTGTGAAACACACACAGCAGATGCTGAAGAAAAAGTTGAGTGAAGGAAAGAAAGCTTACAAAGCTAAATTAAAAAAACACCCAGAATAATATCAAAGATGTATAGAATAGTTAGGGGATAAATATTGGACTCAAAAAATCCAAGGGTCAGATGCTAGAAAGAGATGTGGACAAGGCTAACACCCAGACCTAATTTTTAAATGGATTTTCCCTTCCACTGCCACCTTCTTTCAATGACCAGTCACCCCACACCATCCATACTACAACAACAATTCCTACCACTTCAATTGGAATGGCCAGTAACAAGTCTATCTCCATCCATAAATATGGGCTATCCATTCCTAAAGACCAAGTAAGAAGACAACTACGGAAGCTACACACTAGAAAAACCACAAGACCACACGGTGTCAGTCCTTGAGCTCTTAAGGTCTATGCTGACCAACTTTGTGGTATCCTATTTCACCTATTCAGTCTGTCCCTAAGGCTCTACAGTAGAACACACTGTTGCTGTGGAAAACATCTTGTATTGTTCCTGTTCAAAAGGAAGGCAGGTGCCTCTTCACTTAATGATTACAGACCAGTGGCATTTGTGTTTCACATCATGAAGACCTTTGACAGGCTGGTCCTGGACCATATGAGTCCTCTCGTAGTAAACCATCTGGACCAACTGCAGATTGCTTATCAAAGATTGAAGTGTAGGATGCAATTATTTATCTACTTCAAAAGGCTTATTCTCACCTGGACAAAGGTGGTATCACATTGTGAAATAAGTTTTTTGATTTATCTAGTGACTTCAGTACCATCCAGCCATCCCTGTTAAGGGGTAACCTCAGAGATGGATGAGTCTATGGTGTCCTGGATAATGGACTGTCTGTCTGGCAGACCTCAGTGTCTTAAACTCAAGCACTGCATCTCTGATATGGATGTGGGCAATACTGCAGCACCTCAGGGAACAGTCCTGTTTTCTTTTTACTTCCCTCTGCACATATAACACTATAAATATAACAACAGGTCAAGATAAATTAGAAATTAGAGAAATTCTCTGATGATTTTGCACTTATGGGTGTTTCAATATTGAGGATGAGACATAGTATAGAAGTCAGGGGTAGAACTTTGTTTCTAGGTGCAGAAGAAATTGTCTGCAACTTAGCAACAGCAAAACCAAGGAACTGCTTGCTGACTTTTGCTGCCCCAAACAGTCTTTATGTCCAACAACAACAACAAAAACATTTATTTATATAGCATGTTTTCACACAAATTATGTAGCTCAACGGGCTTTACAAGATGAAGAAAGAAAAGTTTATAAAAAAAATAAAAATATAAAAATAACATTAGGCAATACTAAGTAGCAAAGAATAAAGTAAGGTCTGAAGGCCAAGAAGACAGAAAAAACAAAAAAACTACAGAGGGCTGGAGAAAACAAAACAAAATCTGCAGGGGTTCTGAGGCCACGAGACTGCCCAGCCCCCACTGGGCATTCTACCTAACATAAATGATCTGAATCAATCCCCATGGTTTTCAGACTTCACGTGGAAGAATTAGATGATGATGGTCATGTGGACATCTGGAATTCAATCCATCAATGTAGGGACTGCATGGTGTCTTGATCAGGTGCTGGTGGTGCAGATCTCCACCACAGAAAACCAGTAAAAGAACAGCAGAGAAAGTAGGGGTTAGTACAGATTGCAGAGCCGTGATAAAAATAATAATTAAATGCATATACAGTGATCCCTCGCTATATCGCGCTTCGCCTTTCGCGGCTTCACTCCATCGCGGATTTTATATGTAAGCATATTTAAATATATATCGCGGATTTTTCGCTGCTTCGCGGGTTTCTGCGGACAATGGGTCTTTTAATTTCTGGTACATGCTTCCTCAGTTGGTTTGCCCAGTTGATTTCATACAAGGGACGCTATTGGCAGATGGCTGAGAAGCTACCCAACTTACTTTCTCTCTCTCTCTCTTGCGCTGACGTAGGGGGGTGTGAGCAGGGGGGCTGTGTGCAGCTGCTTCCTGAAACGACACGCTGTGCTGCACGGAGCTTCGCATACTTAAAAGCTCAAAGGGCACGTATTGATTTTTTTATCTCTCTCTCTATCTCTCTCTAACTCTCTCTCTCTGCTCCTGACAGAGGGGGTGTGAGCTGCCGCCTTCAACAGCTTTGTACCGGCGGTGCTTCGCATACTTAAAAGCCAAAAAGCCCTATTGATTTTTTTTTTGACTGCTTGCTTTGCACTCCTTTGAAAAGGAAGATATGTTTGCATTCTTTTAATTGTGAGACAGAACTGTCATCTCTGTCTTGTCATGGAGCACAGTTTAAACTTTTGAAAAAGAGACAAATGTTTGTTTGCAGTGTTTGAATAACGTTCCTGTCTCTCTACAACCTCCTGTGTTTCTGCGCAAATCTGTGACCCAAGCATGACATTCTAAAAATAACCATATAAACATATGGTTTCTACTTCGCGGATTTTCCTATTTCGCGGGTGGCTCTGGAACGCAACCCCCGCGATGGAGGAGGGATTACTGTACAGAATATCAGGGTTACACTAAAATGAAGCTCCACCGTAGTAGCCTGATGAATTTCTTTCAGTAGGTTATTCTAGATTTTAGGTGCATAACAGCAGAAGGCTGCCTCACCACTTCTTTTAAGTTTATCTCTTGGAATTATAAGCAGACACTCATTTGAAGATCTAAGGTTATGATTTGGAGTATAAGGTGAGAAGCATTCTGAAATATAGGATGGAGCAAGATTATTTAAGGCTTTGTAAACCATAAGCAGCATTTTAAAGTCAATTCTAAATTGCACGGGTAACCAACATAGTGACATCAAAACTGGGGAGCTGTCCTTGGATTTTCTTTTCCTAAATAAGATTCTGACAACTGCATTCTGCATTAGTTGCAACAGATTGATGTCTTTTTTAGTCCAGTTCAAGGTGAGTGGATGTAGCAGTGGTCCACTCCTAAAAGTACTTGGGGGTCCACATCACTGATAGAGTGGACTAGTCTCATAATATAGCGGAACTATATAAGAAAAGGTAGAGTATGCTCCTTTTTCTTAGGAAACTTCAAGAAAGAGTACAGGGGCTCCTTTAATACAAAAAGAAATATACCTGTATACAGTAATGCCTCACTGTGACTATGACGGCCAATTCAGAAGTTTTTTATTCTTTATAATTTTCATTCTTTAGTCATTCTGGTGTGTGTATGTCTGTATAATTATCTATTTAATGAACTTCTGTAAAAAGCTAAATATTCCCCTGAGGACAAATAAAGTTCAATCTATCTATAACTGGAGGGAAAGTATATAGAAACGAAAAGGTGACTGGAATTCTTTAAAAAGTGCTGGAAATCTACCCATCCAGATTTTAAGGGGAAGTAACCCTCTAAAGATAGAAAGTTATTAATCATGTTGTGTTCTAACTCAGGCCTCATTTTTTATAAATGTTTTGCAATGCAATTCCTAGTATCAGGTGGGGATATTGGCAATATCATGAAAATTACAGATAGACGCATTAGCCTCTGCATTCTCGAAACAAGAGCACTACCTAGTGGCATTGATTATTTAGTTCTGCTGGATTTCAGCAACATTGAATTTTCTAGATTGCATTTTTAGACCATTATTATAAAATCGATATACTGCATGCCAATTCTTTAAGGTTTCTGGATAATACTGAAATATTTGACACAATGTAAGTTAATTTTCTGGCAGACTGAAAAAATATTTATGCCCTGGAAATAAATATGTTTAGTTTACTCTATGCATAAATGGGCTAAGCTGGTGCTTGCAACTTAAGGCAAAGCTTACAAGTGTCACTGCTTCAGAAAATAATGAGGAATGTTAATAGGCAGATTTATTTAATAAAACAAATAAATAAAAAGCTTACACTACATTGATTTTCCTTTATAGGGATGAATTACACAGACAATAATCACTCAAACTAACCAAAATATAAACCATCCTTTTTTATGTTGTATTAAAAGAAAGAATAAATGTTTTCACTTTCTTACAGCCAAAAATACATAAACGAGTCAACACTTTAAAGAAAAGTTGAACAAAACTGGGCAAAATAAACATTCCAAAGACAAACATATTTTTCTGCACTCACACATAAAAGATAAAAAACAGGGAGTAGAAGTTAGGAAAAGGGAGAATAGAAACACCCTTGCTACAAACAATAGTCAAAGAGGAACTGAAAAGAACAGAAAAAAGTAGTAACTCTGTTTTGCCACAAGATGGCATAATATAAAAAGCAAAAGATAGTATCATGTCACTTAATATGTATTGTTCTCACATAATCTTCATTCTCTGCATTTATTACAACTAAATCTGACATACTGTAGAGATCTTGTAATTTTTTTCTTTTTGTTTTCACTTAAGCCATCATTCATCAATGGCTTCAAGCATTATCTTTACTCTTGAGTTTGCATTAAGTTAATCATCCAATTCATTTTTAAAGATTTATTTTTAGTATTGATTTTAATTAGAAGCAGATAACATTCCATACAGACAAGTGAAACTTAATAAGGAAAAGTAAAATTAAACTCCTGCCCGATAGAAAGAGAGGAGAGCCAACAACAAACTGTCAGTCAGTCAACTTCTCTAAAGGAACAAGAAAGGAAGGTTAACCTTTTCCCCAAAATGGAAGCCTGTTCTAAAATGTTATTGATTAGATCCTGCCATATTTTGAAAAATGTTTTGAACAAATCCTCTAAGTGAGAATTTGATTTTTTCCAGTTTCAAGTGGAGAGAACATAAGTTACCCACTGACTTAAAAATGGTGAGATGAGATTCTTCCAGTTGAACAAGATAAGTCTGAGTGCTAGTTATGTAGTAAAGGCAATTACAGTTTGTTTGTACTTCTCTACTTTAAGCCCGTGTGGGAGTATACCAAACACAGCCGTTAATGGATTCGGAGTGATTGTGACAATGAGGCTGTCTGATAGGCAAGCAAAGATTTTTGTCCAAAATGTTGTTAATTTGTTGCACACCCAGAACATGTGACCCAGTGAGGCTGGAGCTAGATTACAATGTTCACAGGTTGAATCTTGCCCTGGAAACATTTTGGACAATTTTAATCAAGATTATTGTGCTCGCTAAAAGATTTTAAGTTGAATGATTGAATGCTTTTTACATATGGAGCTAGAGTGTTTTTTGTGCATGGCTGCCTTCCACTCATTTTCTGAAATACAAAGTGACAGATCCTTTCCCCAATGAACTCTGGGGTCTTTGAAAGGAAGGGACTTTAAAAATTGTTTTATAAATTGTAGAGATGCTGTCTGAGTCTTCATGACTGATCAATATTTATTCTGGAATAGAACAAGGTAAGGGGCTAGGAAAATTAGACAGAAACGTTTCTAGCTTGAAAGTAGTGGAAGAATTGTACTGATGAGAACTTGAATTTGAAGCATAATTGTTCATAGGATGCAAAGACATTATCTATGTACAGGTCTAAAAGGGTTTTAATCCTGGACATTTTCCAGACATTAAATAGTGTGCTATTTACCCCTAGATATTTAAACTGATCTGCTAAAATAAATGGGAAGGTGTCCAGTCCAATATTGTGTGATAGAGAATTCAATGGAAACAGCAAACTTTTATTCAAATTGATTTTGAGTCCAGATATCTTTTGAAAATCTGCTAATGCCTTTAGGACTGCTGGCACAGAATTTTGTCAGTCAGATATATACAGTGCCATATCATCTGCATATTCTATTCAGGTCCTTCTCTGGCAATCCCCTTTATCTCTGATGTCTTTCGAAAGTATACAGCCAATGATTCGATGGCATTTGCAAAGAGCAAAGGTGATAAGGGGCATCCTTGTCAAGTACCACTCTCTAGATTGAAGTAGTCTGAAATAGTATTGCTAATGCAAACTGAGGCTTCTGGGCTAGTATAAAGTAGTTTGATCCATGCACGTATGTTTGGGCCAAATCCAAATTTATGCAATGTGGTGAATAGGTAGTCCCATTCAAAATATCAATTGCTTTTTCTGCATCTAAAGATAATGGGTGAATATATTACGTTAAACAAACGCTGAAGGTTAGAAGTTAAGTGTCTGCCTTTAATAATTCTGGTTTATTCTTGTGATATTACAGAAGGAAACACTTTCTCAATACTTCCGGCTAGAAGCTTGGAGAGTATCTTAACATCGTTATTCAGAAGAGAGATTGGTCTAGATGATGCACATTATAGTACGTTCTTATTTTTCTTAGGAAAGACAGTAATTAATGCTTGACAAATGATTTGAGGTAGAATTTTGTTGTCTCTAGCTTCTATAAAAGTTTCTAATAGTAGTGGATCTAGCTTACTTGAAAATTTTTTATATAATTCAACTGGGTAGCCATCGAAGCCAGCTATTTTCCCACTTTGAAGTGAGTTAGAGGTTTATCCAGTTCCACAGTTGTACGTGTATGTACAGTAGCTGTGGAATCTGTAATGAATAAAGAAACTCATTAGATTGTGTCTTATCTTATTTAAACTGAGTAGAATATAAAGTCTTATAGTACTCTCTAAATGTGTAAGTTATATTTTTATGGTGAATAATTTTATCTCCGTCTATGTTCTTAATTGCTGCTATTGCATTATGGACTTCCTGCTTGTGAATTTGTTGGGCTAAGATTTTACTGGACTGCACTCCGTGTTCATAATAATGATGTCACGATTTAAAGATAAGCTGTTCCATTTCTTTAGTGGTTAAGAGGTTAAATTGTTATTGTAAAACCTGCCTCTTCCTATAAAGTGCCTTTTTTGGAGACCTGGTGTATTCTAGATCTATTCTGGTAATTTCACTGATTAACTCAGGGACCTTCTTGGTTTGAAATAATATATCCTCTTAAAATATCTTAAGAGTTTCCCACAGTATACCTGCTGAGACCGCTGGGGATGCATTTGTCTCAAGAAAATAATGAATTTCTTTGGATATGAATTCTGTATAGTTCTCATCAGCTAATGACAGGGGGAATAGGACACCAGCTGTGAGATGAGCGTGTAGGACACAGGAATTTAAGCTCCATGATCAGAGGGGCATGGTCAGGGATAACAACAGCGTTGTACATACAAGATTTGATAGAAGGCAAAAAATTATTGTCTATGAGGAAATAATCAGTTCTTGAGTAACAGTGATGTATGGGTGAGAAGAAGGAGTATGCTCTTAGGTTAGGATTTAAAAACATCCAAGTGTCTAATAAGTTATGATCCGTTAAAAGCTGTGTAATTATCTTTGCAGTATTACATGTTGTTGCCATTGTAGGTGGGGGGCTATCCAGTTCCTGATTTAAAACACAATTAAAGTCTCTGACCATTATAACCTTTTGAGTGTTCAGATTAGGGATAGATGCAAATACATTTTGGAAGAAAGCGCTATCATCCACGTTAGGTGTATAGATATTAATCAAAATCATACTGGTATTAGATAAATTGCCCATCACCATGATATAACATCCTTCAGAATCAGATATTTCATGTGACACTACAAATAAAATAAAATATATAAAAAAATATAAAATAAAATAAATAAAATTTAATATACAGTTATGGCAAATGTCTCAAATGTCGCCAGAACGTGGTGTGACTCATGATTGTGTGTTTTAAAAGAATGATCAGTCTTCTTAGCTCTTTATCTACTTCATTCGGAGAACTTAAAATGTAAAACTGATCTTCAATAACCACTTTCCGTTTGACAGGGTACAAGAGGCTGTATCTGATTTCAGCTCTTTGTAGGCAGTGTTTAATGTTGTAGAATGTGACGTGATTAGCAGCTGTTGCAGGGGAGAAATCTGGGAAAATACAAATGCGGTTATTTTCAAATATAATCTCATCTTTCTGTCTGAGAAGGGACATGAAGTTTTGTTTGGACTGTAGTTTGTTGAAATGGACAATTAGGCTTTTCGTTTTGGAGTCAGTTGATCCATGTACACAGTAGGCTTCTGAGATCTCAATGTCTGATTTAAAGTTCTCTCTAGTTATTTTAGAAAACAGCTCAGCTATGAATTTCACTGGGTTTGGACTTCCTTGTTTTCCAGGGAGACCTTCAATTCTGGTGTTGTTCCTTTTTAAGGATTTAAAGATTGAAAGACTGAAGTTATCATGCCTGACCCAGTGAATTTCTGACTATGAATTTCACCTGTAGTTCTTGACATCTACAGTTAGCTGTAAGTCTCCTGACTTTCCTCACAAGGAAATGTGAGAAAAAACAGAGAAAATGTTAACAAAAGCAAAATGCTAGATCAAAGGCGAAAGGGCTAGCTCTACATTAAATCCACACATGCCTCCAGTGGCATCACTGCGGAATAATTAATAATGTTAAAATGGTATAAATAAAACTCTTCAGTAGGAAAAGGCACATGGAGCACACAGACAGACATAAAAGGCAGCATGTAAATGGAGGAGCAGGAGGTGGAGTTCACATAATACCGGTTATCAAAATATGCCCAATCAAAAAACCAAATATAAAAGCAAAAACTGAACATCACAATTAATAAATTGTAATTACCAAAATATAAATGTCAGACATTGAATTATCAAAACAGCATCAGACTAGCAGGCTTCAGGATTATGTGTTGAATCGATAGCAACTCAGCAGTCACTGTAACAGAATGTAGCATCATTGAAGCAAAGCACCTAGAAAGTACTAAAGTAGAAAAACACAGGCAATGTGCAGGTATAAGCAGATAAAGAAGTAAAAAAATAAAAATCTTAGAGACTGTACTACTCTGCAGTCATGCCTTAGATATTGTGGAAAAGGAATTAAACTCATGGTAATTATAGTGTCTGTGATTAATTTTTGTTTGTTTTTACAGGTTTATAACCATTCAGTATCATAGTTGTATGTTTATTGGGCATTTTTGAATGCATTTATTATTTCCATCATTCTGTTGGCACCATCATTTTGCCACCATTTTAAAATCATTATTTGTCACTCGTGTCACCATAATGTATGCATCTTTGCCTGGCTGCAGGCATGTTGTTTGTGGTTGCTGTGCCTATTGCTGGTTGTATGATGACAAGATTGTGCACATTGTGTACATTGCACCTATGTGGAATGGCACCACCTTCCAACATGCATCTAAGTATGGATAAGTTATATACCGTAAGAAGAAACATTAATTACTAGTGTGAGTTTGAGGCAAGAAAAAGAAACCAGTGTTAAGAATTTTGCTGTGTGTTCCTGATTTTTTACAATTTCAAATTTACAATATGGATTTAAATGAGCAGAAAGTCAGCCATTAAGGTCAATATGTAATTACTCTACACACATGTAATCTGGATATAACAAAGAAAATAATGTTCTCAAATATACCTATTCTATGTTATAGAAAAAAAGATTTGAATTAAGGACGATAAGGTTAAATATACATCACAAAACATGCCAAGATGAAAACTAGAAAATCAGACTGGTCTTTTGTCATGCCAAAAAAATCCTCATTCATGGTCAAATAAACTTAGAAAAAAAGTACTAATGCCAGGACCAACAAAAACTAAAGCAAGCTTAAATTCTTACATTGACAATCAGTGGATAATGAATAAGTGCTCAGTGCAGACTTCACACCAGTTGTGATGTATGAATATTTTCAGATTGGTTCCACACCAACATGTCATCATAACATGGCCACAAAATAATGGCAATCAAAATAAACAAAATGATATCAGTAGAAGACACAAAAAATTAAAAACCGTATCAAAATGAAGACAAAACAAAAAAACAATGTCAGGAAACAGATCCAGGATCCCATCCACCCATTATGGCTAAGTAATCAACTCAAAATAGGAGTATACAATTATAAACAAAGTGTATCAACAACAATACAATTCAAGGGCAATGGTAATTGAGAATGTACATCTTTAGAACTCCAATAAAAATGAGTCATAATTAAGCACCAGTTGAGAGTCAGGAGATCAATAACAAAGACTAGTACACTAGTAAGAAAATGTTAAAGCAAAAAGACATTTTCACAATCCAAGAAGGAAGCAGGATTGAAAAATTTAAAAACAGGAAACATGAAAATATTTCACAAAGTCTGTGACATACATTGCTTGACTACCAGTTGAAGGATGTTCTCCTCTTTTATCCCCAGCTCTCCTTCTAATATCGCTTTCCGTGACCTTTACTGATACTGATGGTTCCCTCCACTTAGTTTGTTTATTTCAGTTTACTGCTGGGTATATGGTTTTTTATTGTAGTTTATTTCTATTTATTTTATTTATGTTTATTGTATGTTTTATTGTAAAGCACTGTGCCGATAGTATTACTGATGTTGTTTTAAATATGCTCTATAAATAAATTGACATTGACAAAATAGTAAAGAGAAGGAGACACATAACAATAATCAATAAACTTTTCTGACAACTGGGTTTCATTGACATGGCACAGTTTCTATTTATACTTTCAATTCTTCAAGCCACTTGTGTCAGGGCTTTGCTGAAGGACCCAACAGGATAGGCAAAAATACAAAAAGACTACCCCAAAAAACTCATATCCCCTGACAAATCATACCTAAATGATACTTAATTAAAAAAATACTAAATTATATAATATGTGACGGGTCCCAGATGGAATGCCCCTTTGACACTGGATCCAGGGGAGCAGCCATGGGATGCACACTACGTCCCCCGGAACACTTGGTGGCAGCCCCACTGGGTTGCATTGGGGCCACTATTGTGGAACACCGGAGCTCATCCCTGTTGGGCTCTGTGGCCACCGCCAGGGGGAGCTGCACGGCTTTCTTAGCCCAGGTGTGGCTGTGTTACAGTGTAGTGCAGCCTAATTAGGCCAATTACCAACTGGAGCACTTCCGGGTAGGCTATAAAAGGAGACTGCAGCCACTACTCATGGCACCAGAGTCGGAAGGAGGAGGACAAAGATGCTTGGGAGAAGTAGAGGAGAAAGAACAGTGTGGTTTTTTTTTGGTGTTTCCGTTCGATGTGTTTTTGGGGACTGGCTGAAGACAAAATAAATCTTTTATTTTCATTGTCACATGCCTCCGGTGTCAGTCTGTGTCGGGTCGGCACCAACCAAGAGCTTTTGCCACAAATAAAAAACAAAAAGAATGAGTCAAAGAAAAGTAGAAAAGACAACAAAAATACAAAAAAATAATAAGTTCACAACATCAAAAGACTGGTGTAAAATAAACAAAAGGAAACCAGAAAATGCAAAGGAAGCGAGGGAAGAACACTAAATTCTGATGAAATACCCTGAGACCAAGAAACAAAAGAACTAAGAAAAATTGGGACTGAAAACCAAAAGCAAAAAATGCAATATAAACTAGAAGATTAAGAACAAAATTCAATGGTATGTGTTAACCAGACCAAATTTTCCATTTCTTAGATATACTGTTTTCACCCTGCCACTGACAGTGCACAGATTTTAGTGCTATGGTCAGAGTCATGAAATGGCCAAAGTAGTGTGACGCCTCCAAAACAGAGCCAAAAAGCAGACCAGACTCCTTATTAGCCTTCATAAATAAGAAGTTTAACTGCCTACACAGACAGCCGGCTTCAGCCTACGCTGGGCCAAATGGGCTTTGACTTCAAAAAGAAGTCAAAAGAAGTTCAAATATATATAGAAAATAGCCAAATATATTCAGAATGCCATCAGAAAGAATAGAATTACCCTAAACCCCTGAGTTGTAGAGAGATGAACCACAAAAATATCTTTATAAAAGAAGATATCATAGCAAAGATAAGAAAATATAAGAAAATGATCAAAAGAGTGAAAAAGGGCAAAAAGATTTGCCAAAAAGGCAATTTAAAAGTGAACAAGTCCTTAACTGAAATCCTTAAAGAGAGGCAAAAAAGAGCCAAAGAGGCCTTTAAATTAAAAAAAAATATTCAAAGAAAAATCCACACTCCACCAAAGGTCATTCAATGAACTGCGGGGACTACACTTTCCAGCATTCCTTTTATGGGGTGGTCCTTTACAGTAATGCAAGGGGTTGCCCCACCTGCTGTCCACACCCAAAACACAAGGAACATAAAGAGGCATAGCTACGGAAAAATATATCACTGATAATTCTTCTGACATTTAGTTTCATTTCTGGATAAACACTAGTGTCTTTACTGATAGACAAAACAAAAATATAAAAAGATATGTGACATGCAAAAAAAGCAGAAAGGTACTAGTTTACATGCACAAAGTAGGTACGTTGTCAAAGAAACCAAACTAACACGATAAACATTAAATATTTTTTAGGAAAGGAAAACTGTAGGTGGGAGTTGGTTAACTGCTCTAATGCAAGGTTTAGTTGACATTGGGGTAAGAGCTGGTCATATTGATTCTGCCCAGTTATTATTGGATCCAATAAAGTATCATACAGAGAGACAAAATATGCAGCAGATATTCAGTAAAGTAAAAATCCAGAACTGAGAATTTAAGTGAGAACAGTGGAGAAATTGCTTTAATTTCAAGTACATGTAAAAAGTATACATCCCCTTGTACGTTTTCATATTATATTGTTATGCAACATTGAATCACAGTGGTTTTAATTTGGCTTTTTTGATCAACAGAAAAATACTTTTTAATGTGAATGTGAGAATAATGTGAATATCTTCAAACTGGTCTAAATTAATTACAAATATAAAACACAAAGTAATAATAAAACAGATCTGCAAACAATTGTCCATTAGTACAATTAGGTATACAGTGGGTTTGAATAAATACTGTTTAATCATCACTTGTCTCCATTGGTTAATTTGCAGTGTTTGTTTTTCTTCATTTTCTCTGTTTTTTTTTAACATCTAAAAGCACTAATCATTGATTGGTACTGAGAACTCAAAGGAGATATGCAGGTAGACAAAAGAAAAAAACACAAGGTTGTGCTATAATAAAAAAAAATTCTGATCAGTTTACAGTATCTTAGATTTATTGTCAAATAAGGTGGACACAGTAAAATGAAGTGAACATATGGCCAAATGCATCGTGCCTCCACTGTCCATCTGCCTGAATCTCGCTTTGTAGATTATGTCAAATATAAAATAACAATAGGTAAAAACAGGTATTTGGGTTTAAGTTTTTTTTTTTTTTTTTTTTGGGAGTGGGTGTAGAAAGAAAGAAAGGTAGCTCTTTAAGGGTTAGGCAATAGTGCATACACTGGATTTGGTAACACATTTCTCTGAAAAGGATCCAGATTAAAATAAAAATGGGGGTAAAAGTGTGTTTTGTAAATTCAACATGACTAAACACAATCCAAGATGAGACAAAAAGATGCATTGTAATGTAAATGTTGTAATACAGCAAAATAATGAAATTTTTATCCCAAAAAAAACTGTTATACAAGAAAAAAGAAAAGCGGCAGTTGCTACCTTTACTAATATGCCACATTTGTTGATGTTCTTATTTAAACTTTGTGAGTATGGATGCAATTATCTGGGTCACAGCACTGACTGATGAGAATTGTAGTCTCCAAATCAGAATTTTCCACAAGGTGGCAGATAAGATAAAGTAGGGGGATTCACGTATATTAAATACCTTTCTTCCTGTATTACTGGATCATTTGTGCAAAACTGACTTGACACATCTTCCACAAGCTTTGCGAAATGCTGCTCCTTTCACTTTGCTTCTGCAGACGGCCTTCATTTGTATAAACTGGCATACCCCATTTCTACATGCGATTGTTGTCAGAACATGTGGCAAAAAATGGATGTGGAGAGTTATTATGTTCCACTCACTACAGCATTATTAACAACAAATATAAAAAAATGTGTTGACAAATTTTCTTTTTTCTGTGTAACCAAATTTATAATAAATCTGTCAAGGCACTTTTCAGATTTTGAGGTATTTAGCATTTCTATTGCAAGTTTTTTTTTAACCCCTAAATATTGATATACTGAAATGTCCTTTCTTAGTGGATATCTAATGCCCTAGATGTGCTATCCTGACAGACTTAAGCTTTATACTTAAAGAGGAAATAGTGCTTTTTTTGATGAGTGATTGAGTGGATCAGTCAACTCTGCATTATTTATTTACACACACACACATATATATATATAGTGGAAGATCAGGGGTCGGATAGCCCCCTAACCCGAACACGGACTGGCTCAGCAACACACTAGTCCCAAAAGCACATTTTTTTATCTTCTTCTCCTCTTTCTCTTTCTTTCTTTCCTTCTTCACCGCATCCATTCCTCCACACAATCTCTGTCCTCCACCTCCCAACTTTGGCTCCTTGAATGCAGTGTGATATTGTACCCCATTAACTTTCAGCAGTAGTCCCGAGTATGACAGAAGTGCTACATGGGCACCCAGAAGCACTCCAGGTGTTCCCGGATCTCCTTCTGGCAGCACTCACCAGTGTGGTGGAAGTACTGCCGTCCTGGGCTCCACAAATACCCAGGCGCCCCCTGGTGGTGGCCATGGGCCCCAACAGGGTTAAGTTTCCAAGCTCTGATCTTGTGGCCTGGCTGCAAACCAGGGCAGCTGTCCTCTCGTGTCCCAGGGGAGATATTGTTTCTCTTCCAATCCTTCTATTCTCTAGGCATCCCCGCTGGGCAAGAGCCCCAGCCGTCCGCCACAGAATCTCTCCCTCAGCTGAGGCTCATAGGGCAAAGTGGCCCATCCCGTGAGGGCTGTCTTCTGACAGGGTGGGGTGCTGTTATATCCTTGTTCATGGTTCCGCCCTGAAAAGGAAAACCAAGCGAAGAGTGTGACCTCGATTTTGACACTCAAAACACCGGCACTTCCCTCCATGTCCCCATGCCCTCCAGACATGGAAATAGGATGGGTACTTCCACTCCACCTCGTCCCCAGCCAGGTTCGGGGCTTCTCTCCGCCCCTGCGGAGAGTAACTCTTCAATGCAGGAGAGCACAAGGGCTCACGTTGCACCTTGTTGGAAGACCCGATCTCCCTTTTCCGGGTCTTTCTTTTATTCTGGGGCGCAACGACAGTCTGGGTCTCCCTATGGGATAAAAAGAGACCCCGCGGCATCTGTGCCCTTGTGGACTTCAGTGAGACTGCCGTCAGCACTTGGGGTGGTTTGCTCTGGCAGCCGGCACTTACCAGCTGGCTCTTCACACACCCCTCCACTGGTTCCGCCTTCACCACACGATTGGTCATCACAACTGCGTCCACTGTCAAGGTAGCACCTACTTGGCAACCAGAACTGATTGATACTGGGGCCTTTTCGCCTTCCACCCCTGTTTTATGTACGGTACTGGTGTCACTCACCTGTACCTCCACATCTTGTTGACTGGAGAGTACAGCACCGTGCCACTTCAGCCATTCTCCCACTGCCCTCTGGGGTGCGTCAACTCTCCACTCCAGCCTCTCAATCGTCTGCTGGAGTAGACTTACGAACTGCAAGAGAGACTATATGGGTTGAAGGTACCCTCCAGCTCCAGTACAGTCATAAACAGGTTAACCTCCTCGACCAGTGGGAAACTCTGGTTTCTCTCATCACAATCTGACGGTCAGGAGCCATTATGGCCATGCGCCTCCTGCGTAGACCCCGTCAGGTGTCTCTCAGAAGTAGGGTGGAGGTTCACCATCCCCACCTGTACAACTTTAGTGGCAGGAACCCGGTACACACCCTCCACCCTCTTACTTGCTTTGTGGAGAGTTTTCCGGCTCTCCACCACCCCCTCTTTCACCAGATAAGGCCCATTCAATGGTGCTGCCTCAATGTGCCATTATAGCAGAACATAAATATGTGTTGATAAGGTTACTCTCCCCACATCACTGATTTCATATAATGGAACCTGTGATAATCCATCTTCATACCATTGCTGCTCAATAAATTATTTGATAGTTATAAGTTGATAACATAACAACCACACACTGGATACATACAGCAACCATTGTTAGAAAGCATTCAGATTAATCAAATAGGGTCAGTAAGGGTTAATGGTCAGTCACAAAGTTGAGTGACCTACTCCTTAAATATATAAAATAGTCCTAAAACTTCCATTTTAATTTGAGAATACCTTGCCTGTGTTGTTGAGTGTGTACAGGATGCACAGGCAATTGGATGTACACCTCTACTTGGCATAATATGCTTAAGAACAACCCCAATACCATATACATTTGCATCACAAGCCAGAGAAAGAGATTTCATTGATTAACTATGAATTATGATGAATTGATAATTTAATCACTTAAATCTTTCAAAAGCATGGTTTTCAGCGCTGCTGCAATGGCAAGTAGATTGCTCTTGTAATAAGCTGTAAAGAGGAACAAATACTTTACTCTTATTTGGCATAAGACATCAATAATCAGCCAGAAAAGTTCAGTTTCATTACCTTTTTTACTGTTACCCTATTTTTAGAAGGGTGAACACCATTTCCATCAAGCACACATCACAGGTATTCTACTTGTGTTTAATCAAATACACATCTGGATTGTGTCACATTAACATTGTTTATTCACATAAAAATTGTAGGACTTTTTTTTTTAATTGTTCAGGTTATCTTTGCCCATTATCAACAAGTTGCCTAAGAAAAATACAACAGTTTTTCAATAGGCTTCTCATGGATCCCCTGAAAAATGAAAGGTGCCACCCTGAAGTCATAGAGTATCCTATTATAAACAAGCAGTCCCTTATGCATGTTGATTAATGATAGTATATTTCTTGGAATCATCCTCCAACAGCACTTTTTGGTAAGCTGATGTCAAGTCCATTTTAGAAAACATCTTGCCCAAACTCAGTGTAGTCAATGTTTCCTCCATACGTTGCTAGGAGCAAGTTTCAACATTTGCAGCTTGATTATAGTCCCCACGTAAGCAAATGGATTTATCTCTTATAACAACAGCCAGTACTGATGCAGCCCACTCACTATACTTCATTATTACAGTTATATCAGCTGACTCAGATCTCGCTAGATCTTTATCAACTAGTTCCTTCATAGAAAATGGTACTGGTTTGAGTGCCTGAGTTAAAGGTATTGATTACCAGACTTGGGTTGGATATGAAGAATATATAGGAGGATATAAAGGGAACACACATGGAAATAAAGAAATCTCACAGCACAATACAGAATATAAAACAGGATGTGAAGAACATAAGCTAGGATGTGAAGGATCAGGAGGTATGTTTAGACAATAAATTTGATGTAAAATTTTGAAAAATCTAGCAAAAATGGATGGAAATGTACAGATATTATCAGCAAAATTGATAATAAATTAAAGTACTTGGGGCTTATCTGGAGGAATGTAAACAAATGTTTACGAGTCACATTGAAGAAGTACAATTTACTTCCACCACCAATGAAAAAATAACTGCTGTTACATCTGAATACAAAGTACACTGGGAAAAACTATTAGTGTTTGAAGATAGGTATAGAAGCAACAATATCATAATTGAAGGACTTCCTAAAAACAGTGAAAGTCCTAACCCAGTGAAATTCATAGCTGAAGAAGGGGACTTTAAATTTGACACTGAGATTTCCAATGCTGATTGAATACATGGATCAAATGCCTTAAGACCTAGTAGCCCGATTGTCACATTTGATAAATTACAGGATAGGAAAACAATTAGCGTATCATCTCAAACAGAAGTAGGAGAATCACCTCAAAACAAGTTGCATTCTACAGTATCAAACAGTGTCTACACAGAGCTGAATTCATCTTTAGCCTCTTGTTTATAACTAAACAGAAAGTAACAGTTGATGGCCAATCACGTCTTCAGTTACTATAACCATAATACAGTTAATTTTATTAAATTATACTTATATATGCCTAAGAATTGAGTAATTTAATGTGACAGTAGATTTAACACAAGTGTATATAAAAGTTTGTATGTTTATATGCATAGAGATTAACGTATCCTCAGAGGTTTCCGCAGAACACTTTGGGAAACTTTGAAGGCATTTTTAAGAGGACACATTATTTAATCTCTTTCAAAAAATAAATTGGAGACCAAGAAGGCATCAGAGTTAAGATTTCCAGAGCAGATTATGAATACACCATATCTCCAAATAAGGTACTTTACATGAAAAGACAGATTTCACAATCAAAATTGAATCTCTTGACAAGAAAAGGAACTGAACAACTCATTTTTAAAAACCAATATCATTATTATGAACATGGAGAGTAGGCTAAAAAGATTTTAGTTCAAAAAATCCACAAACAGTAAGTTTGCAAAGCGATAACAGAAATTGTCAACACAACTGGAGATAAAAATCATAGACCATAAATATATAACTTACACATTAAAGGAGTATTTTACGTCTTTATATTCCACACAGTATAAAGATTATGAGACACACTCCAATGAGTTTTTTGATAAAATACAAATACAAAAGCTTGATAGTCTTAGCTTACAAAAACTTGACAAACCTCTGACACTCTCAGAACTACTGGATGCTATAATCTCACTAGAAAGTAGAAAAGCAGCAGGTCCTGATGACTTCACCGAGTTTTATAAAAAAAATTAAAAATGAACCAAATTAGCTTCATTATTATTAACAACATTCACAGAAGCTAGACAAAGTTAAATTTTACCTCAGATTGTTTCACCAAGTATTAATTTCTGCTTTTCCAAAGAAAGATACATACTACAAAGTGCATCATACAGACCAGATATACTTCTGAATAATGATACTCTCCAAAGCTTTAGCTAGAAGGATTGAGAAAATGTTTCCTTATGTAATATCACAAGACCAAACTGAATTCATTAAAAACAAACATTTAGTCTAAACCTTTGGTATCTATGTAATGTAATATACTCACCAACAAATTCTAACACACCAGTGATCTTATTATCTCTGAACTTAGAAAAAGCAGATTGGGACTGTCTATTCACCACATTGCACAAATTTGTGTTTGATACAAATGTATCCACGTGGATAAAATTACTTTATATCAGTCCAGATGCCTAAACACAAACTCAGGCTACTTTAAACTAGAATGTGGTATATAAACATGGGTGCCCTCTGTCATCATTGAGCCACTAGCTATTAATTTTCAAAATAAATCAGAGATAAATTGGGTTATCAAAAAGGGACTCAAACAGAAAATATAACTATACACAGATATATGGTATTGTATATATCAGACTCACAAATATCTTTATCATTAGTCCTTAATGCATTAGCAGAATTTCAAAAGACATCTGGACTCGAAATTAACTTCAAAAAATGTTTTTTCTGTTAACTGTCAAGCACATCATACTAAACTTGGCATCAATTTGTTCATTATATCAAAACAGTTTACGTATCTAGTAATAAATATCACAGCTAAATATTAAGATCTTTTGCAACACAATTTTGGTAAAAGCATGGAAAAAAAATCAAACAAGATGTTAACAGATTGTCTACCTTCCATTTCACATTAGCAGGAAGAATTAATACTGTCAAGATAAACATCCTCCAGAGCTTCTATTTCTATTTCAGAGCATCCCTGTATACTTCAACAAATCATTTGTTAAGAGACTAGACTCAATTATAACCTCGTTTATCTGGAAATTGAGAAGGTCTCACATTCAAGAGGCAATCCTACAAAGACCTTTGATAGAAGGTGGCATGCCACAACTTAACTTTTAATTTTATTAAACGTTGACGTATGTCAAACATACACAATATAATGACCTAGAAATAAGCACAAGTTAACAAATTACTCCAGCCTGGTCAGCAATGGAAATTAAATCTTGCTGTACTTCTTTTCAACATACCCTGTTTTGTGCCACAATAAATACTAACTTTCATTAGTATACTAATAATCCAGTCATTCACCAGTCATTCAGAATATGGGACAAATACAGGACAAACTTCAAGGCAGGGAAGTTGTTACCTGCTGCTTTCTTACCATGATAATCGCCTTTTTCAACCTTCCCAAACCTACTCAGTATTGGAAAACATTTGGGATTAAGACACTGTATAAATATAACGAATTTGCATCTTAGAAAAATAAAATTTTGTTAAAAGAAACCTAACCAATGTTCTACACCTCCCACCCATTTTTATTCTGTAGGCAACACTACTCAGTCTTGAAGACTCAGACAGTATCTCAACAATATATAAAAACACCTCAAAGAACCTTCCCTTCAGTGTTCCTAGGGTATGGTGGGAAAACAGTCTTTCAATTAACACCTTAGAAAAGGAGTAGATGTACATGCCTGAAGCACTTAATAATTTAACTTAAAATCTTTTATCACACTTAGTTTGTTTAAAACTGTCCAGAAATGTACCCACAGCAAGATCCAACTTGTGAGCGTTGCCATCTAGCACCAGCATCACTAGGCCATATGTTTTGGGAATGCACTAAATTAACATACTTTTTGACAAAAATCTTTAAATACTTATTAGACAGTCTTGGTGTCACAATCACTCCTAACCCATTCACAACTATATTAACTGATGTTCTATACTGTTTGAAATTGGGAAACATTTAATACTTGCTTAGAGAATCTGTCCCAAATTTTAAAGTTTAAAACTTTAAAACTTGGGCAAAACTTAAAGTAAAAAAGTAGATTAAGCATTCATATAAAGGATAAAGTTTTTTTTCTGCTTTTGTCTCTCCTCTCTTTCTCTTCATTTCACTCTGAATTATTCTTTTGGTAAGTATTTGTTTTTTCACTGTTTTCTTTTTTATTATTGTTTTTTTTCTGGATTGAATTTGAAATTATTTGATAGATAGATAGATAGATAGATAGATAGATAGATAGATAGATAGATAGATAGATAGATAGATAGATAGATAGATAGATAGATAGATAGATAGATAGATAGATAGATAGATAGATAGATAGATAGATAGATAGATAGATAGATAGATACTTCATTAATCCCAAGGGGAAATTCACGTACTCCAGCAGCAGCATACTGATACAAAAAAATATATATATTAAATTAAAGAGTAATAAAAATGTAGGTAAAAACAGACAATAACTTTGAATAATGTTAAGGTTTACCCATGTGTGTGGAATTGAAGAGTCACATAGTTTGGGAGAGGAACGATCTCCTCAGTCTGTTGTTGTGTAATTTCTGCAAATTATATTTTTATTGTATACTATGGTAACTTTCTTGAAATAAAATTAATTAAAAAAAATGTAAAATGGTAATGGTCTGCTACTATGAAACTTAGAAGGTGCATCTGACTTACTGTCCCCAGTTTATCTTTGAACACATTTGGAAACATATAAAGATCTCCAACTTCCAGCAAAACTCATATATTTAATTAAATTGTTTCCGATTCAGATGGAGCTTTTGTATCCAATACCAACCACATAATACTGGTCCTACTACCTTCACAACTATCCCTTGTAGATGTCACTTGGGCTGGACGGACATCTCAATCAGAAAAGGAAATGGTTCCTTACCCAAACAGGAGGCTCCTGGCAGGCAGACAGGCATCCCAGCCAGGGAAGAGAAAGGGGCCAGACCCGGAAGAGATAGCCAGAATAGATGGATGGACAGCCCATCAGAAGCAGAAGATGTCGCTGGGGACTTTTTTTTCCAGGTGTTAAATGGCAGCAGCCCTACATATCGGCACCCATTCGGGAACCAGCAGGGAATGCCAGGAGTGCGCTCCCCAATTCATGGGACTTTCATATGACCCGGAAGTACTTCCATCAGGCGGTGGACCTAGCACTGGAAGTACTCCATGGTCCTCAATAAAAGGGACCACACTCCCTTGTCCAGGTGAGTCAGAGCTGGGAGGACATAGAGCAACACTCGACTGGAGGATGGCAGTGTGGTGAGAAGAAGAAAGGTATTGTGGAGATTTGAGTTTTGTGTTTTCAACATTTTTGGAGGTTTTTATGATGAATAAGCCATCCATTAATCGAAAACTGGGACTCTTCTGTGTGTTTGTGCTGAGATTTGGGGCTCCCTGACGGCCTGGTTCCATTACACCCTTCACAGCCAAACGTCTTTCTTATTATATGTCACTGTAACAGATGACTAGAACAAAACTGAAATATTTTTCCAGCATGTGAGGAAACAAATAGGAATTTGTAGCAATGTGCATTTTTAAAAAAAAAAACTGTGCATAGGCTCAGTGGATGTGGGTGGAGCGGTAGTGTAGCCATGTGTCTCTGGGGTATTTAATGGAGGAATTGGCCAACTGCATTCATATGCAGATGAAATCAGTTCTGCCAGTTTTCCCATTGACGCTCCATGGGGCTTAATCAAGCCACCTGCACTTGCAATAGGTTAAAAGAAACCTGAAGTGGTTAGATCACGGTGAAAGGTTGGAGAAAGCGTTGTGAGTACAAACCAGCACGATGGAAGGAAGGCAGAGCAGTCAGTGGCTGAGTGGAGAAACAAGGGGTATGGTGCTCCAGAGGCGTGTCATTCCTGCTGAGCATTCCCGAGGAGTTCAAGAGATTGAGCACTCCAGGGGTCCTGCTGAACTGACATCAGGTGGCAAGATGATAGAAGTTCAGCCAACAGAACTGCCTAAGATGGCTGGAACAAGAGCAGGAGAAAGAGACCATACCTGTCACCAACTCAGCCCAGCTCTAAGACCCAAGGAGGGTGAGGTGAGATTTAAGAAAGAAAGACATGCTGGGCTGTTGCAGAAAGAAGAGACCGAGGTAAAATTGGGAGGCAAGGCAGGATTGTGGCAGGCCATTGGATGTCTGCTGTTATAGAGCAGACCATGAGAGTATGCAGCAGAGACATGAATATGGTTTGAACTATAGTTTTAACCTCAGATTTTTTACCTGTTTTAGGAGTATTTATTTATTCATTTTAACCTTCACCATGAAACTATTTTTATTATGTATTATTTATTGACTTTATTTTGAAGAAGACTTCAACTGCACTTTCTTATTTGAATCCTTTGTTTGAATATGAAAATAAAAGCACATTGGCACTTTGCTCCTACCTCTAGGTTGTTATATGTTCACACTACCCAGCTCATTTCAGACAGGACTATTGACAGTCCTGAATTCAAGGACAAGGCAGCTGCACCCAAACCAGACAGTCACGCAATGTACATCTTCAGCTTCACACATATTTGCTTCTTTTAATGGCAAATGTGCAATGATTCTAATGGCAACATCAAATCTAATTCTATACTTAGGCATTCTCATTTATTACAAAATTCGCTTGGAATCACTACTTGTCCTGGAAATATACTAAATGCTCAGCAACATTCCTAGTTCAAGTTCTTTAGCTTTTCCATATTTAGTTTCTTTTGTCTGCTTTTTTTATTATTTGCCATCTTTACATTTGACTAAGGTTGTCACTTACCTGTTACCTTAATATGAATGCTTAATAGTCTCTACTCAGCCACAAAGGTGACAATTAGTGTCTTTAAATAAATATTTAAATAGCATTCTTTGCATTGTGATTCTTACTGTTACAGCCGTATCATTTCTTGTTTTGTCAGGCAGGCTTTACTTACATTTTATGTACTATCATGGTCACTTCATTTTCCTTCATTGTAGCATATCCCTGCCAACTGCTTCTATACTGTGAGCCACCTTGCAAAATTCAGACCATCCTCTGAAAGCAATCTTCTCTGGTAAGGCTTCACTCTTTACTTTGCTGACAAAGCAATCACACAACAGCTAGTTCAGGGTAGTGTCAAAAATTCACAATTGACTACTCACTGCTTTAAGTCGGTGCAAAGTGATGCACCGTATCATTAACCTTTTGAACACTTTCATTGAATTAATGGCTTTGGCTAGAAATGTCCCTTTAAAGTACTATCTGGTTGAATGTTTTATTCTTCAGTTTGGCAAGCTATACTTAACTTCTAAGTAATTTCTATGTGGGTACACCCATTACACTAAGCAACATTACCACACATTTTACTTTTGAAGTTTCATTAGCTTCAAAGATTTATTCCAAGTGGTTGATATATGCCAACCATGATTCACTGACAGGTTTAAATTTGTACATCCTTCCTCTTATGGTCATTATGAACACCAAGCGTAATTTCATTTCTTTTCATTTTTTTTAGATATATCATATATTTTCAGTCCCTCTGGCATTATTTGACTGTCTCCATCCATCCATCATCTGTTCCCCCACCTATCCACCCCCCTAACTGTCCAGGATTGTGGAGTAAACAGATTACGGCAGCAAGCACTACACCTCACCTCACTAAAGCAGTTCAAAAAGCACCAAAAATGGTTGTTTATTTAACCCACAAATACAAGGAGAAAAATGGAAATACAAAGATGAAAAAAATAACAAAGAAACAAACAGAGAATCAAACACTATTTATCCAACTTGATTTAGTTGTACAGGGACTGGCCATCACTATAAAACCCAAAGTCATTTGTCCATGTGACCACCATTGAAAACAGTGGTGGTATTACAAGCAGTATGAGTGTAGAGATTACCAGGGACTGCACAGTTGTTGTTTTGTAAGGCAATATTAAAATGTTTGCCTACTTCACATCAGAATGAAAAAGTTGATGGTGTTACCATTCTAACAACTTCATAAAGTGTTACTTATGAGCATTGACCTTTTTTGTAGCTTATATGCCTATATATCTCCTTAATAGAGGTCATTTTTAAATTGGTTTCAGACATGTATAGCTAGGGAGTAGCTACTGATGAGAATAGAAAAAACGTTTGAGTTCTTGGCTTCAAACAATAAGGAGAAAACAGAAATTTTAGTGATTGGAAAAAATGAACATAATGAGGTTATTAGAAATAAACTTGATGCATTAGGATTAAAAGTCAAGACGGAGTTAAAGAATTTTAGGAGTAACTATTGACTCTGACCTGAATTTTAAATCGCATATTAATCAGATTACTAGTACAGCATTTTTTCACTTAAGAAATATAGCAAAAGTTAGACCTCTTATAACATTGCAAGATGCTGAGAAATTAGTTCACGCTTTTGTTTTCAGTCGGCTAGATTACTGTAACACACTCCTCTCAGGACTACCCAAAAAAGACATCAGTCGATTGCAACTAGTATGGAATGCAGCAGCTAGAATTTTAACTAGGAAAAGAAAATCCGAGCACATCTCTCCAGTTTTGATGTCACTACATTGGTTACCTGTGTCATTTAGAATTGACTTTAAAATACTGCTTATGGTTTACAAAGCCTTAAATAATCTCGCTCCATCCTATATTTCAGAATGTCTCACCTTACACTCCAAATCATAACCTTAGATCTTCAAATGAGTGTCTGCTTATTATTCAGAGAGCTAAACTTAAAAGAAGTGGTGAGGCAGCCTTCTGCTGTTATGCACCTAAAATCTGGAATAGCTTACGAATAGAAATTCGCCAGGCTAATACAGTGGAGCACTTGAAAAAACTGCTAAAAACTCATTATTTTAACATGGCTTTCTCATAGTTTCATTTTAGTTTAATCCTGATGCCCTGTATATGCATTTAATTATCAATATCATTCCTGGTGGCTCCATAATCTGTACTAACCTCTACTTTCTCTTCTGTTGTTTTTCCGGTTTTCTGCGGTGGCGATCTGCGCCACCACCACCTGATCAAAACACCGTGATGTCCCTACATTGATGGATTAAAGGCCAGAAATCCACATGACCATCATCATCAAGTTCTTCCATGTGAACCCTGAATACAATGAGGACTGAGTGTGAGATCATTTATGTTAGGTAGAATGCCTAGAGGGGGCTGGGCAGTCTCATGGCCTAGGAACCCCTGCAGATTTTTTTTTTCTGTCATCCCTGGCCATCAGACCTTACTTTTACTCTATGTTAATTAGTGTTCCCTAATTCTATTTTCTTATTTATTTTGTCTTTTTTCTCTTTCTTCATTATGTAAAGCACATTTGAGCTACATTATTTGTCTGTCTGTGTAGCAGTGTCTAGGGTTCAGGATGCAGCAACATCCCCTAGTGGTTGACAAATTATACATAGAACCTGAATAAAGGTACCAGTCTGGTGATGATACTACATTACATTGACCCCGGCCAGCTCATTAATTCAGTTAGACAAGTGCCTAATGGCTTAATTTCGCAGACCAACACTTCAGCATAACATGGCAGGGTGTCTTAAACAAAGACATTAAAAAGACAGTAGGTATGCAAAGCAGGAGTGTCCTAACCACTTTATATAATATTCAAACTAGTGAAGTTTGTGCAAATGTTTGAAAAAGGCTGCAAAGCTTGTTCAGCCTAAGGGAAGACAGGCCAGTTTTTCTACCCTGCCATAAATAGTAAAACCTTGTTGAAAGTAAGAGATATGAGACCCTGGTTTCATTATTGAAATGAAAAGCATATACAGTTAGGTCCATAAATATTTGGACAGAGACAACTTTTTTCTAATTTTGGTTCTGTACATTACCACAATGAATTTTAAATGAAACAACTCAGATGCAGTTGAAGTGCAGACTTTCTGCTGTAATTCAGTGGGGTGAACAAAATGATTGCATAAAAATGTGAGGCAACTAAAGCATTTTTTTAACACAATCCCTTCATTTTAGGGACTCAAAAGTAATTGGACAAATTTAATAACTGAAAATAAAATGTTCATTTCTAATACTTGGTTGAAAACCCTTTGCTGGCAATGACAGCCTGAAGTCTTGAACTCATGGACATCACCAGATGCTGGGTTTCCTCCTTTTAAATGCTCTGCCAGTCCTTTACTGCAGTGGCTTTCAGTTGCTGTTTGTTTGTGGGCCTTTCTGTCTGAAGTTTAGTCTTCAACAAGTGAAATGCATGCTCAATTGGGTTAAGATCAGGTCACTGACTTGGCCATTCAAGAATATTCCACTTCTTTGCTTTAATAAACTCCTGGGTTGCTTTGGCTATATGTTTTGGGTCATTGTCGATCTGTATCATGAAACGCCACCCAATCAATTTGACTGCATTTAGCTGGATTTGAACAGACAGTATGTCTCTGAACACCTCAGAATTCATTTGGCTGCTTCTGTCCTGTGTCACATCATCAATAAACACTAGTGTCCCAGTGCCACTGACAGCCATGCATGCCCAAGCCATCACACTGCCTCCACAGTGTTTTACAGATGATGTGGTATGCTTTGGATGATGAGCTGTTCCACGCCTTCTCCATACTTTTTTCTTGCCATCATTCTGGTAGAGGTTGATCTTGGTTTCATCTGTCCAAAGAGTGTTTTTCCAGAACTGTGCTGGCTTTTTTAGATGTTATTTAGCAAAGTCCAATCTAGCCTTTCTATTCTTGAGGCTTATGAGTGGCTTGCACATTGCAGTGCACCCTCTGTATTTACTTTCATGCAGTCTTCTCTTTATGGTAGACTTGGATATTGATACGCCTACCCCCTGGAGAGTATTGTTCACTTGGTTGGCTGTTGTGAAGGGGTTGTCTTCATCATGGAAATGATTCTGCGATCATCCACCACTGTTGTCTTCCTTGGACGTCCAGGTCTTTTTGCGTTGCTGAGTCTGAGAGCTGCTTAATTGATAATGACATAACGACGGACTTGCCCACACCTGCCCATGAAATAGCCTTTGAGTCAATTGTCCAATTACTTTTGAGCCCCTGAAATGAAGGGATTGTGTTAAAAAAATGCTTTAGTTGCCTCACATTTTTATTCAATCGTTTTGTTCACCCCACTGAATTAAAGCTGAAAGTCTGCACTTCAACTGCATCTGAGTTGTTTCATTTAAAATTCATTGTGGTAATGTACAGAACCAAAATTAGAAAAAAGTTGTCTCTGTCCACATATTTATGGACCTAACTGTAGGAGCATGGAAATATCTTGTCTACCTATTCTAAAGTGAAAATAAACTGAGGACACCTCATTAGATGAATGGACAGAAGTTACATTCCCTCAAGATATTCCAGTTTTATGCCACCTTCAGAATGGATAAAAATCTGCACTTAGGGTAAAGCTATATTGAACATTGTGCTGAGAAAGGTGACCAAACAAATTCAGTATTAATCATCTCCCTCTAAAGCAGTCTGTGAAATGTGGTGTACAAAACCCACTATTATTTGCATAGTATGTAAACCAAAACAAATACTATTGGATTTTTCTAAATTGACATTTTATTTGAAAGCCATAGTATGAGTTTGCTGTAATAAATGTATCTAAATGCCAAAAAATATTTCAGATTAAAAAAACTGATAAGGAGAGAAAGATAAGCTACTATTCAAATAAAGCAAAAGTCAGGTGGACGTATTTAACAGAGTTTCCTAGATGTGTATGTAGGTTTAAAATAATGTAAAACTGTGCTAATTTACCAAAAAAGTATTAGAGGTCAAATCAGTATACTGAAAGAGAAATGGTATAAGTATCTTTTTCTAAGTGACACATCACCCTTCAAAACATTTTATCACACAGCATATAGCATAGCAAGACCATTTCAGAAACCAATAGACTCATATTGACTCAATTTAAATAATTTTGCAAAAATAACTGAACAAGGCAGGGGTAGCAAAATACTTAATATTGCTGCATATAGCCGTAAAAGACCGAAAATTAATTCCAGTCTCAGTCTACCTGTGTTTGCATGTGGTTTTCTACAAGTAATCTGGTTTTCCTCTTACATCTCAAACATCTGCATGCTAAGTTAACTGGCAAATATAAACTGACCGAAAATGAGTGATTATGCATGTGTTTATGAGTATGCCCTTCAATGGACAGGCACCACAACTTGGCTTGTTTTAAAAAAAATAATTCATGAAGAAAAGTGAAACACAGGCCCTGCAGGACAAGGAGAACCAGAAACACTGACAATCAGAGATATGGCTCAGTTAATAAATAACTTGAAATTTCTCAACTGAACACACCTGATAAAGGCTCAAGGTAGGTTTGGAACAGGGCCAAAAATTACAGCTGTGTCTCTTCAGAGCTGACATTATGGTTAAAATAATAAAGAATTAGAGTAATAGCAGACACAAACATGTTAATGGTGATAATAGTGGAGACTGCTGCCAAATTAAATTTAAAGCGGGGTAAAATGAGAATAAAATGCAACTGATGGAGGTACAGTATATTCTTTTTTGTTTGTTTGTTTGTTTCCAGCATAACTGTTTTTACTTTCTTAGCAGTTTCAGAATATTGATGGATGGATCTAGGTGCACCATGGCATTGTCTTTGCCTAACACTTGTATTTACTCTGTTTGATTTTTGTCTTCATAATGCTGTTTTGCTTATGTTTGGGTTCGAAAGAATTTCCGGTCATTCCAGCATTTACCTCAGGTGCTTATGTGTTATGTATGTCTGGGACTTTATCCACAGGATATATGCATTGATCTCAGGAGCATGAACTCAGTCTTGGTTACAGTATTAATTAAACCACTATAAAAATAATTGACAAAGAATAGTTTATGTCTGTTGTTTACCTTAAAACAATTTACTAAACTCAGCAAACTACGTAGGTTTGAATTCCACATGGATTATATTATGTGATGTTTGCACGTTTTGCCTTGTCTGCCTGTGTTTTTTTTGTTTTTTTTGTACTGGTATTAATTTGTACCTCCCACATTCCAATAACATGTATTTTAGGTTGATTGGAGACTTTAAACTGGTCTGGTGTGAATTATTAAGTGTATGACTCTGTGTGTGAATGTACCCAGCGATAGGCAGGCTGCCCATCTAGGGCTAGTTCTTACCTTGCAACAGAGATTGACAGAATAAGGTCCAACCTATTCCAACCCTATCCACCTTAATAAATGAATACGTGTATGCTTGTGTGTCCGTCCTGTTGTTATTTTTCTGCAATTCCAACACATTTTTGGCAATAAAATGCATTGCATTTGTCATTTCAGTAGATGGTGCATGCACACATTAACACTACTGTGCTTTTAAGAATCCTATACCAAATGGATTATGACACATATGCAGTGCATGGTGCACTTCAAACGGCAATGCTGAAGTCTACGTTGATTACTTAGATTTCAACGGGTAGCAACAGCTAATATTGGATTAAACAAGTAGGCATGGGATTAATATATAAACACCAAGCAATAAAACTGATTTCTTATCGCTCTAGCTCTTTGAGGAGCTATAAAAAAGTCAGTCAATAAATGAGCTAAAATTGCGAAACATATTTGCTTTTATTATTGTTAAATTTTATGACAAGTTAGCCTAAAAATAGTAGAAATGGATGCATCCTGTACTTGGTACAAAGATTAATGGAAGGGAAGCAAAACGTTACTATTCATTAATAACAACACATATTTTCCAACTGATTTACACTCTAGCTGGGTAGCAATTCTCAAGGACCCTTTTTACAAACAACTCACCTGAAAATTTCAGTTCATCCTTCCACTTTCTTTGGCAGCTGGAGGCGAAAAGCTGAATCCGATCTGACTCCCCCATATCACGTACACTCAGAAATAAAGTAGGTTTGTTTCCCAATATGTTCTTGCGTATCTACGTTTATACAGATGACTGCAGGGCAGGGTCCTGCTTCATTCTCTTTATTTACAAAAATCTCATATTACATGACTGACCTCATTGGTACTGCGGTATGCAATTACTCTCTGCTATTACACTCGGTTGTATTTATAAACGAACATTATAATTTGTCATTACTTAGAGTGTTCGAATGCCTCTAGGGGTCAGACTTTCCTAAGGCAATGTACATTTCACTATAGCGCGCACCGCACGTGATTGGATAAAAAGCCTACAGTACAACGTGCGAGCACCTGTCTCTCTGGAATGCGCACGCGCGCTCTCTTGCTCCGTCTCTTTCAGTCTAAAAAGTATCCGCCTGTCTTCTGTCGCCCCGTTTTTTTGACATAGGAAGTAGCTTATTGGCTGAGTTCGGACGCTTAAGAATGCCCTAAGAACTTTTCTTAATAAGGTCAGAATGAATTTGCCATTACCAGTTACGGATATGGTTCAGCTGTACTTCACTAGGATAATATGTAGTATTTTTAAAATTATAATATAAAGAGCAAACATCATTATATGCTTGTGCAAGAGTGTTGATTGTAATTGTCCGAATAGGGCTACGAGGATGGCCGGGACAGCTTTACCTATTTATAGTCTGTGGATTTGCTCGAAGTAACTCCTAAAAATAGTGCTTAAAAGTTGAACAAAAACAAAACGACAGAGGAATATTTTATTTAGGATTCGGCATACTGTGTGTGCATGTTCGAAGATTCGATAGTTTTCCAGACATTAGCGACAGAATGACTCGTCTACGCAAAAGAAAACAGCCGCAGATCTATTAGAATTAGACGGTTAACGTAAATAGCGGACAAGCAGTGCGCATGATTTCACTGCACTCCTTAATTCTTCTAATAAATTATTAAGTGATACCTAATAGTAGGCTAACGGTGGAAAGCCCATAGCAAGTTGTCTCTATTTGTAAGGCTGCTTTATTTTAACTTGTGTCTTTTTGAAACGTTGCAGCTACAAAATCTCAGTAATGCGACGATTTGATGACATTCAGCAACATTCACTTCATTTAATTCAGAATAAACACATTATCACACAAACATTAGCAGGCAGTAGTAACATTTCTGTACGTCCACATTAAATTTGCATATGTGGTAATCAATAAAAAATGTGTGGTACAGAATGTGGCGAGCCCAGCATTCTTAAAAAATAATTGTTCTTTAATGGCACTTTACTCAAGGTTGTGTGGTTCCTCATTGAACTGTTGCTTCACAAAGAACCATATCATTCTGGGAAGGGTTCTTTACATACGAAGTTGGTTTTTGGGACTTTGGAAAGGTTCCTAACATTTGGACAAAATAGAAATTTTGAATGTATGGTAGGCAAGCTAGGAGGCTATTGACAGATCAAAAAAACAAAAACTGAACTTGGCCCGTGTTATTGTACGCAATGAAAAATATTTTAAAAATTAGGAGCCATTTGATATTTCACAAATTTATTACCATCCATTCATTGTTATTTATGGAACCTTATGCATCTAAATAAATCAAGGTTCTTTTTGGAACATTCATATGGATGGTTCTTTTGGAAACCAAAAGTATGGCATCACCCTGAAAAACCACACTGGCATCTTTGTTTTTAAAAGTGTGAGCCTAACTACGAGTTTGGACACTGTCTGCAACTAATTTGTGTTTTCTCTTTGTGTCAAAGTGTGTGTGTCTATTTTTTTTTCTCCAACTCTTTTGGTTTTCCTGTCACTTTCTAAAGACAACTGATAAATTTGGATGGAAAAACAATATCACACAGCTTGAAGAACCTGAGTTCAGTGTTTTGCCTAGCAACTTCTCCTGGTGCACAATGCTCCTCGTGCATGCCACAAATATGTGTGTTAGGTTGACTGGTGAGTGTAAATTGGCCTGGTGTGAGTGTGTGCATGTCAATGAATTGGTTACTTTTTATCAGCCTGTAAAGGAAAAATAATGGATGAATGGTATGATAAATCATCCATTTTTATTTGTGTCACCTAAACATGTACATTATTTTAATTAATTTCAGCTTAGCAGGTGTCATTGCAATGTTTGCTTTCCCAACAAATTTCACTTTTAGCCTTTCCACAGACTGATATAAGAGAAGGACTTGCTACATTTATTAATAAACTAGCTAACATAGCTGAAATACCCAGCATTGCCTGGGAGGAAAATAAAGTGTTTTTTTTTAATTGTTTGAGACAACTTTAAAAATAAAAATAAGTTAACAAACAATGAAGACATATTCTTCAAGGTTAAAAAAAGGTTTATGCAGCATTCAAAAAGATAGAAACTATATTCCAACAAAGTACTTTTGTCTTAGCATGTAATTTACCCCTGAATCCATAACATTGTACTATAGTAAATATTTGGTAAATCATTTTTAGTAAACCAATGAGAAACATATGTACCAAGTTTCATGAAAATCATTCCAGCCGTTCGGAAGTGATGCTGGAACATACATACATAAACACACACATACACTGACTTTTATATATATAGGTTTCATTTTCTTATGTGGTTGTCCAGTAAAGGCTGGCCAATACTATTCCCAGATCGGTTGTCAGGCTGTTGCAGAGCACAGTCACACACATCCACATTTACTTAGCGTATTCGGCCAATTTAGAGTAGCCAATTTAGCATTAAAGAAACATTAGACTCAATCATCCATGTATTGAATTATTATTATTATCCCAAAAGGGGACTTTGGTCCATTTTCTGCTTTGGTTAAATTTTTTCAGCTGTGTTCTATTTGCATTTTTGTAACATGCCCTTACATTATAGTTAAATGTAGAAAAAGAGTAATTTGTTTCCTTTCAAATAAATAAAAAACCTCTAGGAAGGTGTCCACAATGATTTGAAATTTTTGTGAAAATGAATTAACTAGTTGTAGATTTTTTTAAACCTGCAGTATTAGTTTGTGATTATGAACTCTGCTGAAACATTATCACAGAACTGGGTTGCACAATTCAGGTTCAGGAGATCTTCCAGGTAATTGGTCATGGTAGCACTTAATTTAAAAATTTGTCCCACCATCCAAACTCCTGGATTTTCTGTTTCACAGTCATTGTGAGATGGAGCTTATCACACCATCTTCAGGAACAACATAGAAATCAGCCATGAAAGGAATGCAAGTTAAAATGTAAAATGCCAAATATATCAAGTAGCAAGGAATCAATTGACCCATGATCTTCTATAAGGATGATGCTCAAAAAGAAATGTTAACACTTGTGATAGATTTAATAGGTGGACTGGCATCCTGCCTGGAATGAAGAGTGTCTCTTTACCTGGCCGATAAGCAATTATGGAAGGATGTACATTCCAGCCGGGATAGTTCCTATTCCCTTTCCCAGTCAGGATAAGTAAATAATGAATGGACTGGGGTAGACTGCCTGCCAAGAATAATTTTCCCCCAGTACAATAGGTGGCAGTGCTCCTGTGGCTTTGCTCCAGACTGGACACCCACAGAGCTGCATGCAGAGTATAGTTCTGAAGGGCAGCCCTGTTTTTTAACCCAGGAGAAGACTCCTTTGTTTTTTGACTGAAGTGCTTCCTGGGTACAATGTTCTGTCACTGGAAGTACTTCCAGGTCCGGCATTAAAAGAATCAGGAGGTGGTGGACAAAGCTTGTCTGGAAGGAGTGGAGGAAAGAGAGAGAGAAAGAATGGAAGAATTGTGATTTAGAAGAAAAGTTGTCAAGGTGTTATTTTGAATAAAAAGTCTTTTGAACCCTGGACTGGTAACTGAGTGGTTATGTTTGAGGTTTGGGGCTCTGAGATGCCTCCTATAGGTCACACACTATACTTACATCATAAAAGTAAGAAAATCAGCAAATGAAACAGCTAATAATGACAGCATGTTGGAAGTAGTAAATCCAGAATTTGTTCCTTGCTTGTGTCCAATGCTGTTAGCATAGGCACCAGCTCTCCACAACACTACAGTGGAAAACCCTATATCAGAAAATGCCTCTTCATAAATCTACATTCCAAGTGACTGGGCTCCTCAATTTTATAAGTTCCCAAGCACACAATTCACTGTTAAGCCATATTTATATTGTTCTAGCACAACAGTGCAATACAAATCATTCTTAACTAAAATAACTTGTCTAATGTGACTGAATGTGTCTAAATGTGACTAAGAACAGTTTTATTTCTGTTGCGTTCTCTGGACATTTGTTTGTGAAGATTTAGAAAGAAAAAGCACCCTGATACATGTTTACACTTAACATGCAAATTCGCCCTGCAGCTGGTTTTGCAGGTCCATCAACCTTGCTCTAAAAATGTATTATGTGAGTTATCATGTGAGTTTTGGCTGTGCCTTATATGCACCACAAAATCTTCCATGAGTAATATTCAAGCATGCACAGGCGCATGGTTGGAACGAAGCCACATGCTGTGCCTGTCACACCTGCTACCACTGTCACTATAACCTGATTTATGCAAGATGTGGAAATGAAGTGAGTGAGATAACAGCTTTGCCAAAAGGGTTTTAATGGTTACATGGGGGGAAAGCTGAAAGAGTAATAACATTGCATAGGGTATAAAAGGTCAACTGTTAAAAAAGTACAATAAATATAGTTGCTTACCATACAAAAGGACCACTCTTTCATACCTAAAGAGTATAGTTTTTATTTATGCAGTGAAACAAAGTCCAATATTATGACATAGAGAACTGAACTTTTAAGGATAATGTGAAAGATGTACTGTCGTGTGAATAATAATAATAATAATTCATTACTTTCCTAAGGCACAAGTACAGTCAACTGTCCTTCCAAATCTATAAGTATAACTAGGTTTACAATTTTAGGAAAAAATATTTTTTATACCTTACCCGCTGTACTGATAGCATATTTTAAATCTCTGCAGTCCTGCACAGTTCACCATGAACAGTGTGCTGTCAACATTTTGGCAAATGATTATAAATTGACACATTTTTAATGTCAAGCTGTAACTATTCATTCTTTTCATTAGCTTTAATAACTATATTAACTGTCAAGTAACATTTCTTCAAAATGTTTTTTGTTGTTTTGCTATGATAGCTCAGTTAGCGATAATCTTAAAGCAGCAGTGAATAACTTCTACATCTTGCCAGGAGTTTATACTGTATCTCAGCTGTAAGAAATTGTGCATTGTTAGCAAAGTGGGGATAAGTCTGGAATTAATTTTTTGTTGCATACTGAGTCTTTATTTCAACTTCAGAATAATGCAGCAAAATAAAAAAAGAAAACCCATCTTCTTTGTAAAAGTCAGAACCAAAGGTTTATTCCACCGCAGTGTTCCGCAAGGTTACAATAATCAGTAAATAATTATTGGAAGTCACAATGACTGTCCCAGGGATAAACCTATAACCATGTTTGTAGAGTTCTATAAACAGATGTACCCTTCTTGCATATTAAAAACCAGTTTAAGAAGCAGTATAGTAATTTTTAATGTTTCATTTTTTATTTGAAGCTGAACATTTCAATGCTATAAATTCCCATATTTCCTTGCCATTCAATTTAGAAGGTTTTTTAGCAATTCTTGTCACACATGCAAGGATCAACTGATGAGGGTGTGCTGCTTTGCCATTCAAAGCAAAGTGTTCACAGTTTTGTTCATATAAAGTTCTTGATGTTGAGATTCACCAGAAAAGTAGTTAGGTATTATGAAATAGTTTGTTATATGCGTTCTTTTTTGCTAATTGTCGTGCACATTTTATAGAAAAAAGTATAAATACTTGATTATTTTATTTCAGTGTTGCATTGGTTAATGTTACAACTTCACAGTTCCAGAAAACTGCATTTGGAATCAGGCTCTTAGGCACATGCCTACCTGAGGCATCCGCAGATGTATGAGAATGTGCAGCACAGCATCTCAGCCTAGGTCCTCCTGAAGGAAAAGCCAAGATGCTAGCCAGAAAGTGTGTTATGATACCCTGTAAAGCATGGCAGGCAGTGCCCACCTTGATTGTTGTGTGGAATGAAATGGACTAGACATTACATCAAAGCTGTAACAATTTTAATCAACACATGTAAAATTTATTACAGTCCGTAATCTTAAAAACACAAACATAGAACAAGTGGCACAAAACAGAAAAGCACAGTATTGTAAATACCAAACTGAAGTAGATTCCAAAAGACAGACAAAACTTCAAAAACACTAAGTAGTGAATATAAGAAAGAGCTTCACAGAGATTTTCACAAAGACAGAATGGACAGTGCTAGAGGAAAGGTCTGCTCTGGGCTTCTAATTTTAATTCCTCATGTTCTATCATGAGGTTGCTCTATAATAGGCGTTGCTTAGCAGCAGCCACAGATAGGAGGAACAAGCAGAGAATTACTTTCAAAAGTAGTTAGCAGGGGTTGGACCCATCCCAGTCCTAGCCAAAAATACAAATTGAAGGAAGGAATAGAAGTAGAGTTCCAGTCTCTTCCTGATACCAGCCCAAACACAGTCTAAATGGAGTTTGCAAATTCTCCTCATGTCTGAACAGTTTTTCCTGATACTCCAGATTTCCTTCCATATTCAAGATACATGCACATTAGGTTAAATGGTAAAACTTAATGGTCTGTGAATTTGCTCAGTGATGGACTACTAATTCAAGGCTGGTTCTTTCTCTGTGACTGATGATATTGGAGTAAATAAAACAACTGGTTCCTAATAACATACTATTTAAACCTCAGTTACAACTAGACAACTCACTGCCCCAATTCTGCTCTCCCATTGAACAAAATCAACATCAAATAATCAGCTAAATGCTTTAGTCTGCAAATACATAGTCTCATAGTAGTAGCTTTGTTACTATTGCTTTGCTATTATCCTGTTTATTTCCCTCAGGTCATTTGGTTATCATGATAATATACCATTCCACACATAGGATAAAGTTTGCATGTCTCCATCTAGATCTGAGGATTCATTTTGGGACCAGTTCTTTGAACCAGAGTAAAAAGTGTATTTGTCTGCAGTTATTGCTTACTCTCAAGTCCTTCTTTTGAAAACATCCATCCCCACCACCAATCTACCAGTTCAAAGATATTCTTCAAGGTTAAAAAAAAAGGTTTATGCAGCGTTCAAGAAGTATGATAGAAACTATATTCCAACAAAGTACATTTGTCTTAGCATGTAATTTACCCCTGCATCCATAACATTGTTCTATAGTAAATATTTGGTAAATAAAGTGATTTAATCCTACTCAAGATTTCCAGCCTTCTCTCCTGTATAAAAATTGTGCTTGTCCAGTTCTAAAGAAAGTTACTGCACCCCTACGACAATCTCCTCAGGCAAAATTAATGTTTTCTTTCTGCCTTTGCCTCTGCTAATGTTGTGCCAAAACATGTCCAACATTATCTGACAGTCATTTTCCACAAACTTGCCAAACACCTCTCATAACTTAGCTTTTTCCTCAGTAACTACCACATCATTCCTGTACAGCTGCAATATCTCAACCAAATGTAGAATGTCACTAGCAAGAAATTGCCTCCTTTGTGACTTATGCAGCATCCCTAGAGTTTCCCCCACAACAAGCACCAGCTAGATTGTGGTCACTACTCTTGACAACCACTTAAACAAGAAGATCCATTCATATTTCATATGTCTAGACTCCCCTCAGTACAAGTGAAGTTTTTCATAGTTGGTTACTTTCCCCACACAGGTGTTTTTTTTCCCCACTGAAGCATCTGCTTGGTATCTCCCTGTTTAACGTTGCTGCATACTATATTCGAGCCTTCCAGATCTTGCAAGAAAATTCCTGACTACTGAAAGTAACTACTTCTATATGCCAAGAACATGCAGCCATTAGTACGTACAGAGTAGTAGCATAAGCACCCAGAGATTGATCTTTGGTCCATTGTGTTCCCATACTAAATATACATAGGACCTCACAGTGTTAAAGTTGCCCTGTGACTAACAGAATAGTCCAGTAACAATTCATTGCCTGAATTATGATCAGAGAGGTAATTCCTCCCTTATCATTTAACATGTTAACTCTGAACTTTCAGAGTATGAGTCGGTATGCTAAATTCTAAGAAATCTCAAAAATGTGAGTACTTTTGGTTCATAGCCTGGAGCAACAGTAGAGGTTTTCTCTGTGAAACTCACAGTCAGATTGTGGTGAACCTCTTTGTCTACCAGAGAAAACTTTTAACTGTACAGTTCCCAGACAGAAATTAATGTCCCCATTTACAGCATGAGTCACAAGGAGTGTCATTAGGGAAG
This sequence comes from Erpetoichthys calabaricus, assembly GCF_900747795.2. Classification (NCBI taxonomy): domain Eukaryota; kingdom Metazoa; phylum Chordata; class Cladistia; order Polypteriformes; family Polypteridae; genus Erpetoichthys; species Erpetoichthys calabaricus. Next base: position 140,443,698 of record NC_041399.2, read on the forward strand.
GACAGAGAAAAGCGTTGTATTGAGAAGAGTGGTGTGAAAGCTAATTCTCTATGTGGAGAAGACTGACTTTATGTAAGTGATACTTTACCACCTCTCACACAAACTTTGGCTGCTTTCCTGTCAGTTAAGTAACATGCCATATTCCAAAATGCGGCTTCCACTGCCAGAGTATAGGCTATTCAAATCCCACTTGCTCATGGCTGACACCTAGCTGGGCAGCTTACCATTCCCCACTGTTTATTCTGTAGGTAGTAAGTTGATATGGTGGCTCCAAACTTCTGCTTTTGTTTTTGCCTGGCCACATCACATGGGTGTCCGAGCCATCAGTTATGCACAGAAGATCGCCAAACCTAGGTCAGATTTCAGAAGTGCATCATTGTTTCCCTGCTCTGAACAAGATTTTCATTCTAGCTAGAACTTTAATGGGATTTAAGTTTGCTTTGTTTTTGCTACCTAGACTTGTGTATTAAGGATAGCTGTACCTAGAATACAGTACAGTTAACAAAATTTTTTTAAATGAATGTTTAAAGCTTATCTTTCATGAACATTAGTCATTTTTGTAACATTTCTTCCACATTATGTTACTTTTCAGTACTCATTTTCATTGAAACTTGCTTTCATGTGTGAAAGGTGTTTTTTCGTTGTATTTTGAATTTGAGGCTGAGAAGTGAATCTGTGCATTTCTCTATGGATTAAGTGGAAATATGTGCTATGCTGACTTTTTTAACTAGCCCTTCGATGTTTAGAATCTCTTTTATTTACTTTGGCCAATAATGTAGCATTATTGTTACCATCCATTCACCCTTTCAGTTCAAACATTACTTCACCAATAGGTGAAGCAGTCAGAAATATGAAAGTGTGTGGTATAATGTCACTTACAGATCTGGAATATAGAGTGCCCTGCTTAAGGCACTTTTTACAGTTCTCCTGTTTTCAGAAGAGGCAATAACAGATAAGTGGGGAACTGTATCCCCCAAGCCAACAAACCCTCCCCTCTTTCTGGCTCTTGATTTCTTTTCCTTAGACCTCTTTCCAAACACAAAAAGTATTCAAAGAGGGACTGTTTGTATTGCTTTTGCTGTTTATAACTTGTGGAAAATAAAAACTGCATCAAGATACTATTTTTATTTCAGGTTGCTTGTATTACAAGCTCAGTCTTGTAAACCTTGTTGGGCTACCATGGTGCAGGGTACTACTTTTCCAACACAGGATGTAAGTTTCAGATCACTTAGAACATTCCTGGAGTCGCACAGAGAATTGTTGTGTCCTCCACCCTTTAGTACTAACCTGACCCTGCCCAGGTGCATACAGTTCTTTTAAATACCGAGGCACAAACCTGCTCATCTGGGATATGGCTCTTTCTGGGAACCTTCTCTATTACTTTTAATTTGTGCTGACAGAAAGTGAAAAATTTCTGGTCCATTTGGCAGAAGATCAACTGCCTTTAAATTACCAACTGCAGCTTCTAGGGTGACATTTTGGCTTGGTTAAGAGGCTTGTGCTGCTGGCTGATGAGTGCATGAACACTTTTAATTTGTGATAGTAAGTTTAGTTCATTGTACTTTATTGTCCAGCCATGCCTGAACTTTCATTCAATAAGCTCAGATTAAACCTATAACACTGAAATAGCATCCTGTGTGCTTGCTGCATTCACTACTGGTGATCAGTGGCCCTACTACATATCCACTTGCCCCTCCTTTATAAGCCCATAAGAATCTCAGTGGGTTCATGTGAAAGTGGTACCATGATTGGAATAATTCCATAGTTTGCTGCCACCTTCATAATATCTGTGTTTTTTTAACTAAACGGGCAGAATTCATTCATGTTACCACTCTTTTGTGTTTTGACCTAGGTACCACCCAAATGGTCATATGAATTTGGTGGAACCACCATCATCACGTGAGGGTAAACTCCAGCTGGGTCCACGTGCCCATATGTTTATGTTTCTCATATTAATAAGTCACGCTTAAAACACAGAGTAAACAGCCAGTACATTGTCCTTGCCTTCAGGAATCAGTTGCTCTGTTTTGTCACCCTAACAGCTAATATTTCTTACTGGTTTAGATACCTTTTTATATTCACAATTTTATTTATCGTTTTTTCCTAGACCGGTGCCATCTTGAGAGGGAGTAAAAAAACTACCAACTTTGACACAGGCAAAACAGTGTTCACATTCTTTTAGAAATATCCAGTCACTATAAAACATGCCAACTCTATTAAGCAGAACACTAAAAAACTGCATAGGAGCATAGGTACATCATGTTTCTGACTAACCCTTTCTGCTAACTTTTCAAGTCATCTTGCTGCCACTTCAGAGGTGCTAGTAGCTCTTGCACAAGAACATTATACCATATCTCAGATAGGCAATAAATAAAGTTTTTCAGCAAGTCTGACTCCAGCTTAAGATAGTAACTTTTCTTTCCTTCAGCTATATCCTCTAGCAGGACAGTACATCTTAAGCTTAATGCACTTTTGAGGCAGACAGGCAGAGTGAAAGAGCACCATGAATGCACCATTTCTTAGGTATGAGGCCCCTGCATTTTTTCACATCAGTATAATACAAAAATAAAAGTAAGAAAAACACCAACAGATTCTACCAGCTTTGCTGTTTGCAAAAGTCGGGTACCCTTCAGCCATCATCTCATTACGATTTTTTAGTGTAATTTTAGTGTTTGTAGTGTTTTTCCTCCCAGATCCTCAAAGATGAGTGTGTCAGGTGTATTAATAATACTAAGTTGGCCCACTGTGAATGTGAGTGTTTGTCCTGAAATACACTGACATTTTTTCTAGTGCTTGTTCCCCCTCTTGCATCCAGTAGTGTTGAAATAGGCTCCAGTACTGAGAAGTTGGATTAATTGAATTTGACAATGTTATGTAAAACTTAAGGAAGGGAAGAATAAATAAAGGGAAGAAATTAAGTTTAAAAGAACAAATAAGCAAATAAACTCCAGCCTCTACAAGCAAGAAATCCTGGGACACATAATTGCCTTCTCTAATATAAAAAAAAATACTCTCTTGTTACCTCAAATCTTTCTTTCATTATCCAGGTATCTTGCCAGTAAGTCTGTTCCTCAACCTCTTTTTTAAACTCTTCTGTCTGGTCTGATGTGACTTTAAATATTATTTGACTCTCACTTCCAAACCTAGCACTGTAAAGACTAGAGGCGCTCCCACTAGTGAACATATAGTATATCCCTATGTGCCATGTGCCCCTTTAAGATTCCCTGTCTTAAACACAAATCTACTCCGCTCAGTCAGTGACAGTGTTCTTACACATAACTGGTCACAGAGGGCCACCTTCCTTACTTTCAAAATGACAACATGGTCCCTCTTTCCTAGTTAGAGATCTTGGGCCTCATGTATAACACAGTGCAAAGAATTCACACAAAAATATGGTGTATGGACAAAACTGGAAATGTGCGTACGCACAAAAAAAATCTAGATGCATAAAACTGTACAGCAAGTTCCACGCTCTTCACCTTTATAAATCCCAATGAACGTGAAATTTAACGTACGTACATGTGCATACAGCCCCACCCTAACTCTTCCCAGATTTTCACAAATTTGAATATGTAAATTACAACGTAATATAATTATTACCTTTAGTTCTTTGTTTTGTTAAAAGACAATGGTAAAGCACTTATAAAAAAAGAAGAATTCCACTGAATGCGAAGTGGAGGTCCTACTCAGTGAAGTGGAGGCAAGAAAAAACATACTTTTTGGTGGCTTAGGCAGTGGTATGAGCAACAAAAGGAAACTGATTTAGTGATACTCAAAAGTTGAAGTTCAGAAAGTCACACAGTGCCAAAATAAAAAAAAAGTGGCCAGATGTCAAAGTCGAGGTGAAATGATGAGTTGTAGCCCACTGTCTGAGTGTCATACGGAAGCGAAGAAAAGAAAAAAAATAGGGACACAGTGAAGAAAAAAAGGTCAAAATGTAGACTTTAATCTCAAAATTTCCATTTTAATCTCGTAGTTTATTTTGTCATTAAAGTAGAAAATCGTAAACTTCATCTTAAAATCAATGTTTAATTTACAAGAGTTTTTCAAATCCCACCGTAACTAAAGTAGCAAATTAAATGCTTTGTATTTTATGTGTTCTACGTGTGTGAATCACTACATGCTTCTTAAATGGGCTTAATCTTTCATAGACAGAAACGCTCAGGCTGTGATCACCACACAGTATACATTACATTCATGATATTACAGCTCTCTGAATATTTTGGAATACTAAGATGTATATTTGATATAATTTTCATGATGAGATGCGTGGGGGTACTGTGGCACAATGGTAGCATCCAGGGATTGTTCTTGCCTCCCACATCTAGGAATTGTTTCAGCCTCCTGCAAGATGCTTGCTGGGATGCGCGCAACCCTGAATGGAATAATTTACTGCAGCAGTACTGTCTCTGTCAAGTGTACCAACCCCAAATTCCTGTCCTTCCATTTTCTGTTTTCTTTCTCCATGTAGCCAATCACCACACAGTGAGCTCTGTAATAAATGTAAAACCTGCTGTAAGCTTTGAACGCATATTCTTCAAAACTTTTATGGAACATTGAAAAATCTTCATTATACATGTTTAATTATATGTGTGCTTATAGCTCTTGGGATGAAACTGTTTTTGAGCCTTGAAGTACATGCAGGAAAGTCTGTGAAGTGTTTGCTGGGTGGGAGAAGTTCAAATGGACTGTGGCATGACTGAGTGGAATCCATGCAGATGCTGGTGGCTTTCCGTAGGAAGCGTGTGCTATAAAAGTCCTCCAGGGCTGGAAGCTGTATTCTGATTATCCTCTGCACTCTCTACACAACACGCTGTAGTGCTCAGATGCAATGGGTTAAAATACTCTTGAGAGTCACACACGTGCACTTAGGAGGCAGCCAACAAGCCCTAAGGTGAGTGATACTAAAAGGGATAAAGGGTTGATTGAACGTACTAATGCCTCTTTCTCTTCATCAACAGAACATTAGAAGATAAACAATAACTAACCTTCCATATTTCCGGTCACTCAAAATGGCTTCCACTCAATAATCCCGGCTCCGTAATCCAGCGATGATGTCACCTCTGGTTCTCCCAAGATAATGTCACTTTTGGCTCCTCTTTATGACGTCACTTCCTGGGTCCCTCCATGATGACACCACTTCCGGCTCGCCGAGATGACGTCACTTCCAGCGCGATCATAATAATGTCACGTCCTGTCCTCAATAATGATGTCATTTCCGTCTATCTGCTTGTGATGTCATTTCCTGTCAACCTCATTTCCTTCCACCATTTTGTATAAAAACCCAATGTATTCAAACCTCATCGGTCAAATGTTCTTAGTTTTGATCCTTTTTTGCCATTTTTTCAATTCTTTTGTCCTAGGACGTTATACAGGGTCAGTCCCCAAATCTTTGCGAGACTTTGTTAGTCTTTATTTTATCACCCTATATATATATACTGTATATATATATATATATACATACATATATATATATAATCCAATGTCTGTCTATCTGTATGTATGTATGTCAGTCTGCTTTTCATGAGAGAACTACTCAACGGATTTAGATTTGCTTGAACGTTCTGGTTGATTTTGCGACTTCTCTAATCATGCTAAGTATCGTAATTCGCTTGCGGTACCAATTTATTTACGCAAATCTGAGAAAGAGACTGCAGGGCAAGAGGAGGGGTGCGGGCCCTCCTCACTCAAGCGCCAGCCTCCGTTCGAGTCGGTCTAATTCCACTGGTCTACAAAAAATATTTTTTGTTTGCTTCTGGGAACTTCAGAGCATCTTTTTATTCAGTTTATTATGCTAATTTCATATATGAAATCGGAATTAAGCTAGCATGTCAGGTTTTTGAAATACACATCATTGACGTTTTGACACTTTTGAATATCAATATAATATATCAACACGATATTTGGAGATTGGACTATGTCCCACCAAAATTGTTTTGATGTGTTTATTCTGAAAACAAACCAGAAGACGATACCAGAGACACATTAATGTCAATTTACCTCAATATAAAAGTGATGTCTGCATACCCACAAATGTTGGAGCCACTCGCTTTTGCGCTTGTACTGCACATCCGTCTCTCTTTGCAAGAACCAACAGTAGTCACCCATCATGCTCTGAGTGAATGTTTCCTGATATCACTTTTCCATCACCTTTATATCTTGATGAAATCTTTCCCCATGCTTATCTCTGACATTGCTTAGATTGGGTGGAAAAAAGTCAAGATGAGAATGTAAAAAATGCATCTTCAGTGACATTCTGGCTCCCGTAAGCTAATATACTTTCAGCATATTCTCCACAATCTCAGTATAATTCTTTGCTCTGTGACTGTCAAGAAAATTCTGGACAACCTACATGAATGAGGGTGCTGATTCAGTTGGCTTCAGTTTCCTTTTGAACTCATTGTCAAGCATCAGTTCACGTATTTCAGGGCCAACAAAAACACCTTCCTTAATTTTGGCTTCATTTTTCTCGAGACCAAACTTATTTCTTAAATGCTGAAACACATCACCTTTACCGTCCGGATACCCTAGTTGTCCAAAACCTGGAACATCATAACTAAAAAATGGGATGTGCTGGACGAAAACGGTTTTCAGATTTGGAGTCAGCAAGTGAAATTGGTTAAAGTACAGATGAAAGAATCCCAGTAGCAAAATGCTTGTTGACCAGTGATTCTCGCCACGTGTTGGAGTGTACCTTGCCTCCACATAGTTAGCGATACCTGTTTGTTCAACAGACATTATCATCTACAGATTGTTAAGGAGTAACGTTTGACGTTTTTCAGCGAGAGATCAGAGCTACATGTGTTTTAGAGTGTAACTGCTGATTGCCAGAGATATCACGGCCACATGCTTTTCTCTTCATGTGGAGGATGCTCTCCCATCAGAGCTGAACATGATCAGATACATTGCCAACATTTGGTGTTGGAGCGTACCTGCCTTCTGCTTGGCCAGAATTAAATTTTTTTTTAATGATTTTTAAAGTTTGTCCTGTTTCACTACTATGTGGGTGGAGCTGTGTAATGTATTGGAATACCTGCTAATGGTAATGAATGAGAAATCAAAGAGCATTTTCAGGTCACTTTGATAGTAAGCATTTTAGGAAAACAACATAAATTGAAAAAATGTAAGGAACATACAATAAAATCTTCAGACCCTCTTAACTCAAATACGTTTCTTGGGAAGGCTAGAGCCTGTTCCAGCAGAATTAGACACAAAGCAGAAAAGATCCCTGGACAGGACACCACTCCATTGCAGGTGCAATCATGCACACATCCACACTCACGCTCACACATGGGTCAATTTAGCCTCAGCAAATTAATCTAAGACATGGGTTCCCAAAATTTTTTAAGCCAAGGACCCCCAAAATATTGTACCATCTGGTCAGGGCCCCACTATGATACCTTGTGTCATTAATAGAGTGAAACTGGATTCAGTTGAGCAAGGTAATGGAGCTGATTAGCATATAACCCCATGTGCCGGTTGGATTGACAGTGTAGCGAGTTCTAATTAGCTAAACCATTTAAGGGCAGGCTGAGTGTAGTGTGGAGAGAGGGAGATAGGAAGATGTGAGTGTTTGAAAGAAGAAGTGAGAGTATGAAGAGTGAGATGTTAGAGAACCACAGAGAGACAGAGTGCAGGTGGAAAAGCCTTAATGTGTTTTTGGTGGCCAGAGCTATTGAGCGCTAAATAAGGAGCAGTAAAGGCTAGAAGGCTTGGGGAAGGAAAGTGTCTGGGTCTGGGGGAGATGTCATGAGCATTGCTGTATGCAAAGCCGAATTAGAGTGGGGTGAAACTAGAGTAGTCACACTGTGTGTATGCTAATGATAACTCTGATGTGTGCAAGTTGTCGGAGCGACTGTGTTTTGTGCTAGTTGCTGTTTCCCTGGATGAACAATGTCATTTTTTTTTGCACTGACTATAAAGAAGATTTCTTTGTGGGGCAATTCTGTTTTAACCTGTGTATGTAATTTTAATGAATATTATATATGAATTTTTAAAGAAATACTGTATTTATTATTACACTGTTCATTTGCATAAAGACTGTGAATATAATAAATATGCACTCTGAACTTTTTGTACTGTAAAGCTGTTGTTGTCTTGTCACTTGCTACTGGCTCATCGTTAGTCTATGAACTTCAAGATGCCCCAACAAGAGACATTGCCATTGGCTGCTGGCATAGGACATCACACCCCCACTAATATAAACCTAATGCTGCGAAGCAGAACATGATCTTGGATTGCTAACAGTAGTCATGCTGCGTGATTTTGGAAAATAGTAGAAATACTAATCAAAATAAATGTTTAACTACTGCAGACTATTGACACACATGTGATCAAATAGCATGTGATTGCTCCAGGCCAGTAGTTTTCAACCCTTTTTCTTGGCATACCTTTTCCTAGAATTGAATGATTTGAAATCCCAAAACTAGCTTGGTTTTACTTGTTAAGCAAGGTGATGTCTCTTCAGTTCTCCATCCATAACGCTGCATTTTGGGATTTTAACAAGTTATTACTAACAGTTTTTTGTGTTGGTGTGTGCCTTTTATTTTTTATTATGTAAGAATTTTTTTTAATGTAAGAACATTAGTGTGGTTAGATATGTAATAAACAACAGAAAGCCTAAAATGTCCATGCTTTTAATGTACAAACATTATACAGTTACATATGAATTCAGATCAAGAGAAGTATTAACAGGTTACATACTACTACAGATCAGATATTCCCCTCAGGGATTAATACAGTTTACCAAATAAATAAATAAGTCAGTCAGAAGTACTTCTTAATTACATGTTTCTGCTTCTGTATTCTCCCTGTTCCTGTATTTCATTAAGGTAGAATGAAGGTTCCTGAACATTGAAAACACCATCCAAAACAAATGTTTTCCACTATTGATTAATATTACTAAGATAGATGTTAAATGCATTTTCTTTGTTATTAATAATTATTCATATTTTCTTTTTTCTTCATTTTATATTTCTCTGTATTATTCTAATAATTTCTACAACTGTTGGCAAATTGGACTTGAGAGAGAGAGAGATGGGCACATACACAGTATGGACCTTTTGTTGGGGAGTAGAGGCTGTGAAAAAGACAGCACTCACCTGTTTAGATGTTCTTTTTAATAGAAAGTCTGCTATTTTGGCGTGTGGTTTTCTGGGAAGTCTTGTTTCTGGCATGGATTGACTCAAAAAGGTGGGGAACGACAGGATGGGGTTACATCTGACTCCATAATAGATTCTGAATTGGCATGAATGGCAGATATACAGAGGAGAATTAGGTGTATTGGTCAAGAGTGGAGTGAATTCTCAAAGCAGGAGCATTGAGAGGCAGAGCAGAGTGGTGGAATTGAAGCAAAGCTAAGTACCAAAAAAGGTTCAACCGCTAAGATTATTTGACTACCGTTTTTTTCCAGGATTCTTTTTTATTTTGTATCTGTGTGAATCCATCCAAAGGGGATGCACAAACAAGCGTTTTTTTTGTGTGTGTTTTGGAGGTGAAAATAGTGTCGGAGAGAGTGATGATTATGAAGGTGGAAATTGAAGGTGTGATAATGAACGTTGTTGGAGCATATACCCCTCACGTTGGGTGAGTGATGAATGAGAAAGAAGATCTCTGGAGTTAGTTGGATGAAATGGTGCAGAGTGTTCCCAAGGGAGAGAGAGTGGTGATTGGAGCGGATTTCAATGGACATGTTGGTGAAGGGAACAGAGGGGATGGGGAGGTGATGGGTATGTATGTTGTCAAGGAGAGGAATGAAGAAGGACAGATAATAATGGGTTTTGCAAAAAGAATGGACATGGCTGTGGTGAATATGTATTTTAAGAAGTGGGAGGAACACAGGGTTATGTGCAAGAGTGTAGGAAGATGCACACAGGTAGGTTGTATCCTATGCAGGAGGGTCAGTCTGAAGGAAATTGGGGACTGCAAAGTGGTGGCAGGGGAAAGTGTTGTTAGGCAGCATAGGATGGTGGCCTATAGGATGATGTTGGATATCAAAAAGAGGAGGAGAATGCATGCAGAGTTAAGGATCAGATGGTGGAAATTGAAAAAGGAAGACTGTAAGGTGGAGTTCAGGGAAAGACAGGCAATGGGTGGCAATGAAGAGTTACCAGGTATCTGGGCAAAAACAGCAGAAGTGGTAAGGAAGACAGACAGAAAGGTGCATAGAATGACATCTGGACAGAGGAAGGAGGACAAAGAAATCTGGTAGTGGAATGGGGAAGTACAGCAAAATATACAGAGGAAGAGGTTGGCGAAGAAGAAGTAGGATAGTCAAAGAGAGATGCAGAAAGTAGACTGGAGTACAAGGAGATAAAGCATAAGGTGAAGTGAGAGGAGGCAAAGGGTAAAGAAAAGGCATTTGATGAGTTATATGAGAGATTGGACACTAAGGAGGGAGAAAAGGACCTATAATGATTTGCTAAACAGAGGGACTGAGCTGGAAAAGATGTGCAGCAGGTTAAGGTGATAAAGGATAAACATGGAAACATACTCACGATTGAGGAGAGTGTGTTGAGCAGATGGAAAGAGTACTTTGAGAAGCTAATGAATTATCAGAATGAGAGAGAGAGGGAAGGTTGGATAATGTGGAGATTGTGAATCAGGAAGTACAACGGATTAGCAAAGAGGAAGTAAGGACAGCTATGAAGAGGATGATGAATGGGAAGGTCGTTGGTCCAGATGACATACTTGTGAAAGCACGGAGGTGTTTTGGGTGAAAAGAGGAATGAGAGGTAGTAGTGGAGTTTTCAACCAGATTGTTTAATGTAATTTTGGAAAGTGAGAGGATGCCTAAGGATTGAAAAAGAAGTGTACTGGTACTGATTTTTAAGAATAAGTGGATGTGCAGAGCTGTAGTAACTACAGAAGTATAAAATTGATTTGCCACAGCATGAAGTTATGGGATTACCAATGATTACCAAGCAGCAGTGTGGTTTCATACCAGCAAATAGCACTACAGATGCGATGTTTGCTCTGAGGGTGTTGATGGATAAGTATAGAGAAGGACAGAAGGAGTTGCATTGAGTCTGTGTGGACTTAAAGGAAGCATATCAGTGCCTAGAGAGGAGTTGTGGTATTGTATGAGGAAGTTGGGAGTGGTGGAGAAGCATATAAGAGTGGTATAGGATATGTATGAGGGAAGTGAGACTGTGGTAAGGTCAGTGGTATGAGTGACAGATGCATTCAAGGTAGAGGTGGAATTACATCAGTGATCAGCTCTCAGCCCTTTCTTAATTAACAATGGTGATGGACAGGTTAACAGACAAAATGGGACTGGAGTCCCCATGGACTATAATGTTTGCGGGTGACATTGTGATCTGTAGTGAGAGCAGGTCGAGGAGAGGTGGAGATATGCTCTAGATATGCTCTAGAGAGGAGAGGAATGAAGGTCAGTACAAACAAGACAGAATACATATGTGTGAGTGAGAGGGAGGTCAGAGGAATGGCGAGGATGCAGAGAGTAGAGTTGGTGAAGATGGATGAATTTAAATACCAGGGATCAATGGTACACAGTAACAGGGAATGTGGAAGAGAGGTGAAGAAGAGAGTGCAGGCAGGGTGGAGTGGGTGGTGAAGAGTGTCAGGAGTGATTTGTGACAGACGGGTACCAGCAAGAGAGAAAGGGAAGGTCTATAAGACGGTAGTGACACCAGCTATGTTTTATGGTTTGGAGTCAGTGGCACTAACCAGAAAATAGGAGACAGAGCTGGAGGTTGCAGAGTTAAAGAAGTTAAGACTTGCATTGGGTATGACATGGATGGACAGGGTTAGAAATGAGTACATTAGAGGGTCAGCTCAGGTTGGACGGTGAGGAGACAAAGTCAGAGAGGCGAGATTGTGTTTGTTTGGACATGTGCAGAGGAGAATTGTTGGGTATATTGGGAGAAAGATGTTAAGGATAGAGCTGCCAGGTAATAGGAAAAGAGCTAAACCTAAGAGGAGGTTTATGGATGTGGTGAGAGAGGACATGAAGGTGGTAGGTGTAATGGAGCAAGATGCAAAGGACAGGTAAATATAGAAAAAGATGATCCCTAACAGAAGCAGTCAAAAGAAGAAAAAGAAAATGAACCTGCAGCTCTAGTCAAAAACTACATTGCTATAGGATTCTTTTTATACTTTTGTACCTATTAAACTCTGTGTGTGATAATTTAAAGACAATCTTTAAAATCTGTTTGATTTTTTTTATGAGCATCAGCCTTGCCAGGGCTGCCATGGACCCCTAAGCACAGCATGGTTGCTGTGGCCTCCAATTTGAAAACCCATAACCCAACATACATATTTATGACAGTGTAATATGCTTTGAGACATTAAGACTGACTTGCTAATAAATGTTACATGGAATCAATATATGAAAAAGGGTGAATATTCAACATTGAATATATGAAAGACAAAAGCACTTACATGTGACTATTCAGTTGTGTAAGTAAAGGATAAATAAAAACACAGTTTGGTAATAGAATTGCTGGTGTACTTGAGTGGCATAGTTTAAAACAAGGGCATTCTCTAACAGCTAACTGTGTGAACAGAAGGTTTATAGTGCAAGCTTTAGATAGATAGATAGATAGATAGATAGATAGATAGATAGATAGATAGATAGATAGATAGATAGATAGATAGATAGATAGATAGATAGATAGATAGATAGATAGATAGATAGATAGATAGATAGATAGATAGATAGATAGATAGATAGATAGATAGATAGATAGATAGATAGATAGATAGATAGATAGATAGATAGATACTTTATTAATCCCAAGGGGAAATTCACATACTCCAGCAACAGCATACTGATAAAAAACAATATTAAATTAAAGAGTGATAAAAATACAGGTATAACAGACAATAACTTTGTATAATGTTAACGTTTACCCCCCAGAGTGGAACTGAAGAGTCGCATAGTGTGGGGGAGGAATGATCTCCTCAGTCTGTCAGTGGAGCAGGACAGTAACAGCAGTCTGTCGCTGAAGCTGCTCCTCTGTCAGGAGATGATACTGTTCAGTGGATGCAGTGGATTCTCCATGATTGACAGGAGCCTGCTCAGCGCCCGTCGCTCTGCCACAGATGTCAAACTGTCCAGCTCTGTGTCTACAATAGAGCCTGCCTTCCTCACCAGTTTGTCCAGGCGTGAGGTGTCCCTCTTCTTTATGCTGCCTCCCTAGCACACCACCGCATAGAAGAGGGCGCTCGCCACAACCCGTCTGATAGAACATCTGCAGCATCTTATTGCAGATGAAGGACACCAGCCTTCTAAGGAAATAGTCGGCTCTGTCCTCTCCTGCACAGTGCATCAGTATTGGCAGTCCAGCCCAATTTGTCATCCAGCTGCACTCCCAGGTATTTATAGGTCTGCACCTGGAGAGTGGAAAAGGACTTGGGGTCCCAGAAGGTAAAAAAAAATCAAATTGATCAGTGGGTGTACATGGGCACATTGCCAGCAGAAACTGTTGTGCATAATCTTTCAAGGTAGTAAGTATTTTCTTGGTTCCATTCACTTTATCAGATAAATGAGAAGGTCCTTTTTAACAAACACACAGGAAAGGGGTCCAGTTAAAGCTAGTGAACTTCTGGTCATCTACTGAATGCAAGGTTATAGTGGTAACATGCAAACTTGTCCTTTTTACAGTTGCAGTCGCAACCCCTTCCTGCTCCCTCCTTTAAACTCAGCATAAAGGGTATATTTAGGATACCATTCTAAGGATGACAGAACTCTATATCATAAGCTGTTCCTCTCATCCCAGAGGTGCAATAAACCACCTTGTAAGCATTTATTTTGATAAGAAGAGTTCCTACTCTGGCGCAGTGGGTAGCGCTGCTGCCTTGCAATTGGGAAACCTGGGGACCTGGGTTCGATTCCCGGGTCCTCCCTGCGTGGAGTTTGCATGTTCTCCCCGTGTCTGTGTGGGTTTGCTCCGGTTTCCTCCCACAGTCCAAAGACATGCAGGTTAGGTGGATTGGCGATTCTAAATTGGCCCTGTGTGTGTCCTGTGGTGGGTTGGCACCCTGCCTGGGATTGGTTCCTGCTCTGTGTTGGCTGGGATTGGCTCCAGCAGACCCCCATGACCCTGTGTTCGGATTCAGCGGGTTGGATAATGGATGGAGTTCCTACTCTGTTAACTTTAACAAATATGCCTGGCTTGAAAACTCTAAAACATAGCCTTCGTACTTGGTTTGGAGGGCAAACAATAGCGTTAATATTGTGAGTTTTCATTTTTTATGTCAAATAGTGATACTAATGAATATTTACATAAATAACACATATTAATCAATGTATGTAACTTCAAACAGATTAATAAATTTGTTAGACAAGGAAAATTATAATGGTATAGCTTTGAAAAATTATGTTAATCAGGTAACTTCAGGTGATGTCTCCAAGAGGCAACTGAAATATTCAATATGAAATGGCCGAGCCACCTTTTATTAGAATAAGTGCAAAGCTAAAATATTGGGTAAACTATACACTGCCCATATCACAATGAACTTTCTGTTATGTAGATATCTTTTCTGTCATACTTTAACAAACTTAGAAAATACTCAAGAAAGGGCACTGTTATAACTCCAGAATTATGACAAAAAGGTTGTTTTCAAAGAAAACATTACATTGCTCTTTTTTCAGAATTTACCTTTTGATTAATTACCACTGTACTTCACTCACAGCCTGTAGATACATAAGTGCTATGACATATTAGTTTATTCTCTCAGGCTACCTCCTGAAGTGCAGCTACTGCACATTTTCTATTATTCTATTCTATTATCCAAAAGGTATGTAGATAGATAGATAGATAGATAGATAGATAGATAGATAGATAGATAGATAGATAGATAGATAGATAGATAGATAGATAGATAGATAGATAGATAGATAGATAGATAGATAGATAGATAGATAGAGCTTCTAAACCACAGAGGTTTAAATATTTATACAAACACTAACTTTTGATTTTTCTTCTTCAGTTAAATTTCTGTAGAAAATGTTTGTTTTCTGACATTGGAAATGTATTATTACAGCATGAGTTCACATTAAAAATACTAAATGGATAAATATGTGTACAAATTTTTTGTCATGCAGAAAATTATGATGACTTTCAAGGAGATTGAATACTTTTGCACACCACTATAGAACATGTAAAGGTTGTCACTACCTAAATTAAAGGAATGCAGTCTTCTAAGAAAAATGACTGTTCTCTGCCCTTTCTTATGTAGTTCCTCTGAGTTATGAGTGTTTCAGCCTATAAACAGGATAATACTATCATTATTCGAGTACTATTTCATTAAAGATTTTTATGGTCTAATCACTTACCTAATATTTAGTTTTACTTTTCTATTGAAATGAAACAGCTGTAGAAGTAGAGAGTATGGAACACTTTTAGCTGCATTCAAACAGTTCCCTAAACCATATAAATAGTTACTGATAGAAATTAAACTGTGGAAATCCTCTGTTTCCTTCCCTCTGTCCTCAACCTGGAAGGTCTGTGAAGCAGCACAATATTTTTTGCAGTTATAATCTCAACACCAAAGTGAGTTTGATTACTACAAGAAGACTAAGGTTACTTTTGAAGAGAACAAAATGAGACCTCAGACAAAAGTCATTTCAGAAAAATGATTGGGTTTAAAACTACAATGGAATGTGGTTACTTGAGAATATCCATCCATCCATTATCCAACCCATTATATCCGAACTACAGGGTCACGGGGGTCTGCTGGAGCCAATCCCAGCCAACACGGTGCAAGGCAGGAAACAAACCCCGGGAAGGGTGGCAGCCTACTGCAGGGCACACACACACATACACACACATACCCACCAAGCACACACTAGGGACAATTTAGAATTGCCAATGCACCTAACCTGATGTCTTTGGACTGTGGGAGGAAACCATAGTACCAGGAGGAAACCCATACAGACGCAGGGAGAACATGCAAACTCCACGCAGGGAGGACCCAGGAAGCGAACCCGGGCCTCCTAACTGCAAGGCAGCAGTGCTACCCACTGTGCCACCATGCCGCCCTACTTAAGAATAAATACACAGATTTTAGATAGACGTAATTCATTAAAATGGTGCTAAAGTAAAGCTTTTCTTAGGCTGTTTTCTTCAAGGTTTCATGAACTGGTCTCATAAATGAACAAGTGGTATTAAAAGAGGTACAGTGTACATAATATAAACTGATTTGCTTTACCTATTCAATAAAACTGAGTTATATATTTTAATGTATACTTCTGTATCATGGCACTGGATATTGGTGAGATCTTGCCTGTTGGTGAAACATCCAGGTAAAAATTTCAGTTTACTCTGTAAGCATAGCAAAATTTCTACTACTATTACTTAACTTTCACTTTACATTTGCTCATTCTGTCACCTTACAACCACCGTCACAATACTGTTTACATGTTTTCTTACACAATAATTTATTGTTTTAAACTTGGTTGCTAGACGGCATTCACAGAATTGACCAACTTCCTTTTTTAAGGAAAATCAAGGGCATGATTCAGAAAATATACAATGTGTATAACCTGAAGTTACTTGTCTTAATGTGCATTCAGTCTGGAAATCAGTAAGTACACTTGTGCACTCCATTTTCTGTTCACCTAGAGTAATTTGCTACTAAGTTGCATCTTTCCTTTGTCTTATAATCATGGAGCTTGAAAGATTTGCTCTTTATTTTTGAATTCATTTTGGTAACAAATGTATCCAGTTTATTAGCTCTTTGCTGGAGCTACCAAAAATTGTCACTTTAACCTGTGAAAGTTAAAAGTAAAGACACCCCAACAGATGGCCAATTAGGGGCCTGTCTATTTGCTAATTGATAGAGCTGTGCATAGATATTTAGCACTAATAGAGGTCGTTGTTTATCATCTCATATTTTTTCTATATGAGCGCTTTACAAGGAATAATCAAGACAATGCACCAATTGTAATCAGACATTCAAGAATCATCTGTAGTTCTTTTTGGTTTCATGCTTTTTGGCTTGGCTTTGCAACAGCATCTTTGTAAACCTAAAGGGTTTTTATACCCTCTGTGGAACTTGGCCTGGACACAGACAGGCGGACATGTTTACATCACCCAACACACGTTTATTATAATAATCCATATTCACAATAAGTGCACTCTAACCCCAAAATCCCCAAAAGTCCAGGCCCTTAAACAACCTCTTCTTCCTTCAGGCCACCTCCTTGCCTCTTCCAAGACCTTGTCCTTCCTTCTCTCCCGACTCCAGTCCCCGAACGGAGGGAGGCGGCCCCTTTTATAATCACCCGGATGTGCTCCATGTGCCTCCCAACAATCTTCCCCCCAGCACTTCTGGGTGTGGCGGAAGTGCTGAGGTCCAGGGCTCCCAAGGCATTGGGGCACCCCCTGGCGGTGACCACGGGCCCCTACTGGGTTGAGCTTCAAAGCTCTGCACCCGTGGTCCCCATAGCCACCAGGGCGGTCGCCCCCACGTGGTCTGGGGGAGGCGTAAGCCCTCCTCCTCGGCGTCCCAGTTGGTTCGCCCCACAAGCCACCTGTGACACCTCTTATTCCTAGCTGAGTCATCCCCATAAGTCAAGAGAGATCTTTGCTAATCTTTAAGTTTAAGTGCTCCTGGAACACTTTTATGTTGCTGAAATACTGACACATACAGTGTTTTCATACATATGCATAGAGTCATTTTTTATTCATAGAGATCTTACAATCATACTTTTCTTCTATATTGTATCTGCCTTTTCTCCTCTTCCCAGTTGTGCCCTCGCCACTGACTTACCTCTTAACTCCATACTTTTTGACTGGAAGGAAAGGACAGCTTTATATCCCAGCTTGAGACAACAGACTGACATTCTAATATCTTCAGGACCTTATACGATCCTGCCTCTGTCCCCACAGTACCCCTTTTGAGCTGCAGTACTAATCACTACCAATCCTGCTGTTAAACATTTCTGAGAATGTCATTATTGTGGTCATACTTTTAGGAAAGAAATGTAAGCTATGACATTGAAAGGCTCATTAACTGAGTGTATTATACTGTACCTGAGAACTTGCTGGATATTTATATGACCTCGAGAGGTGGGTTAACTAGTCTAAGGTTTCCAGTAGTCCACCTACATCTTTCTGCCAGGAAAGAATGTATTTAACTACAGAAAGAATGTTTTGATGACTTTCAACCAATGTGAACAAACAAAAGCAGAATGATTTTTGTTACATACCTTATAAGTGTTTTAACTGTGTGAACAGTAATTTCCATTTATATATTCAATCAGTCATTTCCTTACCAACGTAGTCCTGAACAGAGTTGTGGGGGTCTGCTGGAGCCTATCCCAGATAGCATAGGGCATAAGGCATGAACAAACCTTCAACAGGGCATCAGATTATCTCAGGTCGAACGCACATACACACACCCCAACCACATACTAGGGCCAATTTAGGATCACCAGTTAGCCTAACCTGCATGCCTTTGAACTGTGGGAGGAAATCGGAGAACCTAGAAGAAACCCCCACAGACACAGGGAGAACATGTAAACTCCATGCTGGGAGGACCTGGTACGCAAATCCTGCTTTCCTTACTGTGAGGCAGCAGAGCTACCACTGCATCACTTGCAGCCCTTCCATTTGTATGGTCCATAGCAAAATTAAAGTAAAAGTATTTTATAGCTTCTGGATATAGTCACATTTAAGGTTTAAAACTCCTTTCATGTTCACTTCCTGTACACCTGCCAATTAGAGACAGGGGTGATTAGGGGGCCAGAATGAATAGGCCATGGTAGGCAATTTATCCTGGATATTGGGATATACACTGTTCTTTACAGAGCATGTCCAGGGATCTGTTATGGACACATGGGTCAGAACCTGGATTTTACATCTCATCTGAAGGACAGCACTATTTTTACAGCACAGTGTCTCTAGCACTGCACTGGGGCATTGGGATCCATATTCAGACCACAGGGTAAGCGCCCTCTGCTGGCCTCATCAACACCTCTTCCAGCAACCCAAGCTTTTCCCTAGATGGTCTCCCATCCAAGTACTAGCCAACCATTTACTGTACTGGCCAACCATCTCCAGTCAACCATTTGCATCAAGGCATGTACCATTGGTATCTGATAGGTTTCCTGTTCTTTTGGATCTTGCAGAAATAGTTGCATGCTTTTAGATAGATAGATAGATAGATAGATAGATAGATAGATAGATAGATAGATAGATAGATAGATAGATAGATAGATAGATAGATAGATAGATAGATAGATAGATAGATAGATAGATAGATAGATAGATACTTTATTAATCCCAATGGGAAATTCACATTCTTCAGCAGCAGCATACTGATACAATAAATAATATTAAATTAAAGAATGATAATAATACAGGTGAAAAAAAAAAACAGACAATAACTATGTATAATGTTAAATATTAACGTTTACCCCCCCTGGTGGAATTAAAGAGTCGCATAGTTTGGGGGAGGAACGATCTCCTCAATCTGTCTGTGGAGCAGGACAGTGACAGCAGTCTGTCACTGAAGCTGCTCTTCTGTCTGGAGATGACATTATTTAGTGGATGCAGTGGATTCTCCATAATTGATAGGAGCCTGCTGAGCGCCCTTCGCTCTGCCACAGATGTTAAACTGTCCAGCTCCATGCCAACAATAGAGCCTGCCTTCCTCACCAGTTTGTCCAGGCGTGAGGCGTCTTTCCTCTTAATGCTGCCTCCCCAGCACACCACTGCGTAGAAGAGGGCGCTCGCCACAACTGTTTGATAGAACATCTGCAGCATCTTATTGCAGATGTTGAAGGAAGCCAGCCTTCTAAGGAAGTATAACCGGCTTTGTCCTTTCTTGCACAGCGCATCAGTATTGGCAGTCCAGTCTAATTTATCATCCAGCTGCACTCCCAGATATTTATAGGTCTGCACCATCTGCACACAGTCACCTCTGATGATCACTGGGTCTATGAGGGGTCTGGGCCTCCTAAAATCCACCACCAGCTCCTTGGTTTTGCTGGTGTTCAGGTGTAGGTGGTTTGAGTCGGACCATTTAACAAAGGTTTCAGCTTTTTTGATTCCATACTTTAACCCTATCTGTTGTTTTCCTGGGGCACCCAGCACAGACACTGGAGACAACACTGCATTCTCACACTGGCATCTGCAGAACTGCTCCTGCTGTCAGTATACGTTTCTCTCTCCTCTGCAGGTGGAATTTGGAATTTAGGCTTTCCTGGCATCATCCTGGAATTACTCATATTCCTGTCAAGCTCTTACGAGTCAGGCACTGGATTTGTTGAACATCTTAATTGTTACCCTCAGAAATATCTCAACAAGATTCTGTATTTCAGAGAATTACATTTTGTTTATTTCCTGGAGATAAACAAACAGGCGCCCTGCCCGGGGATTGTTTCCTGCCTTGCACCCTGTGTTGGCTAGGATTGGCTCCAGCAGACCCCCGTGACCCTGTAGTTAGGAAATGTAGGTTGAGAAATGGATGGATAAACAATGTCAAACCATATTATTTCCTACCAATTTCCTCCCTCATAATTAACAGATAAACCACACAAGTTAAATTTTCAAATGTCAAAAGTATATTGTAAAGGCATAAACAGTGCATATTGTAAGTAGGAATATTTATTAGCCAGATGCGAAGCCAGAGAGAATTGAAGGATGGATTAGCCGGCTAGACAAAAAGATAACTTTGTGCCAAGCTGGTATAAAATAATCAAAGGACAAACATCAGCCGGAACTTTGAAGCAGTTCCATTCCCCATATGGCAGGTGGTAGGGGTTCTCGTGTGGCAGCCTAGTTGAGACACCTGCAGGGGTGCTTGGGAGTTGGAGTCCACAAGTGAAGCCCTGTTGGGGTCCCTGGGTGTTGGTAGAGGGAGCTATCCATTGGGGTGGAGGGCAGGGCCTCCTTACATCCTTTACAGCCCAGCAATCCTTCCCAGAAAACATAGTGTGACACCAGAAGCGTTCCCAGATCTGGCATAAAAGGCCTGCTGCCTCACATTGATGAGTCAGAGTCAGGAGGTAGCAGGCTCTCTTTTATGCCAAACCTGGGAATACCTGGCAACACTGGGCAACACATAACTGAAGGACGGAAGGAGGAAGAATTTGTTAATTGTATTTTTGCAACTGGTTTTGGAAAGGTGTTTTGGAAAAGGTGCTTCTGGATAAATAAATATTATTTATTGTTTCTTAAAAAGTTTGGGTATTACTGTGCCTTGGGTTTGGGGAGCTGCAGCGCCGCCTGGTGGTTACAATATATGCAACAAAAAATAATTATGCAGATTCTTATAACAACTGAAGTTTAAAAAGAACCAAATTCCTTTGATCACTTGTACTCAGCAACAATGGCAAGATGTGATGTACTGATGATGAAATTTGCCGAAGCATCCACTTCTGTTTGAATAAAACTATGCAAATAATTATGCAAGTAATGAGAACTCCAAATTATGCTCCCATCCTGCCATATAATTAATGCTAGTATCCCAAAAATAAGAGTTTGAACACATATCGTCCTATAAAGATAATAATTCTTCAAAATGTAAACAGAAAAAGATGACACTATGTAATAGTAATTGTAGTAGTAATATCGTCATGTGGCACTGGTGTAAAGGGAGCTGTTTATTAAGTGAAGTATACTTCCAATTAAACTTGCACTCTTGAATTTCTACAAATGTGCAGTAAAAAAATGCTGTTTTGCAAGCTTTAGATTAACAAACTGTTTGCTTCAATATATATTGATCTTTTTTGATTAATGAATGAAAATACACATTATTTTTTAACAGTCTGTTTAAGAGGGCGGCACGGTGGCGCAGTGGGTAGCGCTGCTGCCTCGCAGTTGGAAGACCTGGGGACCTGGGTTCGCTTCCCGGGTCCTCCCTGCGTGGAGTTTGCATGTTCTCCCCGTGGCTGCGTGGGTTTCCTCCGGGCGCTCCGGTTTCCTCCCACAGTCCAAAGACATGCAGGTTAGGTGGATTGGCGATTCTAAATTGGCCCTAGTGTGTGTGCTTGGTGTGTGGGTGTGTTTGTGCTTTGCGTCCTGCGGTGGGTTGGCACCCTGCCCAGGACTGGTTCCTGCCCTGTGTTGGCTGGGATTGGCTCCAGCAGACCCCCGTGACCCTGTGTTCGGATTCAGCGGGTTGGAAAATGGATGGATGGATGGATGGATAGTCTGTTTAAGAACTGAAAGCTGGAAATTCAGGATTGCCAAGTCATCAGCAGACAACATAGAGATTAACTGTACATATAACCAACATATATACTGTAAGTGCCTTGCCATTTTCAGAATTGTGCATATTTCTAGCATAATATAACATTATCAAACCAATTTCATCCAATTCAAGGATGGTGGAACAGGAGCCTGTCTCAGCAGTACTTTACTGAAAGAAGGAAACAGTTCTGGTCAGGGTGCCAATCCATTGTAGGGCCCATTTATATACATCCAGGGGGTCAGTTTATTATCAGCAGTTAACTTTACTAACACACTTATGGGGATGGGAAACCTCAGACAAATATGGGGGGAACATACAGATATCACATAGATGATGACCAGGTATGGTATTTGAACACATATCACAGTAGTGCTATTGTCCCTCAGATGAGATGTGAAACCAAGGCATGACTCTCTGTGGTCATTTAAAGATCCCTGAATATCTTTTGAAAAGGATAGTGTGTTTCCAGGCTAAATTATCCACCAAGGCTTGTTCATTCTGGCCCGTAGTCATCCATTGTCTCTAATTGGCTAACTATCTCTCTCACCTCTTCACCACATAATAGCTAATGTGTGTACTGGCATAAGAATGGCTGCCGTCGCTTCATCCATGTGGTTGCTACACATTGGTGGTGATTGAGTTGGTTCCCCACTGTCTATGTAAAGCACTTTCAGTAGGTTATAAAAATGCTATATACTGTACATGTAATTTATTATTATTATTATTGTTGTTATCAAATCTGGCATAATAATGGCAACCTTAAATTGTACATTATAATTATTAAGAAATACAGAACATTTTTTGTAACAATGCATATTCCTGATATTACTTTCAGTGGAAGAGGGTGGGTCTTATTCCACATCGTTGGAGCATTCTGGATGAAATGTCATTTCACGATGAGACCTACATTCATGATTAATGTAGTGCAGGGGTAGGCAACATTTGGTCCTGGTTGTACCGTACTTTTGTTCCAACCCCGTTTCTTAATGAGATTTCAATTATTACTGATGCAGGACTTTTTGCTCAAGTGACATTTTGATACTTCATTTTAGTGGTCTCACTTGTTAAGGTTCCCCAGCCTTAATTGCTTATTTCAGTCTTAAACAGCTTCATTCACCATTTTAAATGGCTCCTTTTTAACAATTAAATGCAAATGACAAAATAGCTAGCAGTTCTCTATCGAACTTGTTTCCATTTACACCTGTGTGGATTCACCGTACTCTATTTGGTTTAATAAAACAGTTAAGAGAAACATGTGACAGACTGAAAATTATCTGTTCTAGGCTTCAAATCATTTAGATGATATCCTTGGAGAGGAAAAAATCTACAATATAAGAACCTAAAATTGCAGACTAACAAGCCATAAAATTAAATAAGGTCTTAGACTGGTAAGGATTGGTTTCTAATTAAGCAATGGGATTGGAACTAAAACCTGCAGCCACTACTGCCCTTCAGGGTCGATGTTGCTTACGCTTGATGTAGTAAATCATTTTGTTACTGTTAAGTCATGGCTGAAAGTGCTTTGAACATCTTTCTACATCCTTCCTCAGTGGAAATTTTCAGTCAACTGGTTTGTTTTCAAAGAAAGAAAAAACATTAGGAGTTTTTATCAGCTCCATGCTAATGTGTCAGTACTGAGCTTACTAGAAGGTTTAGAAGGTAAATTATCAGCATTTACATGACTAATAAGAATGTTTGTACATTATAAGCAAATTAGCATTTACAGAAATATAAACAAAAGCACAGCATTTTTGATTATTGCTAATTAGAATTAAACTTTATGATCTAATTTATATTTAGATCTTACCCTTACTGTTTTTAAAAATACAGCCGACTGAAACAAAAAGTGTATATTTCTGAGAAATTATAAAGCATTTTGTTAAATGTTTTAAAAAGTTTCTAATTTACATTTGGACATTAAGTGCACAGAATGTCTGCATCCATATATTAAAGCAACCATTTCTTTTGTTATTCATATGCATGAGCATTGTTATCATTCTATAAATATCTGATAATAAACTTCTTTTAGCTTAACTTAGTATGCATTTACTGGTGCATTCGTGTGAAGCCTATAAACTCTAATAAATTCCAAGTACTGGAGTAAAAACGATCAGAACTTAATCTGATGTATATTATTGTTTTCGGGTTTTTCAATAAGCCGTATATATTATGGTCCACACTTCTTCATTGAAGTTTTCTTACTTCTGGTCCCATGTACTTATTTAGACTCATGTTATTCTCCATTTATCTTTATCTGCTTATTAAACTCATCAATTTATTTATTTTTACTAGTTTTAAGTTTTATTCCTTTGGCCACGCTCTCTTTCTCAGGGGTGGGGGTTGATTTGTTTTCAATCCTAATTTTTATAAAAATTGATCTATTTATATAGAATGATTACAATAAAATCAATAAAATAAAAAAAAAAATAGAATCATTAAAAGCTATTAATAAGAATGGTCCTGGGCTTCATAGTATTCACCTTAAGATCTTAAGTGGTCACACTACATTTTTTACCATTCATTTTAAATGTAACATTGGCTACAGATAAAATATTTAATTCCCTTACAGAAATGTGAAAAAGTAAAGTGCAATGTAACTTTGGTTCAGTGTTGTGTTGTTTCCTGAGTCACGAAATTTTCATTTTTGAATGGCTGTATCCAGCTTACTGTACACTATTTTTTTTAAATGTTGCAATGCAATTTTTAGACATCTTATTTCACTTCTTTATGACTAATCTGCTTATCTGTGCTTGGTCTGCTGTCACTGTGGAAGAAAATGGCTTGAGTAGCTTATATTGTGGATTACAGTGCAACCCTTGGACCTCAGCCCTCTTAGTATTTGAGTAGAGCTGCCTAATTCAGCATTTTTTCTCTCCGCTAGAGATTTTACAATTAAGAAATAATGTATTTTTATGTTAAATGTAAACTATATATTTTCTTCAATATTTGGAAAAAAGTGAAGTGTTTGTTTAACTGTTTTTTTGCTGTGATGCCCATTATGTAATAAACAGCATTACAAAATAGTATAATTTGTATTTAAAATGACATAGGATTTCTTCATAAAACTGTCATTGAAATACACCTGTTTTCTTTAGGATTCATTTAGCAGATCTGATTAATCAGCTGTGAAGCTCATAAGTAGGATGTCTCTAAGAGTCCTTACAGGCAGCTGGAAGAAAGCCTTGTGGATAATGTTTTTAGAGTCAAAAATGTTGCTTTGCCTCATGTCCCCTTCCCCCCTATTGGAATCTCACATATCATACAGAGCCCAAGCCAGACACCTCCCAGCAACAGCTGCAGAGAGCCAGTGAGTGAATGCAGGAATCCAACAAACTGGTGATAGCGTCTTCACTACCATGAGTGTGCAAATGTGTGCATTGGTTATAATATTTAATTGTGTAAAAGCCTAATTCGCTATCCGCTAAATTCCATCTAATTACTGCACTTGCTCAGCATTGCTTTTGAGCTTCAAGAAGTGGCCTGTCTAGAAGGAGCATAAGCATCTTACTGCATCTGTTCCATTTAATCCCTTATAACTGGTTGCTGTGTTCAGAGGCCTAGCAATGGAGTGCTTTCCATGTGTTCTGCCATGTGGCAGGAATAAAGGCACATTCACATGCTCCAAAAGGGGCCCTTTTTTAGCATCTGCTCA
Source organism: Erpetoichthys calabaricus (assembly GCF_900747795.2). Classification (NCBI taxonomy): domain Eukaryota; kingdom Metazoa; phylum Chordata; class Cladistia; order Polypteriformes; family Polypteridae; genus Erpetoichthys; species Erpetoichthys calabaricus. The sequence continues at coordinate 140,469,517 of NC_041399.2, forward strand.
ATCTTCATGGCACTTCTCTCATTTTAAATTGACAGCTACAGCAAGGCAAAATGCTAATTTGGCTTTCAATAATGGAATTGAACTGTAATACCACTTAGACTAAACAAGACTGTTTTCATTGAAATAAACAAGTTTTATATCATTAAACAAACATAGCAATAGGCATCAGTTTATATGCTATTTATGACTAACCACATGAAATTTACATATTTATGTCAGTCAGCTAAGCTTTCATCATTTTATTAAATACATTTTCAATATATTAATTTATATCTGTCATCAGTTATACTGTATTATACTGTAGCTGTATTAGTCCACCACAAACCTTACCATCTAAACTAACAAAATACTGTCTTTCAGTCACTGAAGCTTCACTTCTCATATCCATCTGTATTGCATAATGTACAAATGTGCAGTTGCTGCCAAATGGGAAAGAAACGCAGGCAGTCATGGACTAATAAAAAGCCTTTATAGAACAAGACTGTTGAACGCATGTGACTCCTCAAAAAGGCAATAGTGAATAATTCTCTTACAGTACTGCACACAGATTGTGCCATGTGTTAGAGGTATGCTGTTTCCAAAAATATTGTATAAAAATATTTTAATAACTGAAAAGATTCAATTTATAAAGAATCAGTAAAAGTTATTATATAGGCTTAATTATAAATGTGTTCCTGATTCTTTTGCTTTTCTAAAATCCATCCATTTTCAGATCCTACTTTCCCATTACAAGGTTATAGTGAGCAGCAGCTTGTTTTCATAGGATCAGGCACTCATTTCCATCAGGCCTGTGACCTGACATGGAAAACCTTTGGAGTAAATTGAATTTCCCTGAGAATATCAGTGGAGACACAGAGAGAATATACAAGGTTCACACTAACAGAAACTGATTTCATAATTGAGCCTAGATCTCTGCAACTGTGTGGCAATAGCTATTAAGCCATGCACTGACCTATCTTAAATATTAATATAAAATCTACATTTAAGCAATGATAAAAAATAGATTAATATATACTTCCAGTTAGTAGATGCCTATATTCAAGCACTGTATATGTTTAACTTCACTTTGCATGATTAACATAGGGCGGCATGGTGGCACATTGGGTAGTGCTGCTGCCTCACAGTTAGGAGACCCGGGTTCACTTCCCAGGTCCTCCCTGCGTGGAGATGTTCTCCCCATGTCTGCGTGGGTTTCCTCCGGGAGCTCCAGTTTCCTCCCACAGTCCAAAAATATGCAGGTTGGGTGCATTGGTGATTCTAAATTGTCCCTAATGTGTGCTTGGTGTGTGTGTGCCCTGCGGTGGGATGGTGTCCTGCCTGGGGTTTGTTTCCTGCCTTGTGCCCTGTGTTGGCTGGGATTGGCTCCAGCAGACCCCCGTGACCCTGTGTTCGGATTCAGCGGGTTGGAAAATGGATGGATGGATGGATGATTAACATAGAAAAAAAATTATGTTGTGTTATTTGAAGATACATACAGTAAGTATGTTGGTTTACACACAAGGAATTTGGCATACTTTAATGTAACCTAAAGGTTGACAGTGTAGTGGCCATTCATGTAACATGAATGAAGAGAAACTTAAAAAATGAAAAACAATTTAAACATACTTCATTACTGCCTAATGAATGATAATTCTAAGATTAATTTAACTATTTAGTCTGTTTAATTTGATTTTTGGAGGCAGAATTAGTTTATTTCTTAACCTATACAATAAAGTGTTCTTTGAAAATTAATAAGGAAACATGGCAACTTCTCATATTGAAATTTGGTGGAAAAGTTGAATTGTAAATATTAGACTTGTTCCCTTGGGAGAATTTATGTGTCTCAATGATCTTTGTGGCAGTGTTGTCTGGAAATGTGTGCTGATGACCCGGTTACACATGGCAAATTGGTTTAAGAAGAAGGAATATATTAACAAAAATCCAAAAATAACCCTCCTAATAAATAACCTTGTCTGGAAAAGGGCTACTGGAACTCACTCCTAGAGCAAAACCCAGGAATTATGTCTTCCAGTTAGTGCCTGGTGGTCAGATGACCTGCATATCTGATTTGGCTTTAGTCAATAATGCTATGTGGAGCCAACATTTGGGTTTACTACCCAAAAGGCAATAGACATGAGTGAAAAACATATGGACACACTAGAACTTGGCAAGAAACTGGCTCTTCAGTCGTGAAATGCAGCTTCTCTTGTGGGTAAGGAGATGGAGCTTGTAAAGGAGATTACAAAATACCAGCTAGATGATGTCTGACTCACTTCTGCAACACCATTGGCTCTGGAACTACACTAATGAATCAATTGTGGTCAGTCTCTCTCCAATTCTGAGTTGCTTCAAGGGAGATTCTTTGGGCAAGTGTAGAGATACCCATAACCCTACTCCGCAAAGCCAAGCTAGGTGTCATAGTGGGAATTTTTTCCAGAGAATGAGAGGTTCAGTTTTACTTTGTAACTTTTAGTTGCAGAGAATAAAACTTTCTCTGTTGTTTGTGTGTACGCACCAAAAAAATATTTTAAGTGTTGTGCCGTTTTAAAGATGTTGGATTTGGTGCTCAAAAGGGTATCCTTTACTGATTTTAAGTCCAATTTGGAGATTTAAGTACTCACATGAGGATTAACGATGATACATGCAAAAGCGTGATTGGGATTTTAATCTGAGTGGTGAATTATTAGTAGATGTCTGCATTCGTTTCATATTGTTCTTAATGAACTCCATGTTCAAACTCAAGGATGCTCATAAATACACTTTGTATCAGACTAGCTTAGGCCAAAAGGCTGTATTAATCATCTGTAATAGTGTAATTTGCTTTGAGGCTCTGTATTCTGGAAACATGGGTAAAGAGAGGTGCTGAGCTGTTAAATGATCCCCACTTTGTGGTGAGCTGCCTCAGAAAACCCCTCCTTGAACTGCCACCTTATCATGGTGGAGGGGTTTGCATGTCCCAATGATCCTAGGAGCTCTGTTGTCCGGGGCTTTATGCCCCTGGTAGGGCCACCCAAGGCAAACTGATCCTAGGTGAGGGATGAGACAAAGAGCGGTTCAACAAACCTCCAATGATGAATCAAACCTTTGGACGACGTTTTCCCTTGCCCGGACACGGGTCACCGGGGCCCCCCTCTGGAGCCAGGCCTGGAGGTGGGGCTCGATGGCAAGCACCTGGTGGCCAGTCCTGCACCCATGGGGCTCGGCCGGGCGCAGCCCGAAGAGGCAACGTGGGTCCCCCTTCCCATGTGCTCACCACCTATGGGAGGGGCCAAGGAGGTTGGGTGCAGTGAGAGTTGGGTGGTGGCCGAAGGCGGGGACTTTGGCGGTCCGATCCTCGGCTACAGAAGCTGGCTGTTGGGACGTGGAATGTCATCTCTCTGAAGGGGAAGGAGCCTGAGCTAGTGTGCGAGGTCGAGAGGTTCCGGCTAGATATAGTCAGGCTCACCTCGACGCACAGCTTGGACTCTGGAACCAATCTCCTTGAGAGGGGCTGGACTCTGTACCACTCTGGAGTTGCCCCCGGTGAGAGGTGCAGAGCGGGTGTGGGCATACTTATTGCCCCCCGACTTGGAGCATGTTCATTGGGGTTTACCCCGGTGGACGAGAGGGTAGCCTCCCTCCGCCATCAGGTGGGGGGGGGGGTCCTAACTGTTGTTTGTGCGTATGCGCCGAACAGCAGTTTGGAGTACCAACCCTTTTTGGAGTCCCTGGAGGGGGTGCTAGAGGGCATACCTTCTGGAGACTCCCTCGTTCTGCTGTGTGACTTCAATGCTCACGTGGGAAATGACAGTGAGACCTGGAAGGGCGTGGTTGGGAGGAATGGCCCCACTGATGAACCCGAGCGATGTTTTGTTATTGGACTTCTGTGCTCGTCACGGATTGTCCATAACGAACACCATGTTCAAGCATAGGGGTGTTCATATGTGCACTTGGCACCAGGACACCCTAGGCCTCAGTTTGATGATCGACTTTGTGGTCATGTCGTTGGACTTCCGGCCACATGTCTTGGACACTCGGGTGAAGAGAGGGGCGGAGCTGTCAACTGATCACCACCTGATGGTGAGTTGGCTTCGATGGTGGGGGAGGATGCCGGTCAGGCCTGGTAGGCCCAAACGTGTTGTGAGGGTCTGCTGGGAACGTCTGGCAGAGTCCCCTGTCAGAAGTAGCTTCAACTCCCACCTCCGGCAGAACTTCGACCACATCCCGAGGGAGGTGGGGGACATTGAGTCCGAATGGGCCATGTTCCGTGCCTCTATTGTTGAGGCGGCTGAACAGTGCTGTGGCCGTAAGGTGGTCAGTGCTTGTCGTGATGGCAATCCCGTTGGTGGACGCCAGCGGTGAGGGATGCCGTCAAGCTGAAGAAGGAGTCCTACAGGACCTTTTTGTCATGTAGGACTCTGGAGGCAGCTGATAGGTACTGGCAGGCCAAGCGGAATACAGCTTTGATGGTTGCTGAGGCAAAAACACAGGCGTGGGAGGAGTTTGGGGAGGCCATGGAGAACGACTTTCGGACGGCTTCGAGGAGATTCTGGTCCACCATCCGGCATCTCAGGAGGGGGATGCAGTGCAGTGTCAACACTGTATATGGTGGGGATGGTGCACTGCTGACCTCGAATCGGGACATTGTGGGTCGGTGGGGGGAGTACTTCAAAGACCTTCTCAATCCCACTAACATGCCTTCCAATGAGGAAGCAGAGCTTGTGAACTCGGAGGTGGGCTCCCCCATCTCTGGGACTGAGGTCACCGACGTGGTCAAAAAACTCCTTGGTGGCAGGGCCCCGGGGGTGGATGAGATATGCCTGGAGTTCCTCAAGGCTCTGGATGTTGTAGGACTGTCTTGGTTGACACGCCTCTGCAACATCCCATGGACATCAGGGACAGTGCCTCTGGATTGGCAGACTGGAGTGGTGGTCCCCTCTTTAAGAAGGGGGACCGGAGGGTGTGTTCCAAGTACAGAGGGATCACACTCCTCAGCCTCCCTGGAACAGTCTATTCGGGGGTCCTGGAGAGGAGGGTCCGTCGGATAGTCGAACCTCAGATTCAGGAGGAACAGTGTGGTTTTCGTCCTGGTCGTGGAACAGTGGACCAGCTTTACACCCTTAGCAGGGTCCTGGAGGATGCATGGGAGTTTGCCCAACCAGTCTACATGTGTTTTGTGGACTTGGAAAAGGCCTTCGACTGTGTCCCTCGGGGAATCCTGTGGGGGGTACTCTGAGAGTATGTTCGGTCCCTGTACAATCGGTGTCAGAGCTTGGTCCGCATTGCCGGCAGTAAGTCGAACCCATTTCCAGTGAGAGTTGGACTCCGCCAGGGCTGTCCTTTGTCACCGATTCTGTTCATAACTTTTATGGACAGAATTTCTAGGCGCAGCCAGGGTGTTGAGGGGGTCCGGTTTGGTGGACTCAGGATTGGGTCACTGCTTTTTGCAGATGATGTTGTCCTGTTTGCTTCATCAGGCCGTGATCTTCAGCTCCCTCTGGATCGATTCACAGCTGAGTGTGAAGCGTCTGGGATGGGAATCAGCACCTCCAAATCGAGACCATGGTCCTCAGCCGAAAAAGGGTGGAATGCCCTCTCAGGGTTGGGAGCGAAATCCTGCCCCAAGTGGAGGAGTTCAAGTATTCAAGTATCTCGGAATCTTATTCACGAGTGAGGGAAGAATAGAGCGGGAGATCGACAGGTGGATCGGTGCGGCATCCGCAGTGATCCGGGCTCTGCATCGGCCTGTCGTGGTGAAAAAGGAATTGAGCCACAAGGCAAAGCTCTCAATTTACCAGTCAATCTATGTTCCTACCCTCACCTATGGTCATGAGCTATGGGTAGTGACCGAAAGAACGAAATCGCGAATACAAGCGGCTGAAATGAGTTTCCTCCGTAGGGTGTCTGGGCTTTCCCTTAAAGATAGGGTGAGAAGCTCAGTCATCCGGGAGGGGCTCAGAGTAGAGCCGCTGCTTCTCTGCATCGAGAGGAGTCAGGTGAGGTGGCTCGGGCATCTGATCAGGATGCCTCCTGGACGCCTCCCTGGTGAGGTGTTCCGGGCACGTCTAACCGGGAGGAGGCCCCGGGGAAGACCCAGGACACGCTGGAGGGACTATGTCTCTCGACTGGCCTGGGAACGCCTCGGGATTCTCCTGGAAGAGCTACAAGAAGTGGCCGGGGAGATTGAAGTCTGGGCATCTCTGCTCAAGCTGCTGCCCCGGCGACCCAATTTCGGATAAGTGGAAGAGGATGGATGGATGGATGGATGGATGGATGGATGGATGGATGGATGCCTCAGACAAATGGAGTGTCTGCTTGACAGAGTTGTAAGACACATTCAGATAATGAGAGTTTACTGTGAATGACAAGTAGATCGTTCTGTTTGGGATAAGTTCAACTTTTGACACTAGAGGAATTTTTCCTGCATCCCTGTTCAAGGCACTGCAAGAGCCTGTGGTCAGAAGCCTTGTTTGTACCTGTGATGACAGGAACCCCAGGACTTTTTTTTTTACGCCAACAGTAATGGAGACTTCCAAGAAAGATGCCTTCTACGCAACAATAGTAAGAATGTCTCCAGATGTGATTAAGAGGTACCAGCAGGCTCAAAGGGGAGAAGTTGTTGTGGCCAGGGCATAAGCCTGTGCATGGGTTTAGTTTGTTGTGGATCTAAAGAATGATATTTGGACAGTATTAAAGCAATGGTATAAAAATCAAACTGGTAATTGACTCAGGATGGGTCATTGCCTGGGCTGTTCTTTGAGAAACTGGTAAGTTCACTGGAGACACCCTCCTCAGATTAAATGGTGACAGAGGCATTGTTTGGACCTGAGCCCATGTCTGTAAGTGTTGCTGCAGCAAATAAAAACTTTTTATTGTTGCAAGCCTGTGGGTAGAGTAGTGAACTCCTTTTTTCATCTTTTCAGTTATTTAAGGGCTCATGAGAATATGCCAATCCAGTCAACATGTGCTTTTTTGGATTTGAAAAAAGTATTTTACTGTGTACCCATAATGTATTGTGGTAGGTCCTTCAAAAATATGCGGTTCTGGTATTATTGCATAACAAGAGTTTAGCATGCATACTTAGTGTTGAGTTGCTTGTTCAATATGTGTGATCTTCAGTGTGTACTGGGACCATTTGTAGCTGATTTGTTCTTGATGGGATGAGAAAAAGAACCACCAAATCTGAGGTAATGGTCCTTTGCTGGGAAACAGTGGCTTGTTCTCTTCATGTATGGGATAATAAGCTGTCCCAAGTGGTAGATTACATTTACTTCAGAACTTTGTTCATGAGTGAAGGTGCCTGTGAAATTGACAAATAAATTGGTACAGTGATACCAGTTCTGTGGACATAAACCTGAGTCACTACAGTCAAGAGGAAGCTAAGGCCTCAGAAGAAGCTTTTACTTAATTGGTCAGTGTACATCCACATCTTTACCTGTGGTCATAAACCAAAAGAATGAGGTTGACACATACAAGTGGCCAAAATGAGTTTCCTGTGCAAGGAGGTCTTGGCTTGTAAGATGCAGACTGGGAGAAGCTTTTAGAAGAAGGGAGAAGCATTGGCTTCAAGGAGATAGAGATAAGACTAAGTTGAAATTTCAATAATAAGTGGTTAACAGATTATAATTTCATTTAGAAAAACAAAAGACAGAACAATTTAGTATAAAAATCTAATCTCTTCAAAGCTGCATCTTTATTTTCAGCTTTGTAAATACCCATTTTGCCTTAGCATAAGAAATGGCTAAAATCAACATTCATGCTTTTCTACTCTCCTTTAAAGATTGTAATTTTAAGAAGTATCTGTCTATAAAGTGTAAGGTAATTGTCCTGCTTGATTAGTGCGTAATATAAATGGAGTAAGAAACAAGTCAGGATGTCGAGGTTGAACCTAGGCACAGGACGCACTGTTCAAAAATCTGAGATTGACACATCTTTGGGAATTGGTATTATATAATAGTAGGACACCCCATACAGGTTTAATGCTGTTGCCTGGAGTTTTTGTTTTCTTTTCCTTTGTAGTTAACTGGCCAAATGTCTCTTGTGCAAGTGTATTGCAAACCTTACTGAAACTAATTTGAAAAGTACACAAGGTAATTTTTTTGAGGTTACAGCTTAATTTACTTGTTTGTCCTTCACCTCTCTTGACAAGTAGAAATTAATCACAAAGATGGTCACTGAGCCACCCTTGACCTCGCTTTCCCAGTATTCCTCCCATCCCTGGAGCATTTAAAACTAATGAAGACAGAGCAGTAGCATCTTTAGTGAGTGTGAGTAAGAGAAAGTTGATAGTGTTTGTCCAAGCACCTATTTTTTTAAAGTCTAACTCTTGCCATAGGGCTAAGTACTTCTCAAGAGTCTGTGTTTTTTTATAACAGGACTTTATATTTTCATTGTTTGTTTCTGTTAATCAAATTGAAACTGCTAAGTTTCACCATGTGTTTAATATAGATTATAAGTGTTAAAAGATGTGTATGTTTTATCAATTTGTTGTTAATCCATTGGAGAGTGCCATAGAAGAATAAACTGAAATTGAAACATAACATATTCTATAGCCCTCTAATCATGGAGCCTAAATCACTATGCCCTACACACTCATTTCGTAGATGGCATCTTAAACCCTGTCATTAATTGATGAGAACTGTACAGAAAACATATCCAAGCAAATTGATTATTTTCTAGAGATAAATGTATCCCCAGAGGTATCTGCAAGAATACTCTGGGAAACTCTAAAGACATTTTTAAAAGGACAGATTATTTCATATTTTCTCACAAAAATAAATTGGAAACCAAGAAGGCGTCTTGTGTTAATCAGCGAACTTACCAGAATAGATCTAGAATATGCCAGGTCTCAAAATGAGACACTTTATACGAAAAGACACGTTTTGCAATGAGAATTTAACCTCTTGACATCAAAAGAAATTGAACAGCTCAACTTTAAATCGTGATATCATCATTATGAACACAGAGAGAAGGCTAATAAGATCTTAGCTCAACAAATCCACAAACAGGAAGACCGCAATGCAATAACTGTAATTATCAACACAGACAGAGATAAAATCATTGACCATAAAAATATAACCAACACATTTAAAAAATACTATAAATCCTTATATCTAAAAGATAAAGACACAATCTAATGAGTTTTTTGATTCATAACAAATACCACAGCTAGATCCTCTTAGTGCAGTGGAACTGGATAAACCTCAGACACTCTCAGAATTACTACACAGCAAAAAATGAAATCCAGGCAAGTGAAAAGCATTTATATCATGACATTAAATCTTGTTTTCCTTATTGTAAAAATTATTGACTCAAAAAAATTATTGACTTGATCAAAACAAAATTGTATTTACGATTATTTAGCTTACTTTAAGAAATCTTGTCAAGTTAATTTTGCTTACTCCATTGGCAGATTTTTTTTGCTAAATAAAAGTAAACTTCCATTTAATTTATTTTGTCTAATTTTTATATATGTATTTTTGCAGTGTAGATGGTTATAAACTCACTTCAAAGCAGTAAAGCAGCAGGCCCTGATGGCTACCCAGCAGAATTTTATAAAAAAAAAAATTCAAACAAGTTAGCTCCACTATTATTAGCAATGTTTCTATAAGCTAGAGAGAAGAAAATTCTATCTCAAACTTTACGCCAAGCATTAATTACTGTCTTTCCTAAGAAAAATAAGGACTTACTACAATGTTCTAGCCAGAAGGATTGAAAAGGTGCTTCCTTCTGTAATATCACAAAACCAAACTGGATTTATTAAAGGCAGACACTTTGCTTCTAATGTTTACCCATTAAGTATAACACCCCAGAGATCTTATTATCTTTGGATGCAGAAAAATCATTTGATATGGTTGAATTGGACTATCTTTTCACCACATTGCACAAATTTGGGTTCAGCCCAAACATATGTGCACGGATCAAACTCCTCTATACTAGTCCAGAAGCCTCAGTTTGTATTAACGACATTATTTCAGACTACTTCACACTAGAATTCAGTACTCGAAAAGGATACCCCCTATCACCAGTGCTCTTTGCAATTCCCATTGAGCCATTGGTTGTTTACTTTCTAAATGCATCAGAGATAAAGGGATTATCAGAGGACCTGAACAGAAAATATCATTATATGCAGATGATATGGTACTATATACACTGTATCTGACCCACAAAATTCCATGCCAGCAGTCCTAAAAGCACAAGCAGTTTTTCAAAAAATATCTGGATTCAAAATAAATTTGAATAAAAGTGTGCTTTTACAGTGAACTTTCTACCACACAGTATTAGACTAGATACCTTCCCATTTTATAAATACCTAGGGATAGGCATAACAATTAAATATACTGTAAAGCTCTTTTTCAACAAACGTTTGCTGAGAAAAAATTAAACAAGACATGAATAGATGGTCTACTCTCCATCTCACATTAGCAGGGAGAATCAACACTGTCGCAATGAACATCCTTCCCAATTTTCTTTTTCTATTTCAAAGCATCCCCATATACATTAACAAATTAGGTCACTCATAGCCTCATTTATATGGAACTTGAAACATCCAGGTATCCAAAGGGCAACTCTACAATGACCTAAAGCTGAATGGGGCATGGCACTACCTAACTTTCAATTGTATTAATGGGTAGCAAATATACAGGCCATAAAGACCTGCGGCCTCATGCATAACGCCGTGTGTAGAATTCACACTAAAACATCGCGTAAGGACAAAAGCGGAAATGTGCGTACACACAAAAAAATCCAGATGCATAAATCTGTGCGTTCGCCAACTTCCATGTTCTTCCGCTCCATAAATCCCAGTCAGCGTGAAAAGTAACGCACATGCACGTGTCTGCTGCCACTCCCCAAACTCCTCCCAGAATTACACCTCTTTGAATATGCAAATCAATATAATTAGCTCTTAAGTTCAGCGTTCTGTGAAAAGGCAAAGTCAAAAGCATGGGGGAAAATAGAAGAATTTCAGCGAATATCAAGTGGAGGCAAGGAAAAACGTACTATTTGTTGGTTTAAACAGTGGTATAAACAAGAAAAGGAAGTTGATCGAGTGACAGAGTGTTAGAGAAACTTGAAAGCTCAAGTTCACAAAGTCGCCCGAAATAAAAAAGAAGCTGTCAGATATCAAAGTTGCCTTGAAAAGGCGAGTCGTAGCCCACCGTCTGAGTGTCATATGAAAGCTTATTAGGGTACAGAGAAAAGAAAAACAAAATAGGGACACAGTGGGAAAAAAGCTCAAAATGTCAACTTTAATCTTGAAATTTCCACTTTAATCACGTAGTTTATTTTGTCATTAAAGTAGAACATCATAAACTTCATCTTAAAATCGTTTAATTTACTAGTTTCTCAAATCATATCATAACTAAAGTAGCACATTAAATGCTTTTTTATATGTGTCCTTCTATGTGCTCTATGTGTAAACAGGCTTTCTCTACCTCCAACAGGACACAAAATCCATTACATTCGTGATATTACAGCTCTCTGAATAATTAAAATACTGAGATGTATACTTGATATCATTTTCATGATGATAGAAATTAAAGCATGTATTAAACATGGGAACACGGTGGCGCAGTGATTGTTCATGCCTCACGCAAGATGCTTGCTGCGCGAACTTCAATAAAATAATTTATTGCAGAAGTACTGTCTCTTTCAAACATACTAACCCCCAATTCCTGTCCTTCTTTTTCTTTCTCCAAATACCCAATCGCCACACAATCAGCTCTGTAATAGACGTTAAGCCATCTGTAAGCTGAGAACGCCAATTCTTCAAAACTTTTAAGGAACATTGAAATATTTTCGTAGTACATGTTTAATTATTCTCTCCATCTATCCTTCCAGTGTTGCGTCAGCCCTAGCAAGAATACAGTCAGGAACAATCCGTGAACGGAGCGCCAGCTCCTCGCTAGCGCTGCGGCACCGTGTCCTGACATGTTTAATTATTAACAATATAGATTATTTAAATGAAGTTAAAGTTTTATCTGTATAATATAATAAACATATTTTGCTGCATTTCATCTTAAAAATGATATTGCCATCATATGTAAATACACGCTTTATAAAGTGGCTCAGGTTAAAGCAGCTATGGTATTTAGAATACTTTGGCTATTCCGTGGACCATTATATTGTTACAGGTTAATTACAATCAGATGCCTTAAACTAATAAACAATATGCAGTTAATTTCAGTGTGTATGATAAAGCCACATCAGGGATGTGGATCTAAAAAAGAAAGGGAAACCACACTTGAACAAAAGCATCGCTTTGATGCTGGGTGCCGCCAGTTTGCAAAACCGAGCGGAGAACTTGCGTACACCAGGGTTTTAGCTAGCGTGAAAATATGCGTGGCTTTACGGCAAGTTTAGGTTTTATACATCACGATTTGAGCATCGAAATGGGAATACGGAACATTTTGTGCGTACGCACTGTTTATACATGAGGCCCCTGGACATCGACACAAATCGATGAATATACACAAGCCTGGTCTACAATGGAATCAAAATATTGCAGTACTTCCTTATGTTCCCTGCTTTGTGTCCCAGTAAATACAAATTGTTGTCAATACACTAATAATCCAATTGCCCTTCATTCACTCAGAATATAGAACAAGTGCAGGAAGCATTTTAAGACAGAGAATATTTATCTGTTCCACTGCTACATGACAACCACCTTTTTCTACCCTCCCAAACTTACATAGTATTTCTTTGGAAAATGTCCTGGATTAAAATATTTACACATTTATACAGAAATAATTTTTTTGCATCCTACAAACAATTAAGCTTCAAATTTAACTTGTTATCAACACAATATTTTCACTACTTTCAAATTTGAAACTTTGCTAAATGGAACCTGCCTAATTTTCCTCATTTCCCACATATTTTTTTTCCAGAAAAAATATTTGTAAGTCTTGAAGTCTCAGATAGCATTTCTACAATATATAAAAACATTTTAAGACCCTTCCTTTCAATGATCCCAGGATGTGGTGGGAAAAAGACGTTTCATACATAGGATACACTCTAGCTCCATGTGCATAATCATTCAACTTAAATCTTTTATCAAGTGCATTGATCTCATTTAAAGTTGTCCAAAATGTATCTAGGGTAAGATTCAACCTTTTAACACTGCAATCAAGCTTAAGCCTCACTGGGTCACGTGTTTTGGGCATGCACCAAATTAACCAAAAATTTTGGACAAAAATCTTTGAATGCTTTTCAGACAGCCTTGGTGTCACAATCACTCCTAACCCGCTAACAGCCATTTTTGGTGTACTCCCAGATGGGCTTAAAGTGGAGAAGGACAAACAAACTGTAATTGCCTTTACCTCACTACTAGCACGTAGACTTATCTTGCTCAATTGGAAGAATCCCACCCTACCTCTTTTAAGTCAGTGGGTAACTGATGTCCTATACTATTTGAAATTGGAATAGTCAACTTCTCACTTAGAGGATCTGTTCAAAACTTTTTTTTTGAATATGAAAGGATCTAATCAATAATATTTTAGAATATGCTTCTATATCAGGTAAAAGGATAATCTTCCTTCCTTGCTGCTTTTAAAAATTTGCTCTGGTTGTTGACTGTCCTTTCTTTCTCTTGGGTGAGGTTTGAATTTTGGTTTGTTAAGTTTGACTTGATTGTATAGAATGTTATTTGCTTCAAATTAAAATCAATAAAAAAATATTAAAAATTTAAAAATTGAAACAACGTATTCATCCTGGTAACTTTTGGTAACAATTGCTTGAGTAGCAAAAGTTTGATGGAATACTTCACTCGTAACTGTTTTCAAGTTGTTTTCCATCCTAGTATATAACTCTACCCTTTAAATCTAGCTTCACTTCAAGAAGCACCGTGTCAGCACAGTATGGCTGATGACAGATGATTAATAATATTGCCTCACATTTGACACCATCATTTTCTGTCGCAGGGACCTTGTGTACTTCTGCCAGTTCTCACAGGATGGTTTACTCCCTTGTAGGGTCTCTGGGAAAGTTAGCCAAGATGCAACTGACAGTTTTCTCTACCTTATCTGTGCAGTGTTTCAGCTGTCCAAACTGAAATATGTAAATAACACTCTGTCCTAACACCTCAACATATTTCTGGTATATTGGAAGAGACGTTCATTGGAATTTTTAAATTATTAATTGCATTTAAAAACAAGTGTATTCAATTAATCTGTATTATAATCCAAATTATAATTCAAATTAATGTAAATATTTCAGATTGTCTCTCAAGCACTTCAGTTAAAAACAATATTAGACTGTGAAATAAAAGGGAAAGTACAGTACTTTATCCATGTTTTTTACCAGGCTATGAAACTCACTCCAAGACAGGTTGTCTATTGAGTCATTTTAGGGTCCATGGAGATTATTGTATTTATTAGTACTTTAAGAAAGGATTAATGACAAAATTTGTGTGCAACATTTTGTTGTTTTTTTTGCTGTCTTTTTCCTGAACCTAAATCCACCAGAAGGCCTGCGCCATATTTGATGTTGGTTTGGTGCAAGGTGTTAAGATTTAGGATCTTTCCAGTCACACAAAAGAGTTACAAAAAAAACAACAGGCACCCAAATTAAATCACATGAGGATAGTCAGTTGTGATCCAGAGATGATAAAGAGATATGGTCAATTCTCTCTCTCTTCTCCTTTTAAAAATGGATGTTGTAATGTAATAAACCAGGTGCTCATTGCAGGGTTAGACTAGCTTGGGTCCTCACAGTGATGGCTCTTTTTAATGAGTTTTTATTTATTCTAAAATCTTTGGACCAACCAAAATGTTTCCTTTTTCAATTTCTACCAAAAGTGAAAAATGTCAACACTTTTCAGTTGTTGAGAGCCTCCACATGACCACATTTTAGTCCTGTATTTCAAGCTAAGCCGGACCACAAAATTCTCTTTTGACGTGTTTATAAAATCAGACATCATTTAATACTTACTGGACAGAAACATTGGACTATTACTTGTTAATTTTGTGTTTATACAAATAATAAAAACAAAGCCAGCAATTTTTGTTCAAATGTTTACATTAACCTCCTATGCAAAAGAAATATACAAGGTTGTGGTTTGGCTTTGAAAGGCACTAAAAGCATTGGGAATTCCAATTCAGGTTGTAATCTACAGTTTTATCTGGGTGGGAGTGGTTTTAATCTTATAATCACGATGCTAAGAATACAATGCTGAAGTATACTGAAGTATATATAAATTACTTTAATTTTTCATTGCAACAAATTATTGTGTAATATTGTATTTATTACATGTTTGTCCAGTCCATTGAGTCAGCATCTTAATGTATCAAAGTGGTTTTCATGATTCAATGATCCCCTGAGCAATACTGTTGGGAGTCATCTACACCTGGTAGAGCAACATATGGCACCAAGATCAGAGGTAAGGTCTTGACTAAAACTGACTCAGCCACCCACTACCCATCCTACGAAGAGTCCATCCAAAGTGGTGCAACTTCCTGCCATACCTCGTCGTCTTTCACCTGGCTTGCTACAATGATTCCCGACAGGAAGGGAAGCGCCATAATTGAGGATTGCATACCCTCACTACCTTTCGATATCAACAACTCCTTTGTGCAGTCTCTTTCTTCCATCTGTCTTCCTCATCCTTTCTCCTGCATCAAAGTCCTCTGGCAATGGGCAACAGACAAAGTAAACTACCATTGGCTGATGGTGTGTGTACTTAGTATAAAACCTGCACATATGGCGGCATTGGTGGATGTCTGAGTTTTCAGTGAGACTCGTATCACTAATAAAGAATCCATTACTGAAACCACAGACAGCTATACATTCTTCTGAAAAGGCCGACCCAAGGCAGAGCTGGATTCACAGAATTGGCTTCACTGTCTTGAATGAACTCCTCCCAAAAATCCCAGAGTTCCCTGTTGGCATCAGCTTGCACTTAATTACCCAGTGCATTCCACTGGCAAAAGGTTCCCATTTGACAATCTTTAGCACATATGCTCCTACACTGGATTCAACAGAGTAAAAAAAGGACAACTTCTATGTTCCCCTTGACAAAGCAATCTGGAATGTCCCTGCTTCAGACAAGATCGCTTTACTTGGAGACTTCAATGCACGAATTGGAAAGAGCACTGACGTTTAGAATAATGTGATCAGGAAACATGGAAGTGGAAACATGAACGCTAAGAGACTTTGTCTCTTATCCTTCTGTGCAGAGCACCAACTGTCCATTGCCAACACAATGTTTCTGCTCCCCAACAAACACAAGATGACATGGATGTATCCTTGATCAAAGAACTGGCACCTCCTAGACAATATGATTGTCCATCGTCATGATCTCCAGGATGTTTTGATCAATGCAAAGGCAGAATGCTGGACAGACCATGGACTTGTCCAAGTCATCTACAAGAAGACAATCCCTCAAGCCATGCCTCACCATTGCATCCCTTGCAACCATTGACACCAGAGACGCATTGACAAGTCATCTTCACAAGCAGCTTGAACACATACAGATCCCAACCACGGATGGTGACATCATGACTACAAAACCTGATACTGATGAACTGTGGCACATTGCTGCTCACAGCCCTGCAGTCCTCCTCCAAGAAAGCAATTGTATTCTCCAAGAGGAAGAGTCCAGACTGCTTCAAGGAGGCCACAGGCAAGATTCTCCTTCTCCTGGAGACCAAGAATGAAGCATTCCAAGCTCATCTTGCAAATCCGTCATCAGTTTCCCCTCTGCAGAAGTGGAAAAAAACTAGATCAATTACACAACACAGACTCTGTAAAATTCAGAACAGCTGGTGGGTTAACAAGGCCACTGAAATCCAACGCTATGCAGATGAAAACAAGACCTATGAGTTCTACAATGCCGTCAAGGGAATTTATAGTTCTTCTCGGCATAAAGTACCTCCAGTCCGGACTGCAGATGGTGCGACATTCCTCAAAGACAAGCAAAAGATTTTGGATCTTTGGGCAGTGCACTGTCAAGAATTGTTGAACCAAATGAACCCAGCAAATCCTTCAGTCCTCGAGAAAATCCCCATACTCCCCCAGGTCCCTGAACTAGATCAGTGCCCTGCTCTTCAATGAAGTCCCAACTGCCACCCAAGCCCTTAAGAACAAGAAAGCTGCTGGTGAAGACAATATACCTGCCAAAATATATAAATATGGAGGACTTAATCTTCTTGTTAAATTGACTGATTTTTTCACTCTGTGCTGGAAGTTTGGCAAAATTCCTGACTCATGGAAATATGCTACCATTGTCACCATCTACAAGAAGAATGGGGACTGATCAGAATGTAGCAATAGCTGTGGTATTTCACTGCTAGATTTTGCTGGGTAAATCCTTGGCCGTGCCATGCTTCTCTGGCTACTTCATCACATTACAGGAAGAGTACTTCCAGAGTCGCAAACTGGCTTTTGTCCCAAACGCAGCACAATTGACATTGATCTTCGTCATCTACCAACTCCTAAGAAAGCTTGGAAACACCAGTGTGACTTCAGCTTTGCCATCATCAACCTGTGGAAAGCATTTGACACCATCAACCATGAGATGCTTTGGAAGTAATCTGTAAATTTGGATGTCCCCCAAAATTTCTCACTATGCTTCGTCTCTTCTGTGATGGAATGAGGGTGAAGATCATTGTTGACGAGGAAACATCTGCTCCCTTCAAAATCACTGTTGGTGTCAAATAAGGCTGTGTCCTCAAATCAGTGCTTACCAACATTTCCTGTACTTTGTTTGCGACCATTTACCTTGCCTTGTCTCCAGAAATGCTCTGAATGCCACTGATGGATTGTGGAGCTGGTACCAACTGGATGGCAACATGTTCAACCTCCAAAGATTGTCAGCCCACTCGAAAACCTCCTCGACAATAATTTATGAGTTCCAGTATGCTGACAATGCTGCTGGCGTAGCTGTTCACCTGGAAAGCCTGCAGAGGACCATTGAGTCTTTCATCATTTAGCCTGTTCTTGGATGGGCCAGGAAATCAACACCTCCAAGACACTGATGCTCCAGACTGCCTTCCAGCACACAGAACCTCCAGTGAACATCAGTATCGGCAACAAGACACTAGGGAACACACAATCCTTTCTCTGCCTTGGAAGCATAATATCTAGTGATGCCTCTGCGACTGAGGAAATTGTGAACTGTTTCCAACTAGCCTCCTCTGCTTTCAGCCTCCTACGCAAGAGTGTCTTCTCTGCATGTCAATCAAGGTTTCAACACTCCTTTATGGATGCAAGTCCTGGACTCCCTACCGCAAGCAAATCTGCACACTAGAAACATTCAACATCCACTGCCTCCAGAAGATCCTGGGCATCACTAGGGAGGACAGGGTTCCACACACTAAAATTTTGGAATGCTGCTTATCAACTAGCATTAAGGCCATGCTGCTCAACCACATCCTCCTCTGGACTGAGCACGTTATCCGCAAGGATGAGTCTCCACTTCCCCGGATGGTCCTGTTTGTGAACTCACTGAAGAAAAAATGCTGAAAGGACTGCTTGAAGCATTCTCTCAAAGCCTACTCCATTCCACATTTGTTGCTTGAGACACTTGCTGAGGACCTAACACTTTGGAGACTAACAATAAATAAAGTCCATCACTTTGAATAACAATGAACACATCAACAAGAGTGATGGAGATGGACAAATGGAAGTTTTGAACTGTATTAGAACTTTTGTTATTGTCCTAGATAGATGTTATTAAAGTAAAATTAAATGAATACTTTAATAAATGACTTTATAAATAGATACTTTATTAATTTAAAGGCAGTCTTTAGGCCTAGGTTTCCAGAACTATGACTCTGTCTAACTCTATCAGTGATTGTAGTAGTAGTAATAATATTGTCATGTGTACAAAGGGCATTGAAATTCATATTTGCATGTCTGCCCAATATGCAACACATCACTATTCTGAGGTAAAATCATAAATTAGTGTATTAAAATAAAACCTATCTGTGGCTGTTTGTTATGCCCGATGACCCCAGAAGTTTACTTTCTCCAGGGTTGATGTTGACTGGAGTTTTTGTTTTCTTATCCTTATCCTTATCCCCAACTTTCTTGATTCACTGGCACAATGTCTCACTTGTGTTTCCGAATGTATGAGTAGTAATTTTCTCAAACTAAATAAAGAGAAAACATACATTTTACTGATTGGCAATAATCAGGTAAAGAATTTAGGGGTAACTGTTGACTGTGACCTGAATTTTAAATCACATATTAATCAGATTACTAGGACAGCATTTTTTCACTTAAGAAATATAGCAAAAGTCAGACCTCTTATAACATTACAAGATGCTGAAAAATTAGTTCACTCTTTTGTTTTCAGTCAGCTAGATTACTGTAACGCACTCCTCTCAGGACTACCAAAAAAAGACATCAATCGATTGCAACTAGCGCAAAATGCAGGTGCTAGAATCTTAACTCGGAAAAGAAAATGCGAGCACATCTCTTCAGTTTTGATGTCACTACATTGGTTACCTGTGTCATTTAGAATTGACTTTAAAATACTGCTTATGGTTTACAAAACCTTAAATAATATTGCTCCACACCTTACCTCTTACACCTTACACTCCAAATCGTAACCTTAAATCTTCAAGTGAGTGTCTGCTTAGAATTCCAAGAGCTAAACTTAAAAGGAGTGGTGAGGCAGCCTTTTGCTGTTATGCACCTAAAATCTGGAATAGCCTGGCAATAGGAATTCGTCAGGCTAATACAGTGGATCACTTTAAAACACTGCTGAAAACACATTACTTTAACATGGCTTTCTCATAGCTTCATCTTAGTTTAATCCTGATGCTCTGTATATTCAATTAATTATCATTATTATTCATGGTGGCTCCAAAATCCATACTAACCCCTACTTTCTCTTCTGTTCTTTTTCCGGTTTTCTGTGGTGGCGATCTGCGCCACCACCACCTAATCAAAGCACCGTGATGTCCC
The DNA here is from genome assembly GCF_900747795.2 of Erpetoichthys calabaricus. Taxonomy (NCBI): domain Eukaryota; kingdom Metazoa; phylum Chordata; class Cladistia; order Polypteriformes; family Polypteridae; genus Erpetoichthys; species Erpetoichthys calabaricus. The sequence goes on from NC_041399.2 coordinate 140,489,383, forward strand.
TACATTGATGGATAAAAGGCCAGAAATCCACATGACCGTCATCATCAAATTCTTTCATGAGAACCCTGAATACAAAGATGACTGATTGAGGTCATTTATGTTAGGTAGAATGACTACAGGGGGCTGGGTGGTCTCGAACCCCTGCAGATTTTATTTTTTTCTCCAGCCATCTGGACCTTAATTTTATTCTATGTTAATTAGTGTTCCCTAATTTTAATTCTTATTTATTTTGTCTTTTTTCTCTTTCTTCATCATGTAAAGCACTTTGAGCTACATTGTTTGTATGAAAATGTGCTATATAAATAAATGTTATTGTTGCTGTTATCCTCTGTTATCAACTGGACATTTTTATGTTTCTATCAGGATTTTATTCCTGGCTAAAGTACACTATGTTTCACCTTATCCTTTTTTGTTCTTTTAAATATTATTTTACATATTCTATTACTGATTATGTTTTTGATTTTGTTCTTTTAGTTTTTTATGTATTTAATATGATGCTGTTATTTTTCATGTTTTTGAGCTTTCCCTTGTCCCCTTTTTGCCTCAAAGTGTGCTGCTAATCTACTTATTGCAGCTGGGGGACCAGTACTTTATGAGAAGTTACAATTGACACAGAAGTTTTGGCATTGTGTTTTTGATTTTAATTCCTGTTCTTTGTGATTGCATGCTCATTTAGATATTCTAGATTAGATATTCTGCGGTGGGCTGGTGCCCCGCCCAGGGTTTGTTTCCTGCCTTGCGCCCTGTGTTGGCTGGGATTGGCAAAATAATAAAGCTATTATTTTGAAAACACTAGATCGAGAAGATGGTCCATAAGAAGAGGTCAGTGCCAACTGTGAACAGACATTCTGTGCTCCAGCAAACAAACTAATATTAATAGAAATAAACCTTTTCCTCAGAAGCCAAACTAGAGTTGCCCAAAGAATTGCACTAAACCTAAGCTTAAACAAAAGCACAACCTGCCAAAGGTACATTAAAGGCTTTGAACACCACGGTGGCCTCTGCAGACGTATTATAAGACCATATTAATTAAATATCAAATGAAATTCTACAGACTGTATTAATGACATTCAATACTTAACACCAGAATAGAGCATCACCAAGGCAGAAAACACATGTACAGTAAAAGCTATGTAAACACCACAGTTAGTCCGGGACCATCTCCATGAATGTTGCATTCTTCAACTGCAATATCAGATTGAGATGCAGAGTCCTTTACAGTCTCAACTGTAATTAATGTAGTGGGAGTTCACTTTCAGCCATTTTCTAATATTCATACTATAATTACTCAAAAATAATAATGTCTGCCTTGTAATTATTAGTGATCTATAATGAATATTGACACTTTCAGATTTTTTCTTACTGAAATTTTTTTTTCGTATGGGTTTGTTAACATCTTGAAGTTTTGATTTATATAGAACTTAATTTCACCTTCATTTTTTTACTTTCTCATCATTTTTGGACTTGTTTTGTTACTTTTTTGACATCTTGTTTTTAATGTTTGCTGTGATTTTGTGCTCCCATTGTAAGGGCCAATACATGACATTATCAGTGCAACAGTATATAGCCAACATCCTATTGCAAATCTTGGATTCTCATAATTTGCAGTGTTAGGAGTGGTTTTCCAAAGAATTTTCATGAATTAAAGACTTTCTGCCTTTTGCGTCCATGGCATAACACTACATTAACTGTATTGGATGTATGCACAAGCTCCCATGTAAGGAAATGTCACTACTGGAGCTGACTCACCAGTTTAGGTATGAAACATAATCATACATGCTAGAAGGGCACCTGTTAATCAAAAAATATACTATTTAATTCTCTATGAATTCACAAATACTGTATTTGTAATTTCATATATGCAAACAGTATTTTTTTTCATTATCAAATCATTAACAGAAGGACCTAGGAGCTTTAATGGGTGGGCAAGTCCCCCTGAGGACAACAAACAGTGATGGATGGATATTAAGAGCAAACTATGACATTTATTTTGGGTTTTATTTAGCAAACCCACCTTCACTGAGTGGGTAGTTGTGCTAGTGTAATGAAAAGCTCATTAGATGCCTGACTGGAACACCATGACTGGCTGACCTGACCTTGTCAGTCCCATTATCAGTAAGCATTTCAGACTCTTCCGTCTGAAAAATAATCTTTGATCCTTTCAAATTCAGTTTTCGAATGAAAAGGAGTGAAGAAATAACATATATTGTTTTCTGCTAGTTCAAAGGTACAATAAGGTATTCTGTGGATGTCAGTATTACTTCCATCCATCCATTATCCAACCCGCTATATCCTTACTACAGGGTCACGGGGGTCCGCTGGAGCCAATCCCAGCCAACACAGGGCGCAAGACAGGAAACAAACCCCGGGCAGGGCGCCAGCCCACCGCAGGGCGTGCACACACACACCAAGCACACACTAGGGACAATTTAGGATCGCCAATGCACCTAACCTGCATGTCTTTGGACTGTGGGAGGAAACCAGAGTACCCGGAGGAAACCCACGCGGGCACAGGGAGAACATGCAAACTCCACGCAGGGTGGACCCGGGAAGCAAACCCAGGTCTCCTAACTGCGAGGCAGCAGTGCTTCCCACTGCACCACCATGTCACCATCAATATTACTTCCCTATTTTATTTGTTCTTGTTAACTGTGTTCTTAAAAATATTTCCTGTTCCCAAAACAGTGGCCACCTCCAGGATCAAATTGTTAAGTCTGTGTGCATCTGCTATTCTTATGCTGTTATTCCAAAATGCCAGTATGTAAAAGAACACATTTGAAGCCACAGACTGATAGAATACTGTATATGTTGAAATTTTCCACTCATGCAAAAGGATCTGAATTACCTCAAGAAATACAGTCTACTCCAGTACTTTTCATATATGGTTTCTTTGGTTTGTAGCTCAATCATGATTTCTTTCCAGGCACACCTCGGGTACATATAAACGTTGAACCATTTGAAATTCTACTACCCATATTAACACCAGAATCAGTGCAGTCTAGTTTTTTTCAGAGATCCACTACCATCCCCCTGTAATTTACCAGGTCTCCATATACTGTACCTACTCATGTTCAGGTTAAGGACTGTGGTGTGAAAAAAACAATAGAAAAATCAAAATACAGCCAAACCTTGATTATCCATCACTCGATTAACTGTCAGCCTCTGTTAACCATCAGGCCCCAAAAAAAAATAAAGCATACGCCAGCACCTCCCTACCCTAATCCTACCTATTACTGTACTACTATTGCCGCACGGTATACTACAAGCTTCGCATATTGGAACAACTCACCCTTCTGCTAGTGCATAGTGTTCTTCCCCAGCACCACATGTCATACCGCATTCTAAAATCACAGTGTCAGTTACGTGCCTTCAGTTTTAATAGCGCTTCGTAGCTTTTCTCTATTTTTATAAATAATCTATTATACTGTACATTGTTATGGCTGATAAATGTAAGCGTGTGGTGTTGGAATTGTCACAAAAACCTGAAATTATTAAACGTTTACTAAGCAGCAAAAGTGCTTCTATCATTGCTTCAATTTACAGAGTAGGAAGAACAACAGTGAACATTATAAAGTGTGATGCCAACAAAATTGAAAAACATGTTATAAATGGAAACCACTGATGGTAATGTTAACGTATTAATGTTAATGTTCTCCTGTATTGTAATTTTCTTTTTACATTATTTTATATTATGTTTTGTTAAGATATTGCGACGTGCAGGCAGCTTGCTGTTGGGGAGCAGAAAGTGTGTAATGAATGCTGTAAGTAAATGGACCAGGGGAGGGCTTCTGTTCTGTAAGGGGCAGACGCGTCTGTTAGGAGATGAGTGACAGGAGAAGTTAGGAGAAAAAGGAAGTTGCGGCCGAAGGAAGTTTTGAGTAGAGAGTCAGGAGACAATAAGTAGAAGCATTTGCGGTATAGAAAAAAAAGGAATGTCAGATAGACTAATTGGTAGGGAAAGCTTTATTTTATTGTTAAGGAGGTGTGCTCCGTAACCCAGATAATGCAGTATAAGACAGAGCACCATTTGTTACAGAAGGAAGAGTCCAAGTAAAACGTAGAAAACACTAGTACCCCTGAGTTGTGTTTTCTTATTACGCTGGTCGTTACAATATTATATGAATTAATTTTGTTAATACTATATAATATTTTGTTTTTTAAATAAACTAGGGGGCTCTGCCCCCTGCTCACTTCATTCGCCAACCCCCATGCAGTCCCTACGCGCTAGTCATTTCCCGGATCTACTGCTTGCGACGAATTATGCTGTGCTTTTGGATAAACACGAATATCAACCCTTCTTTCGAAAACTATTATCGCTGACAATTCGTCACATGTTGGTTTATTATACTGTATATGCGAGCGTGATATTTCAGGTTCATATTGAAATCCAAGAAAACTTCTTTGTCCGTGTTTTTCAGATAAATTTTGTGTAAAGTGCATTACTTTTGGACGTATGGATTTGTATCAATTATTGGCTGTAGAATTTCTAATACATCCAATCATTTAACTCTTTCAATACTATGTTGCATAACTTCTTCGTGATCATAAATATAAACCTGACCGAATTGTGGTTTCTTTGAAATTAAACTTGTAGTAGCTTTAATTGTTGCGGGACCACAGATTCTCATAGCATATGGTCCTGAATCGTGTAAATCTACGTTTTGAGCATTGAATGATGCGAACAGATTATTGTAGATTTGGATATTTTGCCTGTAGTGTTTGTGGATTTCACTTTCACCAAATAACAAATCTTTTACTTCTCACGGATATGCCTCTTCATTGGGATGAAACACTACTTTTCCCTGATGGCAACACGAATTAGATGATATACAAGTCTCCAACTTAAACTTTAAAGCCGAACAATATCTACATACTTCTGTCATATCGCCCATGTCCATATATTCAATCTCTTTTCGCTGTTCCATTATTTCACAGAATAATAACTTCCATTTGTTAGTGCTAATGTGATCTTTACTATCAGTTTTTTGAGACTTTCAAATTTTAGTACTTTCATAATCTCTAACCTGCTCTGCATGTGTATCGCACCAACGTTTTTGAACCTCTTTACGACGTTCTGCTTTGTCTTCTACTCTTTGTCTTTTATTTCCATCCCCGCTTGGACCTGTTATGTTTTCAGTTCCACTTGGTCTGGGCTGATTATAACTTTCCTTATTTCCCGAATTTGCACTTATTATTGTTCTTTTTTGAATTTTTTTCTCTCCAATGCTTTTGGGCCTCTATTCGACGCAGAGCCCTTTCTTCTTCGCTTAGTCATTGACGTTTCATCTAGAATGTATAAAATTATTGTCCAGAAAAGGACTACATCGAAGGAAACAAATAGATTGTATGTCTTGTATTAAAATGAGGAAAACGTAAAAATTTATAAGAGCTGAGAGCACAGGAACTGTGACTGACAATAGCATTCACACGAATGAGAGGTGAGTGGACTGTGGGCATGGTTAAATCTCTTGGCACAAAGTCTCGTCTCACGGGACTTGAAATTATCTCTCTGAAAGTCCCAGGATTTTTTTATATAATAGAGGGATATGACTATTCACTAATCTACAGTATATCATTTTTAATGTAGCTGTTCTGTTATCTGTCTTTTCTCTTATCTGTCACAGCCCCAATCCCAACCCCTGACAGATAATCCAGGTTTTACTATACATGAATTACATATAGCTGCCTTGTCCACCTTATTGTGTACCTAATAAGTAAACTGCGAGCAGTTACGTTCTATTTTAACCTGAAGTCTGCAGTGTTGCAGTGCCAGCTTTTTCAGAGTATGCTAAGACTGCAGGTTTCTGGTTACTCAGTTGTTCTTGGGTGGCCTTTGTTTAACAATTGAACCATTCATGATGTATTCCACATTTCTGGAATCCTTCACCAGGCTGAGACTGAGATTTGCCATAAACTTAGCATAATTGACTGATATACACATTGAGCACCTTAAAAGTTGACACCATCAGTGACTGCAATCTCGCCATTGTGCAGTCTTCCCAGTTCATTCTCGATCTGATCAGCAATGATAGGTCTGTGACAGGAGTCATCCATAGACATACCCAAGAACATGTACAGTAACTTGTGTAAGTGAGGGGGAGAGGTGAGAGCAGTCATCACTTGGACATCAGTGTAGTTTTGTTGGATGTGTGGTAAAATGAATTACATTACATTTGTTAAGCAAAGCACCTGCACTGGCAAAGTATATAAAGAGTCTGGGTAGATCAGAATGGGGAAGGAAAACATCAAGAGAAATCGAAGAAAGATTTGGGAGTATGAGAAGAGGCATGGCAGTCAGGTGGCCCTGCAGGGAGCAAGAGGAATGACATTCTGGAGTGAAAATCACTTCTGCTTAGCATTGATTGGCTTTGAAGGTCATTCCACCTGTGCCAAGAGATGTTGGTGGGACGATGGAGACAGGTTTTGGGAATCCCAGCGGTGACTACCTGAGATGACTGGAACAAAAGTTGGATGATACCGCATGCTGGCATCTCAGCTCTGCTAAGCAGACTCATGGGGGTGAGCAGACAAAACAGGAGAGGTAGATACACTAAGCGTGGAGAGCAAAAGATAAGCTGATTCTGACTGTTTTATTCTTGATTTTAGTTTACTTATTTGAACCTATTGATTGATCAATTTTACCATCACATGCACTTGTTTTAATGGATTATTTATTAAAGATTTGTTTGCACCACACTTGGGACACTGCTTTGTTTAAGGAATAAATCACACAATGCACTTCTACCAATTTTGTCCTCATTTCTGTTTGTCTATCCTCGGTTCATGATTATCGATGTCCTGGGAACAAAAAGATGTCAGGCTACAGGCAAACCTGGGGCATCACAGGATGAGAATATTGTAGCATGCAACAGTGTGACAGCCATTAGGGAAGCCTGACATTGCATCTTGAAGGCATCCATAGCAAATGCATTGGCCCAACATAAATTCACAATTCTGAAAGTACATATTAATGCCATTATCACTGCAATGAGAACACAATTTGCAGATTTCAGCACAAGCATAAATGCTTTCTATACATTATCACATTTACTTAACACAATTCAGGATGTGAGGGTTCTTGGAGCCGATCCTGGCAGCATCAGGAACAAGGCATGAAACAACCATGAACAGGGCATCTCAATATCGCCCACTTATTCACACAAACACAGGGTCCATTAGAATCAGCAGACAAAATAACCTGCACATTTATGGGATGTGAGAGTGAAACTAGATTACCTACAGGATAAACCCCACAAACACTGGGAGAATGTGTAAACTCCACTTGGGACAGGGTTGTATTTGTGTGACAGCAGTATTAAGTACTACCCAGTGTGGCTTTGTACAGGATAAGAAGGGATCACAAAGTCTAGGAGAAGAAAAACTCTGATGTTAAGCCACGGGCTGATCAGGCTGTGTGTGCTGTATTGAAAAGCAACTGATCTAGGGGATGAAAATTCCATTGACAAAAGGCCTAGCCCTCTAGGTTGTGATTTGAGCATAAGACTAACATCCTTACATCATAAAAATAATGTGTTTCACAACTAGGCAGGAGGCCAAGCATGGGCTGGTGTATCGAGAATTGAGTATTAACCAAATACACTTATCTTTGGCATGTGGAAGGAAAATTGCAGTACAAGAAGAAATCATCGTGTAGGGAAAGGTAGAACATGCAAACTACACAACGACAGTATCTAGGCCATCACTCTGGAGCTGTGCGGTAGCAGTTCTAACCACCCATACTAGCAATTATTTTCTTTTGTTTTGCACAGTTGTTTCAAGTCTATTTCAGAGTGCCTCAGAAGCCACTTCTTATGTTTATGAAAATGCTATGTGGTTGAGTAGCTTGTCATAGATTCCTAAAAATGTAAAATGTAGTTTTCACTGGACAAGAGATAATCAATATCCCTTGATCGCTCAACTTTTTCTCCATAAACATTTTTTCAAATAATGTACTCAAACAGCCCTGTATTAGCTGGGATTGGCTCCAGCAGACCCCCGTGACCCTGTAGTTATTTCGCTTCCCAGGTACTCCCTGCATGGAGTTTGCATGTTCTCCCCGTGTCTGCGTGGGTTTCCTCCAGTTTCCTCCCACAGTCCAAAGACATGCAGGTTAGGTCGATTGGCGATTCTAAAATTGGCCCTAGTGTGTATGCTTAGTGTGTGTGTGTCCTGCGGTGGATTGGTTCCCCGCCTTGTGCCCTGTGTTGGCTGGGATTGGCTCCAGCAGACCCCCGTGACCCTGTGTTTGGATTCAGCGGGTTGGAAAATGGATGGATGGATGGATGTACTCAAACATTACAGATGACACTGCAGTTGTGACCCGCTGGGCTGGCTACTTTGAGCAGTTGTTCAAAGCTGATCCTCCAGCTAGGACGTTCGATATCTCTGGGTCAACGGTTCTTGAGGCTGATCCTCCAATTAGCTATGAACCACCCAATCTCAATGAGATTGCACAGGTGGTGAACCAGCTGGGTGGGGTTTGGGTCGGCTGCAGGGATCTGTGGTATCCGGGGTGAACTTCTCCAGGATGGTGGTAAGGCTGTCCTCCTGGCATTGAAAGCAATCTTTGCTTCCATTTGGGAGACTGGCATCATCCCAACTGACTGGAAAACGGGACTTGTCGTCCCTATCTGGAAAGGGAAGGGTGATCACCTGGATTGCAGCAATTACAGGGGGATAACACTGCTCTCGGTGCCGGGTAAGGTCCTTGCTAGGGTCATTCTCAATAGGATCCGTGATCACTTGCTCACCTACCAGTGACTGGAGCAGTCTGGTTTTATGCCTAAGAAGTCTACCATCGACCACATCCTGGCACTGAGGGTTCTCATGTAGCGCAAACACGAATATCGGCAGAGTTTCTTTGCAGCCTTTGTTGATTTTTGCAAAGTTGATCGACCTGTCCTGTGGGACATCCTGAGGATTCGCAGGATCCCCTCGAGGTTCCTGGATATGATGGCCAGCCTGTACACTGGTACTGTGAGTGCTGTGCAGAGTGGAGGCAGGACCTCTGCGTTTTTTTCCAGTTGATTCTGGGGTTCATCAAGGGTGTGTTCTTGCTCCTACTCTGTTCAATGCTTGTATGGACTGAGTGTTGGGCAAGATCATGGGGTCCAGCGGCTGTGGGACATCTGTTGGTGAAGAAAGATTCATGGATCTTGACTTTGCTGACAATGCTGTGATCTTCACGGAGTCAATGGAGGCTCTGATCGGGATGCTCGAGAGACTGAGTGAGGAGTCTGAGTGTCTGGGCTTGCGAGTGTCCTGGATAAAAACCCAGATCCAGGCCTTTAATGACCTCTTGGGGATAGACATCAGCAGTGTGTCTGTTTGCGGAGAGAGTGTCAACCTTGTTGAGAGGTTTACTTACCTTGGCAGTGACATTCATGTCTCTGGTGACACTTCCTATGAAAGTCAGTAGACGGATTGGGAGAGCATGAAGAGTCATGATGTTGCTGGAAAGGGATGTGTGGCGCTCCCGATATCTATGCAAAAGGACGAAGGTCCAAGTCCTTAGAGTCCTGGTGCTTCCTGTCTTGCTATATGGTTGCGAGACATGGACGCTAACCAGTGACCTGAGATGAAGACTGGACTCCTTTGGTACTGTGTCTCTCCGGAAAATCCTTGGGTACCATTGGTTTGACTTTGTGTCGAATGAGCGGTTGCTCATAGAGTCCCGAATGAGGCACATTACCTGCATTGTGAGGGAACGTCAGTTACGGCATTACGGCCATGTGGCGTGTTTCCCCAAGGGTGCTCCAGCTCATAAGATCCTCATTGTTGGGGACCCAAGTGGCTGGTCCAGACCAAGGAGTCGCCCATGTAACACCTGGATGCGGCAGATAGAGAGTCATTTCCAGATGGTGAGACTGGACCGCGTGTCTGCCTGGGGGGTTGCAAACCGGGATCCCGAGTTGTTTCGTTGTATAGTGGGTATGGCAATGCACTGTACCAGTGCATGCTCCCCAACTTGACTTGACTTGTACTCAAACAGTGAATTTATGTTAAACACAAATGGCTGCAAATGGTACAAGGTTTACTGTTCCACTTTTGGCTACAGTGCAATTTGCACTTCATTGTTATTTGTCAGCTGATTCATTAAAAAAGGAAGCAAACAATCATAACAAGTGAGTGAACTAAAATTAAGCAATAAAAAATGCAGTAGAAAGATGACTGAGTCTCATGTGTGCTGAAAAGTGGTGACAACAAGCATTTTTCTGAATTTCACAGAGAAGTAAAACTGGCACCATTAGTCACTTATTAGACCGAGTGATGAAAAGGGCATCTAATTAAGTAAAAATGATGTTAGTAGCAAGAACTGGCCAATAATTAAGAAGTTGGATAATAATTCTGCAGTCCTGTTTATGGTGTAATAATGGCTGGACACAAGGGCTGAGAAAATGGATTGAGAGATGAAAATGAAATGAAGCTGTATGCAAGCAAGACTCAAAACTAGAAAGGCAAATTAAGCTTAAAGTCAGAAAGGCTTTCAAAGATTCTAGAACCTTGATCATAGAAGAACAATATGTGTAAATATGAGATAAAACAATTTATTTCTTAATGGGAGGTGGTTATTGCTCTTTTTCTGCCTCTCTTTATATAATTGCTTTCACCCTGAACTGTAATTATTTCATTGTTAAAGGTTGAGTGTTGGTGATATTTTTATTGTTATGTGTGAGGGATGGATGTTACAACAAGAGTTTACGTATATTCATAGAATAGTTTGTGTGTTGTTATTATGCAAAATTAATTATTCATATTTTTTTACTTAAAAAATATGTTTCAGTCTGGAGAGCATATCTCTCTATTATACGAAAAAAATCTTGGAAGGCTTGGAAAGAGACGAGATGTGATTTTCTCGGAGACACTTTAACATCCCGTGAGACAAGGCAATGAGACAAAAGGACAGCTGCTGTACATGCTTTTAAATGTTCGAAGTGCTGCGCGACATGCAGATCACGCAGCATGGCAGCAGCAAGCCATAAGCTGATCGAGCACAGAGGAGGTAATAAAAAAATGTATTTGTTTCCCATTGTATCACCATTTAAGAGGGGGTTTCGGAGGAGCGACCGTGTCTCCTTAGCGTGCGTTCAGCCCCCCTCTTCACAACGCGAGCAGCAGAGACGCGAAGTGGTTGGCGCGTAGTGCGCCCCTAGGTGGTGGGCGAGCGAAGTGAGCAGGAAGCAAAGCCCCCTAGTACATATACATTATACTGGTGTCTACTGAAACCATCAGAATGTCTAATTACACGGTTATATAGTTTTTTGGCCACTCCTAGTTGAACTTACCCATAGGCACTGTAGCTGCCGAAGCATAAGGCGAAGTCAAGCATGGGTAAAACGCGTTTCGAAAGAAATCTCTCAGTCCAAAAGTTCATTTTAAAATATTTAGTGAAAGTTAAAAGCAGTCCTGCGGTGGGTTGGCACCCTGCCCAGGATTGGTTCCTGCCTTGTGCCCTGTGTTGGCTGGGATTGGCTCCAGCAGACCCCCGTGACCCTGTGTTCGGATTCTGCGGGTTGGAAAATGGATGGATGGAAGTTAAAAGCAAATAATCCACAAAAGAATAAAAGAAAAAATAATTACACATGTAGAATAAAAGGCAAAAAAAAGAAAAATTTATCTTCTCTAAACTTTGCTTATTTCTATACTTAAAAATTTTTTATTTCTTCTTTATTTAAAAATTCTTAAATTCTTATGTACTTAAAGATTCTTAACTTCTTCTTCTGTACGCTTTAAACATATGGCACAGCACATAAATTAAGTGCTGTTTTCTTACATATTTACTTCACACACTCAAAAGGCCCTTAGGCCAGTTGGCACGGTTTAAAACCGTATGCCTTCCACACCTTACTCATGGCAAGGCTGTCACTAACTGAAGAATAATGTTTACTCAAAGCTGTTAGAAATGGCAAGAATATACCAATACAATTCTACTTATGGGGGTTTTAGGAACCTCCCATAGATTATGTATTGTCATCTAGTAAAATATTTATGAATCTTATATAACTAGGAAAATGGGTCTTACAGGCACTACACATATTTATTGTTATTGGGGTGTTTTTTCCCATAGAATGCATTGACGCTTCTGAAAGAAAAGAGAAAAAAAACAGAAGACTTCATGGAGAAGTCAGGCAGAGGTGAAATTCCTTATAACGTATGAGGTAAATAACTTTTTCAGCTCTTGTGATTTGAAAATTGCATTGTCAAAAATCATGACTTTTCCTAACAATAGAATGACACTAAACTCCCTTTATGTACAAGAAACACATAGACATCTTAGGAAATAACAAAGAAAAATTGACTGGTACAATAATTCTGGGAGGATAAAGGGGTTGACAGCATATGTAAAATGCTTCTATGTTCAATGAGCCCATAGAAGATAAGGCTGCTGCAGCATTTATAAAGGAGTTATTTGCATTGGGTGACATATTTGGCTTGTGTCATCTTGTATTCATCTTCATCTTGTATTTCCTACTAGCCACATTACCTGTCAAAGACATGATATAGAATAATAAAAACAAACCTAATATCTCTTGCCTTATTTGTACTTTCAATTTTCCTCTTACACCTTTCCTTGGTATCCCCATGTGTCTAAACCTTTCTTGTCCGGCACTGACTCTCTCGACCATGATCCCTTAAAGCTTGCTTCTCAAACTCTGTCATTTCAAGGTGCCTTGCTCGCCTCCTGTTTGCTTTTTGACTACCACCAATAGTAGTCAGATGGGCCTCCTGTGAAATCATCCTTCAGATTCTTGCAAATATTTCCCACCTTTGAAGGCAACTGTTAGCATATCTCCTATGCCAATGCTTCTCAAGCACTGGATCGCAACCCGCTTTTGGGTCATGGACTGCTGCTGGGGAATCATGAGTTGCTATTGTTTATAAAGAAAGTGAGTAATGGTGGGTCGCTGCTCTGACAATCATGTTTTAGCTGTCTCTGACGTCTATGCCCAGTTCACCAAGAGGTACCAAAATTGACGATCATGCTCAATTTTCCAATGTGGAATCCCTTCCACTCCTTGGTGGGTGAAGAAGACACTTACATGGGAAAAAGTGAATCACAACATCAGAAGGATTGAGAAACACTGTCCTATGGTTTTGCTCCTCTTTGTGTATCTCAGTTTCTCTTGCCCAATGTTTCCTCTGTCAATTACATCACCAAAGCCAAACTGACCAATCACACATTAGCCAAAGTGACCTATCAGTTTGCTCGGAGGAACCAGACACACACACCGACAATTATTTTTTTCCTTCTTTAATATGATGTACTGTATTTGTGCCGTTGGTGTGAGAGGTGACCACAGTTCTGGTGTAAAATAGATCTCAGAACTGAAAGAGTTAGTAGACTTCTTCAGTTCTGTTTTGTTAATGCTTTAGGGTCATCCATTTCACTTTAGCCTTGATGAACTATTACATACAAAGAGCCCAGTGATTGTGAGTTTGAGTGTGCAGGGTAGAAAGACAAATACAGTAAAGATATGCTCACCTCATTCTCAAAAGAATTGAAATCAGTCTTGGTTATCTTATATACTGCTCCAGTTGTGAAATGGGTACTATGTGCTTTTACAATTGGACAATTAAAACTGTTACTTATTAAACTTTGGGTATTGATTCTTTTGTCATTATTTCATTCAGTTGATGTTCCGAAGAGCATTCTTTTCTAATGGAAGGGACAAGCCAGAGAAAAATTTTTCCATAGACAAGCATTACTGTGAAAAAGTATTTTTCCCATTTTAATTTTCTTCATTATTGTATATTTTTTGTTGTGATTGTGATCACATCTTTTTGTAATGTTTTGTAAAGTAAAAATTGTTATCAATTAGGTCAACTGAACCTTCTATCAATTTTATTCAATATTATGGGCATTAAAATTTAATAATAATTGTACATGTATCAAGAATCACATATTCTGTTTAGAAAAACTCAACCGATAATTTGAATTTATTGGAGCACAAAGCAGGGTATATAAAGAGATACAGCAAGATTTTATTTCCATTGCAGACCAGGCTTGTGTATTATCATCAATATGGGTCATTGTCCAGGTCTTTATAGTTTATATATATAAATTGAAAGTTAGGTAGTGCCATGCCCCCTTCTGCTTTAGTGGTTGTAGAGTTGCCCTTTGGATGCGTGAATGTTCTGAATTCTAAAAAAATGAGGTTATAATTGAATCTAATTTCTTAAAGAACAATTTGTTAATGTATATGAAGATGCTTTGAAATCTTTTCTACCCCCTACACAGTATTTAATGTTTGGAAAACATCCTGGATTAAAACATTTAGAGAACTGTAGACAGCTGGAGCATGCGCCTTCATCCCAGCATCACAGGTGGCTACATAGTGTCTTGGTCAAGTGGTGGAGCAAAACACCACCACAGAAGAAGCAGGAAGAAAGCAGAGAATAGTAGAAATTAGTAAAGATTGCAAATTCCTCAAGAATATATAGTCTTTAGAGTACAACTAAAATGTAGCTGTAAGAAAGCCAAATTTAAAAAATCTGAAGTGTTCTCCACTCGACTTTCTCGTATACATAGGGATTATATAATAATTGTATGAATATGTCAATTTGTGAAACATGTACCTAATCAAATTTCAAGTTTATTTAATAGTTCTTTCACCTGATTAGATAAATTTCCATTTTCAGTGTTATTTTGTGTTTGTACCATATAATTTCTTTGCATTATTAATAATAATTAATAATTATAATAATTAATAACTTAAATAACAGTTAAAAATAATACCACGTGCAACGTAGTTAATAATACTGTTACTAAATAAGATGAATAATTAGATATTCCCAAAATTATATATTATTCTAGACCCTTCTTTAACTCTTTCATTCTGTTTATATGCAAAATCAGTGTATGCAACTGATTCATTTTCTTAAATGTAGGTAATACAAAAGTTCAGACATTCCAAAAAATACGGAAAATGAGAAGAAATGTCAATTAATTCATAATAATAATAACAGTACAAAACTGATGAAAGATCAAAACATATATGAAATGCAATTTGTGGAATTAAACATAAAGACAAAGAAGTAAATGCGTAGTGCAAATCGAAAAGGTACGGTATGTAAATTTCAAAATTTTTAATTTTAAAGAATTTCTATACTTTAATTAAAAATGATATCTTACTGGAAAAATTATAAAACAATGATTTAATTTATCATAATATAATTTATTAAATTAGTTCAAACAACCGATAAATTTCTTTTGCTGACAAAATAACGTGTAACATCGAAAAACAAACTTACCAACTGTTAGTGTTCATATGTAGCCAATCATACAATATGTGATAAATATTGAAGACAAATACTTATTAACACTAAGCTCCATAATTTCACCAATGAATTGATAACCTTTCGTGGAAAGTCAGAACCAGCACAATGAAGAAAATTTCACAAACACTATTAAATCACTAAAAGTACTGTATTTTAAGCACAAAACCAAAAAAAGCAAAAAGTAAATTTCAAAAAAACACAGCTCAAAACAATTGTGGAACACAAGTTGCCTAAAGAAAGACAGTAACAAATACCTAAATGTTCCATCCATCCATTATCCAACCCCCTATATCCTAACTACAGGGTCACGGGGGGTCTGCTAGAGCCAATCCCAGCCAGCCAGGAAACAAACCCCAGGCAGGGCGCACACACACCAAGCACACACTAGGGATAATTTAGAATCGCCATTGCACCTAACCTGCATGTCTTTGGACTGTGGGAGGAAACCGTATTACCCGGAGGAAACCCTTGCAGACATGGGGAGAACATGCCAACTCCACGCAGGGAGGACCCGGGAAGCAAACCCAGGTCGCCTAACTGAGAGGCAGCAGCGCTACCCACTGCACCACCCTACCTAAATGTTGAAATATGAACATTTGTTTAACAGATAAACCTGCTTAAACAATATCACAGAATCAACTGTCAAGAAAGCATTTTGAAATTATGTCAGTCAATCAAAGTGGTAGGGTAAATACTAGACAATTCCTAGTTCTGGGTAAAAAAGGTAGACACAAATGTGATACCTATAAAAATGTCAATCCTAAAAGGCAATAAACTTTTATTATACCAGATATGTCACAATGATCCATACCAAATATCGGAAGTATATTTCCATATACTAACTATAGTTAACTATAATTAGTTATTTTGTTAAGGGGATTGATGAGTGCCAATTTGTCAATCCTTTATAAAGCACCACACATAAAGTATGAAAAAATCTGGAAACTTTCTCCACTCAACTTTCCTTATACCTGTTCAGGTAAAGCAGATACAACAGCTGATTCTCCAATTATAATGAAACTTCATATCTTTGTGTTTCTTACAAAATTTTAATCACTTATTTTTGTTTATAATTTAAGTTTATATGGCAAAGAACTATTTCCGGTAATCCGCTCAAACTGAAATTTCAAATCTGATTGTTTGCGGTGTAATGTACCACTTCCAGTCACCTGATCAAGGTCAAATTTTATACCTAACAATAAGTAATGGTCATATAATGCAGTTTACACAAAAAACTACTGTACAACATTTCAATTAATTGTTTATTTAAACTTTGTACCAGTTTATTTGAAAAATTTTGAAATGTGTTCAGGTAAAGTACCACTACCGGTTGATACAGTTTATGTTGCCCAACACTAATTGAAATAAAATGTATTTAGCATTTGATCAGATTGCTGGTTTATTTGAAACTAATTAAAATAAAATATATCTATCATTTCACTTGGCTTCTCCAATGTAAGAGCTACCAGCCTGATGGTGTATGAGGCCAGATTTCTGCAAACAATGAAATGCCACTTCTGGCCTGATTAGTGGACTTCCGGTCTCACAGTGGATGTCTGCAGCCACACTGCTGATCTAAACTCTATATGGGTAGGGCAAAAACTTCCATTTTCAAACATTTTTGTGGGTTTGGGAAAAACATCAGTATCGTAGAGCTCTAATCACTAGTAGGCTGGGAAACTAACATTCTTTATTTCATTTTCCTGGTTTTCCTTCTATATTTAGGTGTTCCATTCAGGATATGCAATATATTGTCTTTATTTGTCATCTTGACTTCAATTACACATGATTGACTAAGACAAGGAAAGAAAATTCAGCATATCGCTTTTAATGTTAAATTATGTCAGAGTTCAGTTTGCAGCACAATTCGTGAGGGTACCTACTTGACATGGGACATCATCATCTCATAAATAAATGCATGTGTTTAGAAAACAAAATGTACATGTATGTGTGTAAAGTTTGATGTTTCTGCCAAAAATAAAACTGAAGCGTTCGGAGGAGTGACAGAGATGGATTTTATAAGTGAGGCACACTGAAGGAGCTCCTGAAGGACTGCTGGGTCTGGGCGTACTGCCGTACACATTGACCTAGTAGGAATAAAGTATTAGATTTGAACCAACTTGGTTTAATTTTCAAATTCTGCCAGCATTATTCTGTGGTATCCTAAATCAGTAGCTTAAACTGTCTGTGCAACAGAAATACTAATTGTGTTTTGTTGAGCCATGAAAGCTGCTACAGTATATACAAAATGGATTGACTGACTAAAAATACCAAATGCTACAGTGCTTCAATTCAGGATTATACCCCGGTGTATTATTAACTTTCACAATATGTAACTTGTTTTCAGCTGTTAATGCACTATCCATGTTGGCTTTCATGCCTCTGCCTATGATGTAGTGACTACTTCACAGACTGCTTTTGTTTAACTTAACCTTTGGTGGATGAGGCTGTGAATATTTCTGTGGATCAGTCCTGAAGTACTTCTACTGATGCCAGTACAGTTTCATGCTAACAGTATTCTAGCTATGAGTCCAGTTTTATGAGACCTTGAACTAACTACACTGGCTAATGTATAACACTGGGTAATGTGCCCTGGAAAATCAATCAAGCTTTAGCATTCACTGTCAAAAAGGACTGTGGGCCCTTGAACGAGGAGGCATGCTGCTGACTGTAAAAATTAAACAATAGAGAATATAGGAACAATGAAGGTCATTTTAGTTAATGAACTATGGCATCTGCTATGTACAAGAAGAAAATGGACATATATTAAATGAGAGGTGGTTATATAAACACTTCTGATTTAATTTCCCTAAAACAAGGTATCTATCAATGGTTAGCAGGCCTAACTGTTTAGCAGTGCTGTGTGAAAGGCTCATGTCACTCAGCGGGGGTTTATGGGTTTTAAGAGGCAGGGGGTCTAAGAACACAGTCCCCTTGAAGAAAAGTGACAAAAGAAATGAGAATGGATGTCAAATTAGCAAAGGAAACAAAGCTGCACTGAACATGCAAAAGCTAACAAACCACAAAAGACCACTATTCCAAACACAAAAACCAATTCCTAATTAGGTTGAAAAATAGAATACTGTATGCTGTATTTATTGGTCATTTATTTAAATGGATGGAGTGTGACCTAGTGAACATATGTTTTGGGGGCATACCCCTGCTAAGAAGCATTTACGACACAATGGGCTACTAAGCTAAGTATGGATCAGTCTCTACTGTCATAGGCTTCCACTTATAATGCAGTCATGTATAAACCTCAGTTCCAAAAAACATTTGACAACCTTTAAAAGGCTAATAAAAAAGGGAAGTGGTGGTTTTTAATTTCTCTTTGAACAATGTATTACACTGTAATAACACCTAGTATTTTTTGAGAACTGAGGACGCTGATTTTTCTGGTTTTGTACTCAAAATGTTTTTCCTGTTCTTGCTTAATGTAAGTTCTTGTTTAAATCAGCCATCCCTGAATAAGATATTGTCTTGAAGGCAGCTTATGTTGTTCCAAAATGTGTGTATATTCTTCAGCATTAACAATACCCATGCAGATGTGCAGGTTACCCACAAAGTGAGCAATGACACACACTTATACCATAACAGACACTGGCTTCTGAATTCTGCAAGTAATAGAGATGGTCCTTTCTGTTTTTCTTTGGCCTAGAGAACACCATGCTCATTGTTTCCATAAAAAAATGGAAAGTTTGACTTGTCACACCACAGTACATTTCATTCCATTTCAGATGAGTTCAAGCCCAAAAGAGGCTGCAGTGTTTCTAGACAATGTTGACATACACAGACCATCCACAACATTAAAACTACTTGCCTAATATTGTGTAGGTCCCCCTCATGCTGCCAAAACAGCTCTGAGCCATTGAGACATGGACTCCATAAGACCTTTGGACATGTCCTATGATATCTGGCACCAAGACATTACCAACAAATCCTTTTAAGTCCTGTAAGTTGCAAAGTGGGGCCTCCATGGATCAGACTTCTTTTTCTAGCACATCCCACAGATTTTGTCAGATTGAGATCTGGGGAATATGTGGACCAAGTCAATGCTCTGAACTCTTTTTCATGTTCCTGAATACTTTTTGCAGAGTGGCAAAGCACATTATCCTGCTGAAAGAGGCCACTGTCATTAAGAAATACCATTGCCGTGAAGGGGGGTGTGTGTGTGGTCTGCAGCAATCTTTAGGTAGGTTTTACCGTGTCAAAGTAACATCCACATGAATGCCAATACCTGAAGTTTCCCAGCAGAATATTGCCCAGAACATCGTTGTGCCTCTGCCAGCTTGCATTCTTCCCATAGTGCATTCTGCCATCTCTTCCCAGGTAAACAACAAACACACACCCAGCCAGCCACATGATCTAAAAGAAAATATGATTCATCAGAGCAGGCCACCTTCTTCCATTGCTCCATTATCCAGTTCTGATGGCTACGTGCCCATTGTAGGTGCTTTTGACAGTGATCACGGGCACTCGGACCAGTCTGTGTCAATGCAGCCCCAAACACAGCAAGCTGCGATGCACTGTGTGTTCTGACATTTTTCTCTCGTGGTCAGCATTAATTTTTTCATCAATTTGTGCTACAGTAGCTCTTCTGTGGGATTGGACCAGATGGGCTACCCTTCGCTTTCCAGCGTGGTTTTTACAAAAAAAAAAATAAAAATAATTGTTATCATGGAACAATTCCTTGTCATTTTACTATTTTCAATGCAGGTCAAAGAGGATTTAAAAATCACTGTGTTTATTAGTATTGTATGTTTTGTTCTAACTTTTTTGAAGCTGCAATTTGAGTGTACACAAGCTCAGCATCTCTAGGTCTGGAAGATCACCTGACTTGGAAGGGATGGCCAGACTCAGCAGTGTTCCAGAACAGAAGATCAAGCAGTCAAGGTCATTTGAGAGACAGAACACCACTCTGACAGCCAGGATATACTCATGTGTACTGGGTCCCAGCAAAGCAAAGTAAACTATATGTTTTTTGTACTATCTGGAGGATTGTCAGGAGGTTCAAAAAGCTTGTTAATTTTGAATTGTGGCAGTAAAGGATAACAATTGTGTTAGGCAGACCTCCACTAAAGAGAGAACAGGTACCCTGAAAGCTGATTTGGACAATTGACAATTTTGGGGATAATTTAGGGCTATAGGGACAAGATGGGCTTCCAGTAGACTCTCTAACCTAGTATACCTAGAGGTGCAATGGGCTGCTCATAACACAAAAAATTATTCCACAACTTGACCTAGAAGTATACCTGGGATTACTTTAAAAAGCACTCTCCAGCAAATGCAACACTGAGCTTAGAGTTAGAAGGAGGATTGGGCAAAAGGATATTAGTGGGAGGACAAGTAGTCTGGACTGGAGGAAAAGGGGATATAAGCGAAGAGATGCTTCAGGTGTTATGTATCAGATTGAATTTATGTGTATTTTATGTTTTATTCTTTGATGCAGAGGACAGAAAGGTATGGAAACAGATGATCCGCTGTGGCAACCCCAAATGGGAGCAGCCGAAAGAAGAAGAAGATTCTTTTTGTTAATTCTGAGTTATTTTTCATTTTATATTATTTCTATTAGTTTAATTTACCATTTGTTTATTAAGTACTTTAACTGCTCTTTGATTTCTTGTGTATTGTGGATGGAGCCCCAAGAGGTGGGGCCACCCTGTCATCATTCCTTCTGAGCCCTCACTCTGGCTATTTAAGGCCCTAGCTGAATAGCTGAGATCAGGAGATCATTGTGCTTGTGTTTCTTGAAGGAGTTATGTATACATTGCTATGTTCAATGGAATTTTTTAGCTTTCTTGAACCCTTTTGCACTGCTTAAAGGACAGAGATTTCTGGATATTATATTGGGACTTTGTTTTGGTTAGGTAATTCCTTTTTTGTCTGCTTTTGATTTTTGAGCAGTGTATTTTTCTATTTTTTTCTTTTCGACCCTTTTTGTTGCAATGATTCTTTGTTGCCCTTCTGTGCACCAGCTGAGGTTTCCAGTCATCGTCCTCTTGTGAGGTTTTTGATATTTTTTTTTTGGACTTTTATTGTCATTTTGCCAACTTGCCTTGTTTGGGGTCTGCTAGGGCGTAAGCCTGCAGTTAGCTTTTTTAAGACTAGCTACAGTGGTGTGAAAAACTATTTGCCCCCTTCCTGATTTCTTATTCTTTTGCATGTTTGTCACACAAAATGTTTCTGATCATCAAACACATTTAACCATTAGTCAAATATAACACAAGTAAACACAAAATGCAGTTTGTAAATGGTGGTTTTTATTATTTAGGGAGAAAAAAAAATCCAAACCTACATGGCCCTGTGTGAAAAAGTAATTGCCCCCTGAACCTAATAACTGGTTGGGCCACCCTTAGCAGCAATAACTGCAATCAAGCGTTTGCGATAACTTGCAATGAGTCTTTTACAGCGCTCTGAAGGAATTTTGGCCCACTCATCTTTGCAAAATTGTTGTAATTCAGCTTTATTTGAGGGTTTTCTATCATGAACCGCCTTTTTAAGGTCATGCCATAGCATCTCAATTGGATTCAGGTCAGGACTTTGACTAGGCCACTCCAAAGTCTTCATTTTGTTTTTCTTCAGCCATTCAGAGGTGGATTTGCTGGTGTGTTTTGGGTCATTGTCCTGTTGCAGCACCCAAGATCGCTTCAGCTTGAGTTGACGAACAGATGGCCGGACATTCTCCCTCAGGATTTTTTGGTAGACAGTAGAATTCATGGTTCCATCTATCACAGCAAGCCTTCCAGGTCCTGAAGCAGCAAAACAACCCCAGACCATCACACTACCACCACCATATTTTACTGTTGGTATGATGTTCTTTTTCTGAAATGCTGTGTTCCTTTTACGCCAGATGTAACGGGACATTTGCCTTCCAAAAAGTTCAACTTTTGTCTCATCAGTCCACAAGGTATTTTCCCAAAAGTCTTGGCAATCATTGATATGTTTCTTAGCAAAATTGAGACGAGCCCTAATGTTCTTTTTGCTTAACAGTGGTTTGCGTCTTGGAAATCTGCCATGCAGGCCGTTTTTGCCCAGTCTCTTTCTTATGGTGGAGTCGTGAACACTGACCTTAATTGAGGCAAGTGAGGCCTGCAGTTCTTTAGACGTTGTCCTGGGGTCTTTTGTGACCTCTCGGATGAGTCGTCTCTGCGCTCTTGGGGTAATTTTGGTCGGCCGGCCACTCCTGGGAAGGTTCACCACTGTTCCATGTTTTTGCCATTTGTGGATAATGGCTCTCACTGTGGTTCGCTGGAGTCCCAAAGCTTTAGAAATAGCTTTATAACCTTTACCAGACTGATAGATCTCAATTACTTCTGTTCTCATTTGTTCCTGAATTTCTTTGGATCTTGGCATGATGTCTAGCTTTTGAGGTGCTTTTGGTCTACTTCTCTGTGTCAGGCAGCTCCTATTTAAGTGATTTCTTGATTGAAACAGGTGTGGCAGTAATCAGGCCTGGGGGTGGCTACGGAAATTGAACTCAGGTGTGATACACCACAGTTAGGTTATTTTTTAACAAGGGGGCAATTACTTTTTCACACAGGGCCATGTAGGTTTGGATTTTTTTTCTCCCTAAATAATAAAAACCATCATTTAAAAACTGCATTTTGTGTTTACTTGTGTTATATTTGACTAATGGTTAAATGTGTTTGATGATCAGAAACATTTTGTGTGACAAACATGCAAAAGAATAAGAAATCAGGAAGGGGGCAAATAGTTTTTCACACCACTGTAGATTTGGGGTTAGTGCCTTTACAGTTTTTCAGGATGCCTCACTCTCTTTTTTGTTGTGTTTAGGACTCCAAATCACAACATCCAGCTCTTTGGAAGTGTATATCAGGTACTTTTGTTTTTTGTTCTTTATCCTCTGCTTTGGTTCGTCTCTTTGAATGGAATGCACTATATAATATGAGCGTTCACTCATTTTTGCATACTTATGGGATGTAAAGTATACTCTTGGCACTTACCTTTGAAATGAGTATCCATCGTTTCACTTGATAAACTGTTTTAGCTCACAGTAACCAATTTATACAGGCAGTTTACATCATCAATCATGAAGCAAAAATCAACATTGGCAGTGTTGCTAGTCCACTTATGCCACATGCACTTATACCATTCTAGTTTAAAGTCACCAGCCAACTTAACATGCACATCGATTGGTTGAGGAGAAAAACTGGAAACTGTGATGCCCAAAGAAGAGGAAAGGGACTAGGCTGATTCCAGGACTGTGAGGTAAGAGGAGAGACTGAAGGAGCTGAACTCTTTGAAAAACTGAAAAGAAAAGGTGAAATTGTTAAGGTTTTTAAAAAGGCAATAGTACAATTAATCCCATTAGTTACTTCAAATTAAGTTCTTCAGCAAGAACACAGAGGCACATATGGAAACATGTTAAAAGTAGTAGATTTTAAACAAACTTAAGAAAGATTTTCTTCACATGGCGTGCCATTGAGAAATGGAATTTATTACCAAGTAGTGTAGTAGAAAATGGTACTGTAGGGACTTTCAAAACTTAACTCTGTGTTATTATATACAAAAATACTTGAATATGAGTGCCAAGCTTGGTTTCAAAAGACCATTCTTGTCAAAATTGTTCTATTATTCAATGAAATATCTAGGATAAAGGAAAATACA